>NW_022900935.1:63264434-63284164 GCF_012274545.1 Fukomys damarensis
GGTAGGGTGTCCGGCAGCACTCCAGGACCAGCACTGGGGTCAGTAGCATAGAAGGGCCTCCCGTCAGCTGTACACTAGCCGGCAGGTGATGTGGCCTGGTACTAGAGGTCAGGAGAGAGACTTGTAGAGGGGGAGCTGTGGGGGAAAACTGTTTCTCACCCCTGGGGCCTCTGTATGGCGCATCTGCCCTTGCTGAGCAGTGGGCTAATGCAGAGACCCGGGGGGGGGGTCTCAATATACAGGGTTAGTCTGAGCTTCATTTACTTCCTTGACTGTGAACTAGAAATAGAGGGGCTAGGGATTTAGCTCAGTGGTGCCTGCCACTGCCTGAGGGCCCGAGTTCGATCCCCAGTACCCTCCCTCCGCAATTGAAATAGACTCTTAGCCAGTGGTGGTGGCAAGCACTCGTAATCCCAGCACTCTGGGAGGCTGAGGCAGGAGGATTGCATGTTCAAGCCCAGCCTGAGCAAGTTAGCATCCTGGCAAAACCCTGTCTCAAAATAAACTTTTTAAAAAAAATTTATAAAGGGATGGGTATGTAGCTCCGTGCAGAGGCCCTGGGTTTAATCCCTAGCCCCACACACCAACCCCTAAAAAAGAAAGACAGATTGACAGACAGATTGAATGATTCTTTCTCAGACTGTCCACAGCTGGAAACTGCTGGACTCTGAAAAATGGGCCTTTGGCCGTGGTAAATCTTGTGGTTGGCTTTTTATTTTTGTTTTTGTTTTGTAATAAAATAAGAAAGTCCAGTGCATATAAGGAAATCAGCTTGGAGGCTGTGTGTATGGCTGTTGGTTATTCCTGGTGTTAGATAAATGAAGCGCTGGAGTGTGGTGTGATGCATACGTGAACGGGGAAAGCAAGAATAGGAGGAAAGGAGATGGAAGCTTGCATATTTGTCTATAGAGTGCTTCTTTCTGCAGTCAGAACTTCAATAGTCGTGCTTAATTTTTTAACAATAAAAGTCCACAATTGCCCATGGTCAGCATCTTTGCAGTAAGTGACCACCCAGCCCCAGAAGTCCACAGATCGCTGGAGAAGCCATCCCAGGGCAGGTGTTACTGTGCACAGTGGCCTCCCCTGACCATGTGTCCCGCCGTCTCCCCGCAGTGCGGCAAGCCGATGCAGCAGGCCCTGTGCATAGACTGTCGCGCCCCAATCGGAGGCCTTAATCACAGACCCGAAACCGGCTTTCAGGTCATCCAGTACGTAAGCTTGTGCTGCCTTCCCGGGAGTCACACTGTGGGCTCTGGAGCTTTTCTGTTGTTCTGTCCCAAGGGTCACACTTTTGCATTTGTGTCCTGTTGGGTCTCAGTGCCAAGGTCCCGCTCAGATAGCACTGAGGTGTCTCATCTGTTGTGGGTCTTAGATGCAAAGCAGATAACATGTTGATACTTATTAAAAGGACCTTCCATATGGGCCACGGGTCACCCCCGTTAAAATATACTGGACATGGAGAGATGCCCTAACTCAGACTGACGTTGAATTCTGCTAGACGAAAACCCAGACATTTGTCTGTGTGCAGTGCCACCTCGCTTGTAAACTGTCTTCGTGTCCTCCTGTTTTTGTTTTTTAATTTGAGGCTAGCGAAGGACACATAAGTACTCTTGTCAGACAGCCTTGGTATCTGCGGGCTTTGGTTCCAGGACACTGCCCTCCCCCAGATACCAAAGCATCATGTTCCTTATATAAAATGTTCACATACCCTGTGCATGTCCTCCCATACACTTCAAGTCATGTCCAGTTCCGTATACCTCTAACTCAATGTAAAAGCTGTGTACATGCTTATTCTGCTGTATTGTTTAGGGGATACAGACAAGAAAAAAGCCTTTACATGTTCAGTACAGATGCAGCTTTCTGAAATATTTCTGATCCGTTGCTGGTTGAATCTACAACCTATTTATAGGAGGGCTGTACTTGAATCTATGTGGAGGGTCCTCTGTGCCTCTGGGTCCTCTGATTCTAGAGATTCCTCTAGAATCTGGACAGAAATCTGACCTCACAGTGCCATGCTTGCTCCCGAGATGGGTGCAGCACCAGTGTTCCCCTCAGATGGCTAGTGGGACCTACCTGTGGCCACCATACATCTGACTTTTCTGGTACCATCAGAGCCTAGAATATCCTAACCTGTGCCGGGTGTGGTGGTGCATGCTTGTAATCACAGCACTTGGGGAGGCTAAGGCAGGAGGATCACAGGTTCAAGCCCAGCCTGGGAAGCATAGGAACTTAGAGTCCCTATCTCAGTTTTTTTAAATGCCGGGAAAGTAGTTCATATGAAGGCCCTGGGTTCAATTCCTAGTACTGCAAAGAAAGAGAAAAATCCAGCCTGTTATCTCCATAAACTACTAGGATACCCGTGACTCTCTAATATTTAAACAGCTGAATGTATGGTACTACATCTCCTTCCTGGACACGATATAATCTTGACTGGGTATGGTGGTGCACGCCTGTAATCCGAAAACTTGTGAGGCTGAGGCAGGAGGATTGAGAGTTTGAGTTGAGCCTGGACTATATAGTGAGATCCTGTCAAAAAGAAAGAAAAAGAAACAGAGAGAGGAAAAGAAACATTTTTGCCAGCCCTTTTGTCCCAGGTTTTGACTTGTGAAGATGAGATCAACGTGGGCATTCCCCACATGGGTGTACATGTCCCAGTCCCTAGCTGACCTGAGACGGGTGCAGGCCTCTACTGACACACGAGACCCTTGTGGAATCTGGTCAGCCAGAAAGGTTAATCTATAAAGAAAAAGACTCATAGGAAGCAGACTAGGTAGAGTAGAATAAGAAGTGCATTTTACATTGTCTTCCTTAAAACTGGGGACGTAGCCTTCACCACATCTTCTCCCGTCCTTGCCAGAGACAACACCGACAGAACTCAGACTGGCCACGTGCTTGGCAAACCACAGCCCAGAGGTGTGGCCGTGGCGCCCGACCGGGGGCTGTCACCGGTGGTCTTCGTTCTCCTCCGGCTGCTCACGCATTTGGCTCTGCTTCTAGGAGCTGCCCACAGTCCCCAGGTATCACCACTGCCAGACCCCAGCGTTTCTGTAGGAAGAGCCTTCTGTGCTTTTCGGTCCTTTTGTCTAAAGAGTCCTGGCCACCTTCTGCGGATTCTGTGTCATTTAATGCAGTAAATAATACAGTATTACATTGCCCGCTTTTCTCCATAGTCGCCTATGATGGGATGTGGGAGCTCCTCGTCAGATTCCATAAAATCCACTTTCTTTCTTAATTTTTAAAACGTAGTTCCATTTTTAACTGCACTATCTATGGGATACGGCATGACATCCAAGTGCATGTGCACAGGTGTCGTGATCGGGTCATGAAGTCCCCTCGGAGGACACGACACCACATCCTTGGTACACTTGGGTGTGGAGAGGCTGGTGAGGCCGGATTCACCCCCGCATCTCTGCGGCTGCAGGGGAAGAAGCAGGAGTGCACGGCATGTCCCCCACATTGAGACTAAGCAGAGGCCAGAACTCAGGCAGCATCAAAGCCAGCAGCAGCTGCTGTCTGTGTCACGGGTGGATCATTTCCCGGCTTCGCCCGAGAAGCCACACTCTAACTCAGGGCTGTGTGTACTCGTGGGCGCCCCTCCCGAGCTCACCCACATATGCAGTCTCTCTGGACACTCTGCTTGGTTGCCCACAGGCTCTAGGCAACATCATTAAGCCTCCGGTGGGGGACCCAAAGGCTTTCCTGCAGCAGCACATCCAGAGGGATCTGGAGCAGCTGACCAAGATGCTGGGGAAGAATGCTGATGAAACCAGCCTCATGGTCCACCTGGTGCTGTGCAGGCTCCTCAGGACCCAGCATCCCACCTTTGGCCTGAGTAAGAAACGGGGGAGAGGGTCGGCTGCCGAGAAACCAGGCTCACTTCCTGTGGTTCTGGAGTGAGCAAAATCAGTGGGTGTGGGGAACCCCGAAGGATTCTCCTTGCTGGAGGGTGGGAGAGGCCACTGGGTTCCTCCATCCACCCTGGCTAGGACCTGCCGTGTGGGTGGCCGGGACATTTGTACACAGGGCTGATCCACTGTGTTGGGAACATGTCTCATCCAAATCAGGGGATGTGTGTCTAGTCACTGCTTTCCTAAAGATGTCATTTACACTGCCCTGATATGTTCACACATCTACAATTGGTTACAAAACAAAGTAGGCTGCAAAACATTGTTCCCTGAGCTAATTTTTCTACTTTGAACATTTAAATCCACGTAGAAAGAAAAAGTCTGAGGCCGGGGATTTAGCTCAGTGGCATCGTGCCTGCCTCACAAGTGCAAGGTCCTGAGTTTGATCCCTGGTACAAAAAAAAACACACACACACACACACAGAATCATTTACAAAGTTATCTTGCAGATCTTTTCTTTTCTTTTCTTTCTTTCTTTTTTTTTTTGGCACTTGTGAGGCAGGCACAGTGCCACTGAGCTAAATCCCAGGCTCTGTAAATGATTCTGAAAGGTAGCATGCAGAAAGATTATTTTTTTGCTTATCTACAAAAATCTTTTAAAATTATCATTGTAAGACAGTGTTATTTAAAGTGTAATGATGAGCCAGGCATGGTGGTATATGTCTGTAATCCAGCACTCTGGGTAGCTGAGGCAGGGAGATTGCAAGGTAGGCCCGGCCAATTTAGCAAGAACCTGTCTCAAAATTAAAAGGTGGGGAGTGGTTGGATTGTAGGTCAGGGTGAAGGCCCTGGGTTCAATCTCCAGCACTGCAAAAGAAAAAAAGGCATAATGGTAATAAAGCAATAAAAACATTTTGCCCAGGGCCAGAGTCTGTCCCCATGTCGGGGACTTCTTTACCAGAAGCCAATATCAGTATGTAGTTTCCATTCAAAAAACATTCGATTTTAGTGAAGGCCTCTCATGCTGGTGACTCCATCGGCCCTGGCAAGTGCACTGTGAAGGAGTTCCCGAGGCCCCACCAGTCCTACGTCCAGGTCACCTCCAAAGGTCTCCTCTTGGCTGCAGGCCAGCAACAAGATGGCGGATGGAGGTGTGGGCCACTGTTGCTGTGCCCCTGGGCCTCTGAGTTTTAGCTGTGTCCTTAGTAATTTTGTTCAGAGTGGCTCTAAGATTACAGTTAATACATGTTAAAGGGATCTTCAGTAGGTAGTTGGTGGTGACAGAATCTTCTTTAAATGCATAGGTTAATTTAGGTAGGTATTACCACGAAGGGAGAATTACTTCTATTGATGTTTATTTACCATTTCCTTTATGTAGACTGCTGTGGCTTTTGTTCCTTGGATAACCCATATGTTTTGGTTTTCTTTGTAGACACTTTAAATTTTGAGGCACAATTATCAACCAAAGGCCAGAGAAACAATTGGGAAAAATACACAGAAGCTCTTCTCTTACCTGAGCTGGAGGTGAGTGACCACTGTCTGGCGCCTCTGTCCCTCACGTCTGCTGAACCCTCTTGGGGAAGGACCACAGGAGGCTTCTGAAGAGCCACATAGGGTTACCCCTCCTATGGCTGCTCATAAGTCAGGCGAAGGAATTGTCCAGGAGTGTTGAAAGTATGAGCGGCAGGTCCCTTTCCTCTCTGTTACTTTTTAGACAGCAGGCAAGAATAAGAGGTAGAGAGGTGAACTGTCTTGGAGAGACCCACAAGAGAGACCCACAAGAGAGGCATTGAGATCAGATTCACTACTCCTGTATTAGGGAAGGACATCGCTGGGGTAAATGACCACCTCAGCAAGCCAAAGGAGAGCAATAAAATATGGACCTCCAAGTGAGTCTCACTCAGTGTGGGTGGGCAAATCACCTACAACCAAGAAACAGTTAAATTATAACAACAGTGAATGTCCCATGGCCTGCAGGCAGACTCCAGGAAACCCGAGGTGAAGTCACAAGGTGCCAATCTGCCGGTAGCAGTGTCTCACTTCCAGACTTCTGTGTCTTTTTCATCTAGCATCTAGAGAAAACCCTTCGTACCCTGAATACTTTCATCAGCCAAGATGAGCGCATCAGCTCCAGTCCCGTTACCAAGATCATATATGGTGACCCAGCGACCTTCCTTCATCTGCCCCAGAATGCTGTCCACTGCTCCAAGATCTGGAGCTGCAGGAAGAAGTTCACAGTCGAGTACCTCCAGCACATCGTGGAGCAGAAGAATGGCAAAGAAACACTGCCTGTGCTCTGGGATTTCCTGCAGAAGGTATGTGGGCCTCCCTGTGCTCTTGTTCAGAGTCATTCTTCCTGGGGTAGAACTCTAACCGACCCGTCCACACTGGGGTTCTGAAAAGAATGTGGTAGCAGAGACTCAGGGGGAGTAGGGAGGTCTTCAGACCCACCAAGCGTAACATCACAGGTGGAGCACGCCCACACATTGGGGTCAGCACTGACTTGTGAAGAGCTTGAAGGCCAGGGGAGAACGTCTCCGGTCACACTCAGCAGGAAGGAAAAGGCCACAGCTCGTCCCCAGAGCCCAGAGCTGTCATCCCCTGTCTGGTGTAGTAAAGAATGAGGAGCCAAAACCAAACAGAATCTCTTCCCTGCTGGCCGTGCAGACTACAAGTGGGAGTGAGCGTGCGCTGGCTGTGATGGGGCCGTGGGCCATAGCCATCGGTCTCTTCAGCCTGGAAATACACGCCGCTGACCTTCATCTGCTTGAACTCTGATTGCCTACAGTAGATTTTCTCATCATTTCCCTCCAGTATTTGCAGCTAGCAAGAAGCAAAATGATGTTTCTGCTGCTCACACTAGGAAGGACTTCATGTTAGTGCAGTGATCGCTCTCTGAGACGCGTGGTTTCATTCAGCCGAGGATGCTGAGATCCCTAGGTCTCGAGCAACATCCACGGATGACAGCAGTCACCGCTGCCTGACTTGAACGTCTGCCTTCAGCTGCTTCTTTCTACACCCTACCTGTCACATGGGCCCAAGAGGCAATTTCTTTTTCTTTTTTTTTTCAAATTTATTTTGCTATTAACATGCATTGTGCATGTTCGTGTGGTAGCATGTACTAATCAAATCCAGCAACCCTTCTCCTGTTCTGAAGCACTATCCTAACTTCAGGTTGACCAACACACACACACACACACACACACACACACACACACACACACAGCAGGTGGTACTTGGCTCTCTGTGTCTGGTTTATTTCACTTCACGTAATGTCTTCCAGTTCCATCTGTTTTGCTGCAAAGAACGGGATTTTATTCTTCGTGGCTGAATTAGGTAGCTACGTTTTCTTTATCCTTTCATCTCTTCATGAATGCCTAGGCTGATTTCATAGCACGTTTGTGAATTGTGCCACAGTAAACATAGGCACACGGTGTCTATTTGCTATACTAATTTCATTTTCTCTCCGTGGATACATGGAAAGAGGTCATACAGTAGATCTGCTTTCAGTTTTTGTTTGTTTGTTTTTGATGAACCTCTGTGACTGATCTCTAAAATAGCTGCACTAATTTATATTCCCAGCAGCAGTGTATAGGGGGACCTTTTTCTCTACATCCTCAGCAGCATTTGTTATTTTGGTTTTTTTTTTCCTAATAGCCACGCCGGCTGGAGTGAGATGATAACTTATTATAGTTTTGATTTGCACTTCCCCAACAGCCTAACGATACGAAACATTCCTTCATATATATTTTTTGCCCCTGTGTACTTGTTCTTTTCGGAAGTATCTATTCAGACCATTTCCATTTTTAATTGGGTTGGCTTTTGTTATGATTTTTAAAATTCCTTACATATCCTGGATAAGACCTCTCTATCTATTTATTAGTTGGCAAATCTGTTCTCTTATTCTGTTGGTTCCTTCTTGTCCATGTTCATTGGTTCCTCTACTGTGCAGAAGTTTGCTTGATGAAATTCCACTTGCCAGTTTTGCTTTTGTTTCCTGTTCTTTTGGGTTCCTGTCCAGAAATTGGTGCCAGTACCAAAACCACAAAGTACTTCCCCTATGTTTTTTTCCAAGTCTAAAGTTTCAGGACTTACACTGAGCTCTTTGATCCCTCTTAAGTTGAGTTTTTTTGCAAGGTGAAACATAGGTGTCAAGATGTAGTCTCTTTCTTTGGATCTTGGCACACTCACTTGACACTTAAGCTTCTGCAGGGCAGGACTCTGTCCTAGTTATCCTCTATCCCTCAGAAGCAGGCCAGTGTCTAGCACACTGCAAGTCCTCCAGAATCACTTGTGAAAGATGGAATGACACCTTTCCCATTAGCCCTGTGTGTCTTCCTATAAAATGCCCCACTGACCAAACTAAACCACAAAGACAAATCCTCAACCATCTCCAACGTCTGTGTGCCCAATAAACATGTTCTACGTAAAGAGAGGAAGTGTTGGGCCGGGGATTTAGCTCAGCGGTTTGGTGGCCTGCCTTGCAAGCTCAAGGACCCGAGTTCAATCCCTGGTACCAAAAAAAAAAAAGACAGAGAGAGAGGAAGTGTCACTGAGTGATCTTCCCTTCTTCAGGAGGCAGAACTGAGGCTGGTGAAATTCTTGCCTGAGATATTGGCCCTGCAAAAGAGCCTAGTGAAACAATTCCAGAATGTTCCTGAAATTGCATCCAGTTCCATCAGAAAGTTTATTAAAAGTCACAGTTCAGGTATGTCTCTGCTCTTCGCTCCAACAAGAGTTCAGAACCACCTAGTGTTTGGTGTTTGGGAAGGATGGTTCCAGGGAGGCTCATGGGTGGTCCGTGTCATAAGCTCTTAGCATGCAGTGAGGTCCCTGGGTCCCCGAGACACATAGAGCTCCTGCTGCAGCTGGGAAGCCCCTCCTCTCTAGTTTTCCCAGCTCAACCTCCTGCTTAGTGACAGGAAGAAGCAGAGCTGGGTTCCATCCACAGCCTGCCCTGTACTGGTTTCTCTCTGGCTGGCTACTTATTTCCATAGGTTCTTACCAACCATTTTGTTCAACAGATGGGCTGAAGAAGTTGTTTGAGGAGAGGATCACTATTTTTCTGTCCACATGGAATGCACTGAGGCGATCGCTGGAGACCAATGGTGAGTGTCCTCCTCCCCCTTGGCACTAAGCACCTGAAGCCTGCTCCTCTGCTGGCTCTGCCAGTGCCTGGCCATGTGCATGGTCACGCCAGACTTCCAAGTCTTCTGATGGAGGTGCTGTGATAAGTGAGCTTGATCAGTAATAAGCCCCTGGTCCTCTTGAATGCATAAATGTGGAGGCAGAAAGGAACTGAGAATACTGTAAACTTGTCAGCCTGCAAGAGAGGTTGGAGGCAAGGCCTCCAGATCTGCTCTGTGTTCAGTTGGGATGAGCATATCCGTATTCCTCCCGTTCCTCCTCCTTTTCCTTGATGTTGTGAAGGAGAGCCTTGGGGTGCAGTGCTCTTTGCTGAGAGTAACCCTGTCATTTGAAGGTGAGATCAAGCTCCCTAAAGAGTACTGCCGCTCTGACTTGGATCTGGATTCTGATTTTGAAGTCATCCTGCCACGTCGGCGGGGCCTGGGCCTCTGCTCTACTGCTTTAGTCAGCTACTTGATTCGCCTACACAATGAAGTTGTCTACATGGTGGAGAACTTCTCCAAGGAAAACAACAGGTGTGTGCATAAGCAAGTGGACACAGTGTACACCTGGCCCTGCATCTCACACCCCTGAGCAGACGCCAGCTAGCTGCAGCCGTGTTCACCCTCAGCAGAGCCCCTGTTCAACTCAGCAGAGTTGTGAATGGCTGTTGCCTGTTGAGACTGTGAGGGCAGAAGGAGGCACAGTCTTCATATGTCCAAAGCTCCAGCTCCATACACCCGCCCCGGACACCAGTCACTGTGTCTTATGTCCCACAGCTATTCTGTGGATGCCTCCGAGATCACTGACCTGCATGTCATCAGTTACGACGTGGAGCGTGACCTGATTCCGCTGATTCTGTCCAACTGCCAGTATCAAGTGGTGCAAGGTGGGGAGACCTCACAGGAGTTCGACCTGGAAAAGATCCAGCGGCAGATCAGGGGGCGCCTCCTACAGGGCAAGCCCAGGCTGACGGTCAAGGTAGGCTGAACCCTGCTGCTAGGGACACGCGTGGCTTTTCCAGGTCTAGCCAGATACTTTGTAATGGGTTATTACCTTTGCATTGTCTACAATTAGGCTGTGAATTATTTGCATCCAAAACCTTTTTATTTCTCCAAAATGGGAATTTGAATTCAGGGCCTTCCCATTGAGCTACATCCCCTCCCCCTCCCCCTTTTTTAACCTTTGAGACAGGGTCTCATTAAGTTACCCAGTATGGACTGGAACTTGTGCTCCTCCTGCTTAGCCTCCCAGAGTGCTGCACCACCATGCTTGGCTCCAAGGCATGTTTGTTTCTTTTGTGTTTTTTTGGTACTGGGACTTGAACTCAGGGCCTCATGCTTTCCAGGCAGGCACTGTACCACTGAGCTGTATCCCTGGCCTCTCCAAAGCAATTTTTAATTCATTCTGACAACTCTTGCCTAACAGAATGACTTCCTGGTTCGTGATATATGCTCAGTAGTTGCTGACTGAGTATGTGAATGTAATTTTGTTCCATCTCTGTCCCCAGCACCTCCTGCGATCCTCAGGGTACAATATATTCTCCATGACAATATCTGCAGGGTCATTGTGGCTGGGATGGGTTCATATTGTATAACTATTTGCAGAGATTGTGACAAACAGAGACTTCATAAGAAGACAGATCTATGTGTGCTGCCCAGGAAGACCCTCCCATTGAGCTACTGCTCAAGGTGTATCTGTCATCCAATGAGGGACCTCTACTATGGATATAATGTCCAAATGCTTTTTCTTTCTCACTTTAGGGGATCCCTACACTGGTGCACAGACATGATCAGAACTATGAGCATCTCTTCATGGACATTAAGAACAAGATGAAACAGGTGGTCACGACAAACCTGCCATTTGAAGGGTGGTTCCATCCACACTTGGATAGCTTCACCCTCTCCCAGTTGTCTGCTGTGAGCAACAGAGTCTCAAGCTCCTTGAGGACCTGGGTGCTCTCTGACATCACTCTTCACAGAGGGCAAGCAAGACAGTGTATTCCTCTGTTTCTTGAGTGTTGTCTCAGTTACTTTTCTCATTCCTGAAACGAAATACCCAACACCAAAAGTTAAAGGAGGAGAAGTTTATTTTGGCTCACAGTTTGGAGAGGTTTCAGTCCATAGTTGGTTGGCTCCAAAGCAGGGTAGCATGGCAAAGGATCATTAAAGAGGAGAAACAGTTCATGGTGGACAGAAGGCAGAAAAGTAGCAAGAAATCAACAAGCAAGCCACAGCAGCCCTCTTCCTGTCCCCTATATTCCATCCAAGCTTCACACTTGTAGAGCAGGTAGCACTCACCCCTGTGGTGGCCCTTCCCATTCTCCACACTAGAACTGTCACAAACCAGTCAGTGGACTAATCATCAATCATAGACCCTTGATCCCAGCATCACACACTCTAGATCCAGCCTCCTTGGAAAAAGCCCCCACTGTGATTACATGAGGCTTTAAGGGGACATCTAGACACAGCCATAACAACTGTAAATGCACTGACATTTTGTGTGGTTGGTTTGGTAGTGATGGTGTTTCAGATGTAGGTTAGGTAAAAGGTCCAGAGAATTTATTCCTGCTCTTTTGATAATGATACTGGTAGATAAATACTCTCTCCCCATATCCATACCATGTTATATTGAGGATTCAGTGAGCTCAAATCTTGCCAAATGTCTGAAATGCTGCTGCACTTAGCACTGCATGTCAACGGCTGTGATTGATTTGTGCCACCATAGCTGGGTCAGTGACAAAGCTAAGCTCATCACAGGCAGTGAAAAATAAAAGTCCCAACCCATGGTCGCTGTCCTGTGTTTGGTTTCCCAGAGTACCCTCCAGAGTGCAGCTATGGGCATCATCAGCGGGCAGCTTCAGTCCTACAGTGATGCCTGTGAAGCCCTCTCTGTCATAGAAGTCACCTTAGGATTCCTGAGCACAGCCGGTGGGGACCCAAACATGCAGCTAAATATGTACATCCAAGAAGTCCTGCGAATGGGCGACCAGACAACTTCAGTTTTAAAGGTGGGTCTGGTGTGAAGGCTGTTCAGGGAGATCAGCAGCCTCAGATGAGTTTCTTGCTTCCCATTAGAAAACCACCAGGCAGGGAACATCAATATATGTATCCTGGAAAAGGGGAGCTCAAAGCAGCCCCGCTGCTAGCCAGTCCACAGTATAGACAGAGCCACTTGGGACAGCAGAGACAGACAGCCCAATGCTGACCATCTAGACAGAGCATGACACACCTGATGAGGCCATCAACTGCTGTTCACTGCACAACTCTGAGCTGTGGCCAGAGGGGCTGCTTTTCAGAGATGTTGGAAAGACATATCAGGTAGATTTGTGATGAACAGAGGTGGCCTCAGGACAAGGAA
The DNA here is from genome assembly GCF_012274545.1 of Fukomys damarensis. NCBI lineage: Eukaryota > Metazoa > Chordata > Mammalia > Rodentia > Bathyergidae > Fukomys > Fukomys damarensis. The sequence goes on from NW_022900935.1 coordinate 63,276,767, forward strand.
CATAGAGTTAGTGCAGAGCATAAAGGGGGTAGTGCTCAGAGTCCTTGCTGGGCATGGGGGTGCAGGGTGTGAGGCCTCTACCTCTTAGCAGGGTTCCTATTCCTCTTTCAGGCCTTAAGTAGATGTCAATTAAAACACGCCATTGCCCTCTGGCAGTTCCTCTCTGCGCATAAGTCGGAACAGCTGCTGCGCCTGAAGAAAGTAAGTGCCGCTTACTTAGCTCTGCCTCTCCAGTGCAGAAAGCTCAGCCTTCTCTTCTCAGCCTTTAATGGCCCCTTGGTGGTCTTGCATTTTTAGGAACCATTTCGGGAAATCAGTCCAAGGTACAAAGAGGATCTCAGCCTAGAACATGCCAAGCTCCTCAGCACTTTCCTAAACCACAGCAGCCTAGACACCTTCCTCCTGGAGCTCCATGAAATGATGGTGCTAAAGCTGAAGAACACTCAGGCTGAGGACAACTTCAACCCCAAGTGGAGGTAGGGAGGGACAAGCACACCACTGCTGGGGCAGGGTGACAGGAATGTTCTGCCCACCGTGCCCTTCCACAGGCATGCAGACAGGCCCATCCCCCATAGGACTTGTCACACTCTCCCTCCACTACCACAGCACCTGAGAGCTGGCTTCTCCAAAAGCTATACAGTCTAACAAGCAGGCTTTCTATATCAAAGAGATGTGCTATAAACACTGGAATTCCCCAATGTACCCGTCATACATTAGTGTCGATGTGATGGCCAAAGAATGCGATCCAGCTGTCTCTTGTATTTCCCTACTTACTAGTCTGGCTGGGCACATTCTCATATTTATTAATCACTAGTTTGTTGTCCTCTGAATTACTTTTTTTTTTTTTTTTTTTTTTTTTTTTTTTTTTTTTTTTTTTTTTTTTTTTTTTTTTTTTTTTTTTTGAGACAAGGACTCTATATGTAGCCCAGGCTGGCCTCAAACTCACAGTAATCTTCCCCCAAGTGCTGGGATTACAGGTGTGTGCCAACCATGCCCAATTCTTAATCTTTCTTAATGATTTAGAAAAGCTCTTGGTATAGTGCAGAAACTAATTTTTATCTAAATGTGTTATTACAAATGCTTTATCTCATCATTATCTTTAAATTTATGAAGTCAAATCTGGCAGAATTTTCCTGTAAAGGAAAATACATCAGTAAAGGTCTTCCTTCTTGTATCCCAAGGTTAGAAATGTCCTTCCATGGGTTTTATTTTGTTTTGGTTTTACTTATATAGGTCCATATTATACCTTTTTTTTTTCACTTGATCTTAGCCAAAAGGCCGAGAAGCGATTATACTTTTTTTTTTAGCCAGTTTACTTTTATGTATACCATGAGGTAAGGATATAAATCTGTTTTTTGAAATAGTCAAATCTCTTTTCTATACCAGTATATTTCACATTTGCTATTTTTCTTCCATTGTACCATATGGCACATACCTATATGCCTTGTATTCTTTCAGCTTAGTAAGTCTCTATATCGTGAACCTACAGTATAAAAGAAGTTCCCCTTCCTAGAGAATTGTCATCTTTATTTTTTGTAACCTTAATTACATAAAATGTAAAAGGGGATACATACTTTTTTTTTTTTTTCTGAACAGCAAAGGTTTTCATATGAACAGCCCAATAGGTCACATTAGAGTACCTGACATTATCACTGATAAGGCCAGCACCAGCGAGCAAAGCTGGAGACTAGGATTTCATCCGACAATGGCAGGGGCCAATGTCCAGTTCAGGAGCTCAGGACTCAGCTGGCCTGAAGCTGACTATTTGGAGGCCAATCAATCGTCCAACTGCCTAGAAAGGGGGACAGTGAGGGCTAAAGAAAAAAAAGACAATAGAGACTAAATTTCAAAGTATATGGGTGACCAGGAGGTCAGTGCCTCAGAGTGGGCAAAGACCAAGACTCCATACTTGCCATCATTTTTTGGGTGCACACAACAATTGGAGGGACTACTGGGTGACCTTATGTCTATGCAAATCTCATGTTGATCAGGGCAGAAATGACAGCTTTCCTACATCAGTAGGTAGCATGAGTTGAGCTGATAAGGAATTTGTCCCTCCCAGGTGAAACCTTTCTCTTTTTATATTACTACCGGATTCTCAAAGAACCAGGATGTCTTCAGCTCACATAATCTAGGCTTTGATCTCTACAGCCTCAGGGACGATTGAGACCTCAGCTGTTACCAGAGGTGATACAGTTGTTTCCACATGCTCTAGCCAGCTTTTGGGCAAGACAACATTGGGCCTTAGACAGCTGTAGTCATGCTTTAATTATAAAAAGATTTTTTTCCCAAAATTTATATAGATTGGCTCTTGACAGCTGACCTCAATGTCTGATCTTAGTGAGCAATCTGGTCCTGTGGAGGACTAGGAAAATTGACAGTTCATTGGCCTCCTGATGTTATCAATAGTATCTCGTTTCTTGCTTCTGCAGCCTGAGGGACACTCTGATAAGTTACATGGAAACTAAAGACAGTGAAGTCCCTCCAGATTTGGAATCCCAGTTCCCAGAAGAGATACTGTTGTCCAGCTGCATCTCTGTATGGAAAGCTGCTGCCACACGGAAATGGGACCGGCAAGCGAGGTAGAGTGTGACTCCTTCAGCTCCTGTCTGGGACCCAACAGGAGAGATGAGATGGCTCCACCCCTCACCCAGCAGGACTCGAACTGATTGTTGCACTTAGAGGAACTGGTGCAGCGTTGAACTCAAGTCCATAATACCGTTCTGCCAACAGCTCCGTGGGAGCTGCACTGCCTCTGCCTTCTAGAACACATCCCAAAACGTTTTCGTTGTACTGTGAACACTGCTCATTCCGGGTTAAGAGCTGCAATTACATGAATTTGGAAATCAGACCCCATCCTGTGTTTTCCAGGAGAGACAAGTAGTGTCAAAGAGATGGTCATGTCCACTCATGGTCTGTCTCAGGCCTGCCAACCTCTTTCTTTGAACTTCTGGGCCACAAAGGCCCTTCTTCCTCCCATTACTATGTAAAGAGGGGAAGTGATATGTCCTTTTATTCTACTCTATTCCACACTCACAGAACAGAATCTGGTTTTCTTCTTTTTCCCAGTCCCTTAAATTGTCAGTATTACACATACATTTCTTGGTTTCCAAGATGTACCCAAGTGCCACCCTCTTCATTTCATGACACAAGGAAAGCCAACATCTGCCTGTGCCTCCAGCTACACAAACAGGAGATGACCTAGACCCTCCAAAAATCACTGCCAGATTTCAAAAGGTCACGGTCAAAACTCTGTGAAAAGCACTGGACTAAGAGTTTGGGACTTTGGTGGTCTCAGTTCTCCCATGAACAGAGTAGATTGACAGCCAAAGCCCCATCCAATTCTCCTATCTTGAGATTCTAAATGAAAGTTTATTCATGTAAACTCGAGTTAAGAAGCATGCTTTTGGCCATTCTATAGGGAATTTTTGATTGTCTAGCATTATGCTAAATAAGTGTGCATTCTCAGTGTGATCTCAGCTTCCCCAAGTATATGAATATCTGGTCCATCCTTTGGGTTTCAGCCAACGCATAGTAACTGAGACTTGGTGCAAAACCAGTTAAGTTTCTGAAAAAGGGAAAAGAAAATGTCTTATCCTGCTCTTGTGCTGCTTTTTTGTTGTGGTGGTGGTGTTTTGTTTTGTTCTCAAAAAAAAGTATCTACTTTGTCCCCTTTGACTTCTTGGGGCTGACTCCTGTCCCTGGTAGGCTGGCATCCCTCTGCAGTGACATCAGAGCAACTGTTTACAAGGTGGAGGCTGTGTCCTTTGTATATATTGTAAGTGAGTTAAGGACTTCATCAACTTGAAATCAGGGCCATTGTACTTGAACTACAAAATTCAAAATGGTGGTCAGGACATAAGAGAACCTTGTGGGACGGCAGGTGGAACAACCATGTTCCCTTTCTACTGTGTTGATATTCTCCACCTCATGCCTGTTCCACAAAATGTGCACTTGAATTTAATAATCCACAACTGTCTTCTCATTCCGGACTATGCAGAGCCTTCCCCTCTGCCTGCTCTTGGACATCTCTGTCCTGGGCCTAGGGAGTGGGCTGTGGAACTCCCACCTTTGCCTTGGAGTGCCTTTGAAGCCCCAGAGTTGGGGCACAGCTCAGGCCTGCTGTATCTCACTGTGCCCCACCTCAACGGGTAGGAGCCAGGTGACGTCTCTTGCTGTGAAAACTTTTTGTCACTTTGGCTCGAGCATTTTTTATGAAGGACTTTTAATTAAGATGCTTCGTTTTGTATGCTATGCTTTCAAAGCCTTAACTGTCATATCTAGCATTATCTTGTTTGTACAAAAAATATACTGATCTAGCACAGAAAAAGTAAATTGCAGTATACTTGTCACACCTATTTTAATAAACTTGAGTCTTGCTGCTAACAAATCCTTTTTGGGGCAGTTTCTATTTAGGGCACCTAGACTTCAGCTGGGCTTGTGGGAATAGTTTTGGGGGCTTGTGCCAATGTCCTTCCAGAAATGACTAAGAAGTAGAGGGTTCAGAAGAGAAACCTGTACTCTGATTTACAGTGACAGACAGAAAACTACTCCGGACACAAGGACAGCAGACCTGCTCTTCACGGGCCCCATTCCCTCCGGCCTCAGCCTCAGTGAGGGTCATCTGGTCCCTGGCTGGAATGGGTCTTTCCATCACTGATAACGGAGATTAAAACTGAGGCAACATTATGAATTTACAGGCAAAACTTTTAATTGGAAATTTAGTGTAGTAAAGAAATAAAGCTGAGGGGGTCCTGTAGGCAGCCCCAGGGAGGGACAGAATTTGGCTCCTCCACAGACTGATTGGCCTCTAGACTCCTCTGTACAGAAAGAAACCAAAAACAAAGGCCTTACTTTTGGGTAATAACTTTTATGGGCTCCCAAAGGAATGCTGTTATTTGTGAGTTTTCCCAAAAGGGGAAGAGGTGTCTGGATAGGGTGGACTTGGCTGACTGTGGGGTTTAAGACCAAAAGTGAGACCAATATTAAAATAAACTAGGTTCCCCTATTGCCCAGAAAGGGCCCAGCCAGATTTCCACCATGCTAGATTGGGGATATCTCCAGAAGGGGAGCCACATTTACTCCCATTTAGGCTGGGTGTACTATGTCTGGGGGTCTTATGTTTCCCGGTCAGAGAACAAATGTTGCATCCAGTGGGGTGGGTCTCAGAGGTTAGAGGATGCTAGAGATCCACTGTAATGACCCTTAATACCAGCAAGACTTACCAGTCTGTTAACTGAGACAGCCATGAGCAATGTTTAGGCAGTTCCAACTTAGAAACAAATTTCCAGTGATGAAGTCATTGTGAAGAAAACATCAACTCAAACTTCACCTAGCCAAGTAGGTGAAGTAACCAAAGTCTAGCAGTGCCCACCTGAACCAGTATGGGACGGGAAACAACCCTGGGGAGATACAGGAAACACTGTGTCAGCTAGGCATGGAGAGAAGGCCTTGGCTGAGTACCAGTCAATTCAAGCCTGCCACGATTAGCATTTGTATCACATTCTGCATTTTTCTGATCCTTTCAAGCTCACTGATGCTCAAGCATTCTTGTCTAGTTGGCAAAACAAGCACTAGGACAGCACTTTTTCCTGAGAGCAAATGCTAACAAAACACACCTTCTCTGTAGGGTGTCCTGGGGTCTGTGACCCTGCTTCCTTTTGAGGCAGAGGGAGTGTTTCAGTCTTCCAGGGGCAGGAATGGGGGCGGGGGGCACCGCACATGCAGTAGCCTCTCCTTGCTCTGGACACTCCTGACCAGGTGCTGCACAGCTTGCAGTGGTTGCCTTCCTCCACAGGTGGACTGCAGACCTGGTCCTTCCAGATTGATATCTGTACCCTGGAGCACAAGAGAAACTCACCCAGGGCAGCGCCTTCCTCAGACCCCACTGCCTGTGCCCCATCTCATAGGCCTGTCACCTGGCTCCCAATTACCAAATCCAATGGCCCCTTCTCCTGACAGCTCTGTAATAACACCCCAAAGCTGCTTGATCTTGGCTCTCCTGTGTGCCAGCTCCTTGACCAGGGGCAAGCATTAAGCCTCAATTTCCTCTGCTGTAAAATACTTCCCAGTTTTGCTGTGAGAAATAAGATAAAGTTGGGGGGAAAGAAACCCAAAACAAAAAAACAGCACAGTGCCTGCCTATGATGTATGTTCAAGAAATGAGGCTCTTTCTCAACTAATACCTTGCCCGGCTTTCAAAGGTTAGGCAAACTGGTCTCTCCTGAAGAACCTCAAATCTAATCTCTATTTTTTTCTTGAAGTCTATATTCCACCACATTACTTATACAGTGTATGTACTTTCCTGATTTCTCCTACTTAGAATATAAGCCACCAGTGAAAGAGACTTCAGCCTTACTGGCTGCTCAAATACACCAACCTCTTTTCCATTTCTCTGCCTGGCATGCACTGCAATTCACCCTTCAGGTCTGACTATCACTTCCTCAGAGGGCCTTTCCCAACCACCAGTTCCAAGTTGGCTCCTCATATATATTTTCACTTCTAGTACTAGACACAATCACATCACATATTCACAAGTCCTCCTGTCCCTGATGAGGCAGAAAGCACCAAGAAAAAGCCATAATCCTAGCGTCTAGCACAAAGCCTGGCACAGAGACAGCACTGAGTAAATATTCATAAAACTGAGGAGCACTGGGTAAAAATCAATGTTGCAAGCCAGACACCTGTAATCCCAGCACTCGGAAGGCTGAGACAGGAGGATCGCTTCAGTTCAAGGCCTTCCAGGGCCACAGAGTTAATTCAAGGCCAACCTGGACTACGTAGCAAAACCCTGTCTCAAAAAACAACGTTCAAAGGTAGCGGTCCCTATTTTCTTTGCTGAGTGAGGCTTTTTGCCCAGTAAGATCCAGCCCCTGTGCGTCCAGGGAGCAGTTCTGCCCTCCAACCGTTCCATAGGCATTGAACTGCCACCGAGGACCGCGTCAACAGCAGGGCTCGGAAGGTGGGCTGTCGAAGCCCCTGGCGAGCCATTTCAGAGTTCAGCAAAGGCCAACTAGGGCAGGGGCTGGAGGTAGAGAGTTAGACCACCCTTTCCCAAAACCAGAACAGCATCCTGGTCAGCATCCTGATCAGACAGCGCTGATGCTGGAACAAGAGACGCACTGGGCGGGACTGACGGGGACCCGGAGGCCAGGGGCTCCAGGTGACCGCTGCGAACGCGGCCGCCAAGCCACCCTAGGTACCAGACGAACGTGGGTTCGCCACTACAAAACAAGTGAGAGTGAGGTCCTCTAGGGCCTCCGCTAGTCCACGAGTATCCGCGAACTCGGTTGGAGAACTCAGGTCCCTGCAAAACGACCCCTGGCGGCAGCTACGGCGGCGGCGGCAGCTACGGCGGCGGCGGCAGCTACGGCGGCGGCGCCAGCTCCAACCTCCCAG
>NW_022900935.1:63284403-63287404 GCF_012274545.1 Fukomys damarensis
TTCCGGTGCGGGCCAGAGGCCTGCGGGAGTTGTAGTCCGCTGCCCTCGCTTCCTGCTGGTGCTTGTCCCCGAGCCCCTCGGCCGGCTCCCCGAAGCTGTGGCCTGGCCAGCGTTTCCCTTACCTTCCCAGGGAAGCAAGATAAGCGCTGGCAGTGCGGGAGGGAGGACGCTCCGAGGAGAGCGCGCGCCCAGATGAGCTGGCGCTGCAGTCGCGGGGGTGGAAGTGGGAGAGCCCGGCGTGGGCCGGCGTTGACATTTCTGTCCTCCTAGGGAGCAAACCCGGCTGAAAGCCCTCCTCGTAGACCGAGACACGGAAGCGTGGCAGCAGGACCCCGCCTTCTCGGGTCTGCAGAGGGTTGGGGGCGTTGACGTGTCCTTCGTGAAAGGGGACTGTGTCAACGCCTGTGCTTCCCTGGTGGTGCTCAGCTACCCTGGGCTCGAGGTAACCTGGGAGGGACGCTGAGCCAAGAACAGAGCTGCAAGACAGGGAACAAATTCAGGGTAGAGGCCAGCCTCTCTTGTAGAATTAGTTTCTTTATTTTATTTTATTCTCAGTGTTGAGGATGGGACCCAGGACCTTGCACATACTAGGCAAGCGCCCCACTTCTGGAGCTATCTGTAGCCCTCCTTTTGTAGAATTTCATTAACAGGTTGAGGAGTCTTTGAAAGGAAATAAAAAAGGGCAAAAGTTAAGGGAATTCTTTCCCTTCGCTCACACCTGTTTCACCTTCTCTCCCTTGTTTCTGCCTCTTAAATCTTGCATGACCCGCTCCCCTTGTCTGCCTCCTTTCTTCCCTTGCCTGTCTCTGCTGCCGTCACTTTTCCTGCAGCTGTGTTTTCCTGGACTCCTGCCTCAAACGTTGCTCCTTGATTTTACGAGGAGAGCACTTTTTTTTTACAAGAAAATGTGATTATGTCACCAGGAGTCCCTTGAAAACACGTCATTGCCCTTCCTGTGGTGTCATGGTAAATGAAATTCACACTGGTTGTTGTGACCTCGTGATGTGCTCCCTGCTTGATTGACTTTGTAGGCCCAGCTCCCAACGCCATCCTCAGCTTTGACTCCCTCAGACACGCCATATTGTGTCTGGCTGCCTAACCTTTGCAGTCAGTTTCCTTTCCCATCCAGCTCAGGGCCCAGTTTATTCATTACTTCCTTCAGTGAGCCCCTTCATCCTGTAAGACCAGGAGTTGCTCCTCAGCACCCTTGTCTTAGTCCATGTGGGCTGCTACAGCAAAATGCCTCAGAAAGGATAGCTTATAAACAACAGAAATTTATTTCTCAGAGTCCAGAGGCTGAAAATCTGACTTCAGGATACAGCATGATCAGGTCCTGGTTAGGACTCTTCAAGGTTGCAGTCAGCTGCCTTCTCACTGTGCCCTCACATGGTGATGTAATCATCTCCCAAGGGGGCCTTCTCTTAACACCATTACTGTGTGGGTTTGAACTTCAACATATGAGGGGGCGGGGGTATTCAGATCATAGCCAACCCTGAGCTTCCTTTTGTCTGGAATGGAATGGAATTGGCCTGTCTTTCCTAGCAGAAGGTGAACTCCATGGTAGCAGGAACCAGGTTGTCTTGCCTGAGGTGGCCTCAGCACCAGCTCACACCTGGGAGACACTCAAAGCCCTCCTAAGCAGATGGTGTGCGTGAATGAGCAGTCCACGGCTCAGGAAGCCTTGACTGTACCCTCACTTCAGCATTACCCCTTGTGGCTCCTGTGCCTTTCCCCAGGGCCACAACAACATCTTCCTGCTTCTGTAGTTTTGTGCTTTACCCAGAAGGCTCTTTTATTCCTGGTTCTGCACAAATGTATTGAGTGCCCACTGTGTGCTAGGATCCCGATCTGTAGTGAAGGAACCGAGGCCCCTGCCCTCACAGGTCCCTGATCATTCTGTAAGACAGTGCCAGGGGTAAAAGCACGATGCCAATACCAGGCTACTCCTGTTTGTACCCCAGCTCTGCCACTCCCCACCACTCTTGGCCTCTTTTTTCTAAGTTGGGGAGGATGATGCTATTACTGCCCAATGTGCAAAGATGGGAAATAACAGGCCATGCATGCGAAGCAGGCAGCACAGTGTTCCTTCTCTGTCCAGCAATCCCTGGCTAGACTCAGTCGCCCTCTTCTGTGCACCAGGCCTCATTACTGCACCTGCCACCATCTAACTCTTGCCCACACACAGTTACGGGATTGATTTTTTTCTTTTCCCAGGTTTTTAATTTTAAAGTGTATAAGTATACTGAAAAAATTTAGAAAAGAATAGATCAGCTGCATCCATACGCTCTGTTTAAATTCAGCTATTGCTGATTATGTCATGTTTTCTGTGTGTGTTTCCTGGGTACTTGAGAACATGTCCTGGCTGTGGCAGCTTACCTCTGAGTACATGAGCAGCTCGTCCTGCACATAACATCCTGTATAACTGCAGGCTCATTGTCATACTATGAAAAATCACAGTGATGCTGTAACACTGCTTGAACCCAGCCACAGTCACATAGCTCACTTGTCCCCATTATGTATCTAAAAGCTAGTTTCATTTTGTTTTCTGGGGGATTTAGCTCAGTGGTTTCGCTGCCTGCCTTGCAAGCACAAAGACCCAAGTTCGATCCCCAGTACCAAAAAAAAAAAAGGCATAATTCATTTTGTTTTCTAATCTATAAATTTTTAACATTTATGTTCTGTTCAGGGTTGTAACAAGTATGTTATGCTCACTGTGGGATTGTATTGTCCACGGTGTTGCCTGTTTCCTTTATTCTTTCCTCACTGAGATGTGTCTTAATGACTTCTGTTCTGTTCAGTTCAATTTCCCAGCTCAGTTGACTCTTCAGTATGTGGGGTCAGATTGCTTTTTGTTTTTTGGAATGTTTCTTGAATTATATTTTTTGGTTTTGGTTTTTATTTTTTGCAGTACTGGGAATTGAACCTAGGGCCTTTGCACTACATCCACAGCCTCTCTCTCTCTCTCTCTCTCTCTCTCTCTCTCTCTTTCTCTCTCTCTCTC
>NW_022900935.1:63287455-63313579 GCF_012274545.1 Fukomys damarensis
CAAAAAAAAAAAAGGCATAATTCATTTTGTTTTCTAATCTATAAATTTTTAACATTTATGTTCTGTTCAGGGTTGTAACAAGTATGTTATGCTCACTGTGGGATTGTATTGTCCACGGTGTTGCCTGTTTCCTTTATTCTTTCCTCACTGAGATGTGTCTTAATGACTTCTGTTCTGTTCAGTTCAATTTCCCAGCTCAGTTGACTCTTCAGTATGTGGGGTCAGATTGCTTTTTGTTTTTTGGAATGTTTCTTGAATTATATTTTTTGGTTTTGGTTTTTATTTTTTGCAGTACTGGGAATTGAACCTAGGGCCTTTGCACTACATCCACAGCCTCTCTCTCTCTCTCTCTCTCTCTCTCTCTCTCGTTCTCTCTCTCTCTCGATAGATCATTTTTCAGTTGGAGACAAGACAAGGTCTCTCTGAGTTGCACAGGCTGGGCTCAAACTTAGGACTCTTCTGCTTCAGCCTCCCATGGTGTTGGGATTCTAATTGTGCACCACCACCCCCAGCTCAGATTACAGTTTTAAACACTGGTCTATTAGTTGGGCTCATAGATTTGCTTTTCTCCTTCAGCCCTGTGATGCTGGATTTTCTTTGCTCGCTTGTATTGTTTTTCACTGTTTCTTTTAACCTCTTTCAGTATTTTTTTTCTTGCTCCTGTTTGCTTCATTTCCTCCCTCAGTGGCTTTTGATGAGCTTTCAGCCTGGTTAATTCCCTTTGGTCACTTTGTAATTTAGTCCTTGTTTCTGAGATGACTTTGACCAGGACCCCACCATCCCCTCTACTCCTCACCAAGCCCCACCATCCTCTACAGGGTGCTGTCTGAGCTGCTCTGCAGCCTGGGCCATTTATTTCCCCTGAGGTGCACAGTGATGTTTGTCAGTCTTTTCTCCTTATGCCATGACCATGGCATGGGGGATTCTCATGTATTCAGCCACTCTCCCCCTGTGGAGACACAGGCTGCACATAAACTCCACATGTGTCCTTGTGAAGTCGTCTTGTGTGGGGCTTCAGCACTTTGGCCTGCTGCGTTCACCAGGAGTCACATTCTCTTGTTTGCCATCACAGTGAACCCGCCCCACTTGAAATCATTAGCAGATTTCATAAGTTTCCTATTGAGTTGTTGATTAAAATGCTGGGCCAGGGATTTAGCTCAGTGGTTCTGGCATCTGCTTCATAAGTGCAAGGACCCAAGTTCGATCCCTGGTACCAAAAAACAAAACAAAATAAAATGCTGGGGACAAGCCCCAGCCCTGCACACTAACAGACCTAGGTACATTAGCTTATTGGTCCAGTCTTCAGAAATAAGTGAAGCTTATGATTTGGAAGTGTTCACCAAGAGATTTAGGGGATTCTGTAGCAGAAATGCAGGAAGGGGGATTCTGGAGAATGTGTTCGTGCAGGAAACTGCATCCTTGCTGGGCCATGGTGAAAACACAAAGTTAGGACACTCTCTGGTCTCAGGTACTCTGAGCAGATGCCTTGATGGTGAGTCAGGTTTTAACAGGGCTGCCTTCTTCCACTCTGGGCTAGAGAAGCCCTAAGAAAGGGGGATGCACTTTAAAAGCTTTCTGAGTTGGATGCGGTCATGCATGTCTGTAATCTCATAACTCTGGGAGGCTGAGGCAGGAGGATTGGAAGTTTGAACCCAGCCTGAGCAGCTTGATGAGACCCTATCTCAAGATAAAGAATAAAAAGTGCTTGGAACATATCTCAGTGCAAAGGCTCTGGGTTTGATCCCTAGCACCACAAAGTAAAATCACATCACATCGCTCTGGGTCATCTCTCGCCTTTCCAGAAAGCCCCTGACCATCTGTAGCCTGTGTCCTCAACGCCGCTTTGCATCTCACATAAGATCCGCTGTCCTGGGGCTCCCCTTCCACACTGGAGTCATTTGCAGCCTCAGAGATTTTCTTCCTGAGCTCTCAGATTGTCCAGCTCCTCCTGCCCTTCTCTCCTGAGTAACCTGAAATCCCTTCTCATAAAGCTGTTGCTGCAGCTTCTCACTGGCCTCCTCTGGTCCTTTCTAGTGCGCGCACGTACAGTGCTGCCTCGGCTCCGGGCGCTCCTCACACTAGCACTGTGTGCTCTGTCTCTGAGCCTCCAGCAGCCTGTGCAGGGCCCAGTGAGGAGAGGAGGGGCTGGGAAGGCTGGCTCTGAGGACACTCACCTCACACCAGGTCCCAAGTGAGCTCCTCTGAAATGACATCGACATGAACCCCCCACCCAATAGAAAAGTGGGCCGTGGGTGGGGCAGAGGGTGATAGGGTGGTGGGATTGAGCAGGTGGTCATGGGCTGCCTTCTGACCCGCATGGCCCCTGGCAGGTGGTGTACGAAGAGAGCCGCATGGTCAGCCTGACGGCCCCCTATGTATCCGGCTTCCTGGCATTCCGAGAGGTGCCATTCCTGGTAGACGCAGTGAGGCGTCTGCAAGAGAAGGAGCCGAGCCTCGTGCCTCAGGCAGGTGCCATGTCTCTGGGCAAGAGAGTGCCCCTAGTTCCACCTGGGGGAGGGGAGGGACGTGCAGGCCACCGCCAGCCATAGTCTGAGAGAGCTGGGATTTGCTAAAAAGCTGCACCCCAGGGCCAGTCCTTCCCACCCCACTTGCTGTGACAGCCACCTTAGCTGACCATGACCCCTGTGGCTCTAGGTCCTTCTTGTGGACGGAAACGGGGTGCTCCATCACCAAGGTAATCCTGCTCCCCCGAGAGAGGGCTGGGGAGGGCGCTGTGGGAAAGGCGGGAGGGCTCCTCCCACGTCCACCACACCGAGCTCCTTCACTGCTCCCCTCTGGGCTGGCTTCGCTGTCGGGGTGTGCCACGTCCCTCACCCAGAAAAGCGCTCTGCCTTCTCTTCACCCCCACAGTTTCCTGCCCCTTCCGCTCCCCCAAGACACGGGACTGGCCCGTCTAGAGGTGCACTGTCCAGTGTCGACCTCACATCTGTGAGAAGTCACAGGGCCTCCACTTAGAGTAGCCCCCCACACTGCCTACCCTGTGCCCTTCAGCCAGACCTTTGTCCAAAGCTGGGTAGGAGCCCAGTGCAGGGCCTCTACCCAGGGAGGATGCCGTTTTACTCTCATCTGAACGGGGGCAGCCCCAGAGGGGTGTCTGAGGGAAGCACATGTGGGTGGGTCCCAGCTACTGCCTCAAAGGTTGTGGCCCTAGAGCAGCAGTGAAGTCGGTAGGCAGGACCTTACCCAGGGTCAGCCTGGGCCTCCGGGTCTGCTTCCCCAGCATTGTGCCAGTCTGCAGCTGGCAGGGTTCCAGTGTTCTCTGTTCCCTGGCAGGCTTCGGGGTGGCCTGCCACCTTGGCGTCCTCACAGAGCTGCCCTGCATTGGGGTGGCCAAGAAACTCCTACAGGTGGACGGACTGGAGAACAATGCTGTGCACAAGGAGAAGGTGAGAGGGCCTGGGGAGCATCCGAGGACCACCTCCTAGAGCAGTGGTGGAGAACCTACGGCACACGTGCTCCAGCCAGCTCTACGGGGTTCGCCATCACTGTCCTAGGGCATCTGCCCAACCTGCCCGCTGACAACTCCCCATATCCTGGATCCTGGCCTGGAGCGGAGAGACCAGCTTCTCTCTCAGAGCCTCCTGTCCACATGGCCCTGAGCACTACGTCCCGGCATCTGTGCAGACCTTACCACCCTTGCCTTGCCTTTGCATCTGCAGTGAATGTGTAGGCTTGGGTTAGTGCTCCAGGCTCCAGGCCCTGCCCGCAGTGCCTTCTGCCCTCCGGAGGCCCACTCTAGCCAAGACCTGCCTGGAGCTGGCATCCACACCTTTCCTCACCTTCTCCTTCCTTGGAACCTGGGATTGGCACGGGGGGGGGTTGACACCCCTATCCGGAGGGAGCTGGTGACGTCCCCGCTCTCCTGTAGGACAGCACATTCCAACAGCAGAGACTGTCTGTGGGGAAGTTGCGCAATACATGTTTGTTGAGTTGATGGGGTCGCCGGGTGCTGGTTCAGCCCTGACCCACTTGGCCTTCCCAAAAGGAAGTTTATTGACTTGACTCTGAAGTGCCCAGATTGCTAGCAAGTGGGGGTCTGTGCACTGGTCAAGGTGTGTGTCCAGGGGCGGCACCTGTTGGTCCCCGGCCAGTGCTGTGGACGTGGGACGGCTGCTGCATCTCCTCTGCGCCTTTGTCTCGTCAGTGGGGTCCTGCATGTAGGCAGTGCCCTCATCACAAACCCTGAGCGTGCTGCTGCCTGGGGCACTCAGTGCTGCCTCGGGCGTGGCCTTCCTGGCACAGCTCCCACCGGAGTCTGGCTGGTGACTAGGTAAATGCAGAGCATGCCTTCAGCCCTCAAGGAAAGACTTCTGGTTTTTGTTTTTGTTTTTTATGCAGCACTAGGAATTAAATCCAGGGCATTGCTCATCCTGGGCAAGCATCCATCCCTGAGCTACGCCCCAGCCCTAGAAGACATTTCTTACAAGTTTCTTTCCCCCATTTTCCAGATTCGGCTCCTGCGGTCTGGGGGAGATTCGTTTCCTCTGACAGGCGGCTCTGGGGTTGTCCTGGGAATGGTGAGTGGCCAGAGGCCTCTATGCCTCCCTGGCTTCAGGTCGCAGAGGGAGAACAGCTAGGCAGTGGACTCCTGCACACACACTTGCACACTCACCTGTCCACGTCTTCCTGCCTCTCAGCAGACACGGCGCTGACGTGACGTGTGTTTGTTTCCTCCTCTGACCTCCCCTCCCTGAGGAGAATTCAGCCACACGCACCCCACACTGCACAGGACAGGCAGCAGGGAGGCACCTGGGGGCTGGAGTCTGAAAGAACCCTGCACACCCCAGCTCCCGCTTGCCTTGTGAGATGTTACCAGAGCCTCCAGCCCAAGGCAGGTCCTGCCCCCACAGGGTTGTGTCCCCACAGCACTGACCACCTTCTGTCCACAGGCCCTGAAGAGCCATGACCACAGCACCAAGCCCCTGTACGTCTCTGTGGGCCACAAGATGAGCCTGGAGGCAGCCGTGCGCCTGACCCATTGCTGTTGCAGGTTCCGGATCCCAGAGCCTGTGCGCCAGGTGGTGGGGGCCACCTGTGGTGGGTGGCACATTGGGGACTGGCCCAGGCTCCCCTGTACTCCTTGCCCCTGAACTTCACCTGCTGCCTGTCAGCCTCAGTGGGATCCTGGAGTAGTGAGTAATGAGAGGTTAGGATGGTCCTGGGCTGAGGACCGGCCTGGGCTCCTTGCTGGAGAGCCAGTTAGCCTCCTGGGTCCCTGGAGGCAGGAGAGGGAGCAGAGGCTGCACGGTTCTCCCTGAAACTGCCTGGACTACCCTCTGTCTCGCTGAGCCTGCTACACCCGGTACCAGCTTTTGTGGAGAAGCAGTTGATGTCCCTGTTCAGCTCACCTGCCCAGAGGGTGTGGTCATCCTCCACCAAGGGGCCCTTGCAGGAGGGTAGTGCTGGCGAAGGCCAGGATCCCCAGTGAGGACTCTGGTGTAGGGCTCAGGCCAGGGGACCGGCACTTTGATGAGCCCGTCAGCTCAGTGGAGGTTGCCGGAGGCAAGGGAGCAGGGGCTTCCCACAGGGCTCTTGGGCACTGCCCTGTCCTCTGCCCTCAGTCACATGCTGCTGTATGTCCTGGAGCAGCACGGAGGTAGGGGTCCAGGAAGAGGAGGGAAGGGCAGTCCAGACTTCGGAACAGCACCTGTGAGGCCTGCCGTAGGAAAGGGTTTGGTGTACTTGAGGCTCAGCCGGGGCAAGAGGGGTGGGTAGGAGTCAGTTTTGTGTCAAGCCTCACTGCAGACGGGCACAGATGTGCCTGTGCCACCGAAGCAGTTAGGGCTTTGGGAGTTGCTGCCTGCTTCTTCCCTGGCCCACCTTGGGCCCACAGCCACGCTCAAAGGGCCACAGGCTGGACCCTGCCAAGAAACCCACCTCCTGCCCTACCTGCAGTCCCAGGGGAAATGCCAGGCCCAGCTACCCGTGGCCATCACCACCTCATCATCCCACCTCCCCGCTACATGTATGCGGGTTGGCCTCCAGGTGGCAGCAGCAGCCCACACGCCACTGTGGCGCTCACCCCTCGCAGGGTGGCCGTGCCCAGAGCTGGCTTTGCAGCAGCCTATAGGCGTCCAGCCACAGCCCCCAGTCTCATCCTCCTGCTCAGGGTGCTGCTGGGCTCATAGGTACATGGGCTTCCAAACCTGTGAGTTGTGGCCTCAACCCCAGAAGGCCTTTTTTCATTCCCTCACCTGTAGTCTGATGAAAAAACCCCAGAGACTCCAAGGCTCAGGAGCCCTGGCTTGTGCTGTCCTAGACCTGCAGGACTCTGGCTGGCCCTCTCACCTTGCAGATGAAGGGCCAGCTGCCTGAACACCTAGAAGTGGGGCAGACTCATGTCTGTGCTGGAGGAGAGCCTGCCAACTCCTAGCCCACACTCCACAGAAACACCAGCAGGCGTGGGATGTGTGCCACCTGGAGCCTGCTCCTGCCCGCTGGGGAGCAGGGTGCAGCCCTGGCAGCTCAGCCCGATTTCGTCCTGGGCCCACTCACCTTGGCACTGACCCTCCCCGCTCCACATCTAGACGCTCCTGGAGGGTGGGAGGGATGGGGCCAGGTGTGACATCTGAGGCCTCCCTACCCTCTGCTTTGGCGCAGCCCCGGGCTTCCAAGGGACTCCTTGGTCACTGGTGCTGCTGCCCCCAGGATACGCTTCGGCCTACGCACCCACGGCCCCGTGAGCTGAAGCGGGAGCCTCGGGATTAGCTGTTGCTGTCACTGTGTCACACAGCCTGAAGCTGAGCTAAACCCGTGTGAGCTGGATCAGGGCTTCCCGAGGCCAGGCCCTCGGGGGTTGTCCCACGCAACGTGACCCCGTTCCATATCCGTCCCCGCCTATGGCCTGTGAGCCCCTTTTTCTCCGTAACTCTGCAGAACTTCAGGAGACAGACAGCAGTCGTAGCTGACACTCGAGAGAGAGACAGAAAGTGACCCGAGTGACAGCAGACTAGCCAGCTTGAGTCCTTTCCCTCAGGGCAGACCCTCCCTGAGGAAGGGGCTGTGAACACAAGGGAAGCCAAGCCGAGCCACCTCCGCCCACCAGCCTCAGTGGCAGGTCCCCAGCCCCGAGGGTCTTGGCGTCCTTGTCACCCCCACACATCCATGGGGCTGCAGAAGTTGAGGGGCCCCAAGTGGGCTTCCTGTGGAGGGTATGAAGGCGTTTCCCACTCTGGAGGCCAGCTGAGGGCCCACCACTTCTCACCGGAGCTGTCTTTCCTCCAGGCTGACATCCGCTCTCGTGAGTACATTCGCAGGACCCTGGGACACTCCGGGCCACCCTTACCAGGGCAGGAGAGGTGAGCACCGGGGAGTCCTAGCATGCCCACCAGCAGGTCTTGCGGTTCAGGACCAATCAGGCCAGGCCAGGCCAGGAGAGGTCCCCGAGCGGGAGGGAGGGTGTGGGCTTCGAACCTGCGGGAGCTGTCCAGAAACACCACCCTGTGGCCGTCTGGTCTGAGGCCTACCTCCCAGCGGGGCTGCTGCCACCCTTCCTGTCCACTTGGGCCAGGAGTGGACCCGGCACCACCTCACCCCACACAGCCTTCTCTGTCTTGCGCTCCGAGGCTCAGTGTCCTCTGTAAGACAGGCAGAGTATTTCTTTCTCTTCTGGGTTCTGAGGTGGAGTGAGACTGCCTGGCAGAGAGCCTCACACGAAGCAGGTACCATGAGCCTGCTTTACAGATGAGGAACACGAGGGCTGGAGCAGGGTGCTGAATGTGGGGTGTGCATCCCGAGCCCTGCCTCTGGATTCCTGTTCAGGGCTGGGCTTCCTCTGCTCCTTTTCCTCTGGCAGCCAGCAGCTGTTCCCAGGCCTGGGTAGGCTGCTCTGAGAACCGAGGGGAAGGCCACTGGGAACCCCCGCTTCCAGAGTTGGACTAGTCAAGGGGGACCTGTCCCGTTGGCCATTGAGTTCTGCCCAGGTCTCCAGCCCATCCGTGCCGGCAGCCCTTCCAGGAGCTCTTGGGGGACAGATGTTGGGACTGGCTCCAGAACCCCTTTGGAGGCTGCCCCCTTCTGCGTATTGTTGCAGGAGCCAGAAGGGACCATGGCCGAAGGCACACCCCAAAGGAAGCTCAGCAGAGCCAGCAGGAAAGGGCAGACACCTTGACCTCAGCAGAGGCCTGGGGACAGACCCAGAGACCACACAGCTGGGCTGCTGGGAGCAGCAGGGCAGGGCCTGGCCATCACGAGGAGCTGGTCACCGTGAAGCTTCCAACTACCACCTCCTGCTCCAGTCTCAGGACAGTAGCCGCCCAGAGGAAAGGTCTCCAGGGACTGTGGGATTTCTCACAGCTGCTGGTAGAAACTGACCAGAGCGCCCAGCAGGACTCTGCTAAGGTCAGTGGCTTCCCTGCCTTCAGCATTGGGTGATCTGTTAGTCACTGTGCCCAGAAGGACAGATGTCCCCGAGGTGAGATCTCTGTCCTCAGCACACAGAGGGGACCTGGGGTTCGGGTGTCTAGTGGGCCAGAGACTGGCAGCCTGTGCCGGAGCCCACAGTTCCTCCTGCACCATCCGCACCTTGAAATGCACACCTGCTGCCCTGGACTTTTCAGGCTTCACCTTAAGCCATGCCCACCAGCCACGGCAGCCCACCCAGGGCTGGGGGCCCAAGCACATGCCCCCGCCAGCACCACACAACCTGTGTGTCCTCACCCCGCATGCCCATCCTCTGGCCTTCGTGCCCTGGTTGTGCTCCCCCGTTCCTGCCTCCTCATGATACAAGGAACCCTGCCCCAGCCTGGTAGGCTGCTTCCTCCCTGAGTGGCTGCTGAGACTTCAGGGCACAGAGGGCTGCCTGTCCAGACCATTCCCTCAGCTGCCAGAGTGGAGCTGACAGACGGTGGATAGGTCTGGCTTCCCTGGTTAGGGTCAGGATGGAGGGGAAAGGAAAGGAGGGTGCCAGAGATGAAGGTGGCCATGTGCTGAGTGTGCCATGCTCCACTGAGCCCAAGGGACCTCACACATACACACATCTGGACGTCAAGCCTGTCCAGAGGAGACTGAGCTGCCTCACCCAAGCCCTTGGGCCCCGCTGAGGCAGAGTGCCCTGGCTCCTGCTCAGGACCTGTTTTCTCAGGGGGGAGCCCTCTGCCCTCCTCCCTGGGGTGTACCCAGGAGAGGGAGCAGCAGGTGCCCCTGTGGCGGGGTCCTGGGGCACAGCCCAGCCTATACAAACGCATACCTGCGGCCCTCTGCATCCTCACGGAAGCCCGGACTGGAGGGCTCACAGTTGGCCCTACCAGCTGCCCTCCCAACTGCTTGCAGACTTTTCCCTCAGAGCTCTGGAGGACCAGAGGTTGGCATTGGGAGTGTGGGGCTGGGGCTGAGCAGAGCTGGCTGGGATCCAGCTGTCTCTCACTGGGGCTTTGGGTGAAGCACCTGTCAGGTGGCGATAATACCTGTCCCCCTCCCTGGGGCTGGGAAGGTGACATACAAAAGGGGTTTAGCACGGAGCCTGGCACACAGTGGCCCCTTGATGAAGGGATGCCCTTAGTCTGGAAAAGTAAGACCAGAGAGACCTGGGCTGATGGCCATGCCAACTCAGATGAAAAGAAACCAGGGCAGAGTTCTCTCCCACCACCCAGCTACAGGTCAGAGCAAGCCTGGCCACACCTGTTTAGGGTTGAACAGGCAAGACCGACCAACCTGGGGTTGGGACCTGCTGTCCCTTAAGTCCCCCTGTTCCAGCAGGAGATCTGGGGGGCAGGAGGCTCAGAAGTGGTAGCCCCACACTGCCCAGCACACTGTAGACCCCAGCACAGAGGGGCAGCTTCAACTGTGAGACAGGCAGAGATGGCTGTGTCCCCCTGTGGGGACTGGGTCTTCACACGGAGGGCACAGCCAGCACCTGCAGGGGGTCCGCCCAGCCCCTCGCCCCACCTTGAGGGGCAGGCCCGAGCCTTGAGGGAGGTTCGTGGATAAACCTTTAGTTTTACTTTTGCAGTGCTGGGGATGGAACCCAGTGCCTGTGCACTCCAAGCATGAGCTCTGCCACCGAGTCACCTCCCTGCCCTGCAGACAACTTTTATGTGCGTAATTTTTGTTTGGAGATTAAATTCACCATTTTGTTCATTTTGAAGTGTGCAGTTCATGGGCTTTTTCTAGTCAGGCATTTTGGTGTGAACCTATCCTTCCAGCTGCCCAAGCTAAGATGTAAGGATCACTTGAATCCCAGAGATCAAGGCCAGCCTGGGCAACACAGTGAGAACCTGTCTAAAAACAGAAATAAACAAGAGCATCCATGGTCTGTCACCGTCTCACTGTCTATTTCCAGAACAGTCTCATCTTGCCACCCCACAGGGAAACCCCGTCAGCAGCCCTTGCTTACTTCCTGCTCTACTCAAGGGCGCTGCATGCAAATGGATTGAGCCTCACACCCTTAGCGTGTGTGTTAAGGTTTATGTTGTACCGTGTGTCAGTACGTAAGTCCCTGACGTAGGACCGTCGGAGTCTCCACCTTTCACAGGTGTATCGTAGACCACTCCCTGTCGGGGACTTGCTTTTTTGTGACTAATCCTCCGCTTCGTGAATCTGTCACAGCTCGGCTCTCTGTGCTCCAGGTGGTGGGTATTTGAGTTGCTGCTGTTTGGGGGCTGTCCTGGGTGAGTTGCCATGAGTGTCGTGGACGAGCGTTTGTGTGACCGCGCTCCAGTTCTGGTTCGTGTACAGCTAGGAGAGACCACAAAGACGTTCTCCACGGTGGCTGCACCGTGTTACAACCCTGCCAGCGTGCACAGGCTGCCGGTTTCCCCGTGTCCCGGTCAGCTTGTTACTGCCCGGCCCCCAGCATTCCGGCCGTCCTGGGGCGCAAAGCAGTGCCCCGTTGTCGGTTTGGTTCACACGTCCCCGTGACCTTTTCACGTGCTGCTGGCCAGTCCTACACCTTCTTGGGAGAAGTGTCTGTTCACGTCCTTTACCCCCACTTTTTATAATCGGGTTGCCTGCTTTTACTGCCATGTGTCCCAGATGCCCAGTGGTTGCTGGTTTTCGTGCTGGGAGTTTGTTGCCATATCTGAGTCAGTGGTGCACACTTACTTGTCTGTGGTATTTTCTTTCTGTGTTCATGGGCTCATTGGAAGTGGCCCACCTTGACTACTGCTTTGGTACCTGTAACCTCCTTTTCCTGGGTGAGGCTTGTGTGGCATGGGTTGAGTGCTCCCTCGGTGATCTGATCCGTGGGTGGTGGGAGCACAGCCCACCCCAGGGCTCAGAGGGCCCAGCTCAGACCACACTCACCATCCGGCCTTTCCTGGCTCTCCCCAGGCGGGCAGCCACCCATCAGCCAGCCTCAGGGTGAGCAGGTGCAGACCCACCTTCCAAGTCCTCCGATGGGGCCTGACTTTGGGAGATGTGGCCCAAGAGCGAGGACTGGAGGACGTGCAGGCACAGCTCCTCTCAGGAGGCTGTGCCACAGGGTTGGGGTTTAATGAGGGCAGCCCTTGAACCCCAAAGGGACTAACTAGTTTAGCGTGAGGGGTTGGGGTGGCCCACAGCACTTGAGGGGTACAAGCCTTTTGCCACAGGCCCCCAACTCCGCTGCTAATGGCCATGCTAATGCCACATCAGCGGTGAGCAACGACAGGGCATCTCCTCAGCTCTCAGAGACCCTGGCCCTTCCCTTGGTAGGAGGCAGTGATAACAGGCAGGGCCAGCTGGGCCCTTTCCCCATCTTCTAGAGGGGCTGGGCTGGCCCAAGGAAGGAGGGCACAGGGACCGGGGTCTGCACACAGAGGGGCAGGTGGAAGGCCTGGGTGCCCTGGTGACAGTGAGGTGTGAGACGTCACTGCTAAGGCAGAGGGGCCCTCTGTGGGGCCCTAAGTGCAGTGGCGTCTTAGCTCCTTCCCACAGAACCTTAAAAATAGGGCCGCGGTGAGGGCCATTTCCACAGACCACAGCTCACTGGCTCTAAGAATATTCTTGAGCCTCTTAATAATTCAAATGGGATCCAAATAGATGTTTCCCATTCACCTGCTGGCCTCTGTGCCCACCCTGCCTGCAGCTGGGAAGACTGGCCTCTGGCTCGCACCCCAGCCCCGCAGGACCCCAGCCAGTCTGCCTTCCCCACTCCCGTGGCCATCAGGAACGGGGCTGCCCCAGGTGGTGTGACCAAGGCAGCCAGGAGAGGCCCAGCCCTCAGGCTGTGCCTCTCTCAGTGGGATGGTGGGATCAGTGTCTCCAGAGTGAGCTGTGGGGTCTGGGGCAGTAGGGGTGTCTGACCAGGACCCGGACCTGGGCCTCCCTCCTCTCCCAGGCTGTGCCCAAGCAGCAGACAGCCCTCACCTATCAGCTTCTGGCTCCAGACTCTAGAGAGGAACGGGTGCTCCCTGGGAGGTAGTGGTGGGTGGGGGTCACCAGCCTGGCTCACCCTACCGGCAGCAGCCCAGCCTAGCAGTTCTGTCTGCACTGCCCTGGCCAGGTCCTGTGTGGAGTTTTACCTAATTATTAATTAAAGGCAAAGGCGAGTGGCAGTGCTGACAGCCAGATAAATAGCATGTGGGGTGATTAGGGCGGCGTCGTGGGAAGGACAGAGCACAGCCTCACCCTAGTCACTTCCCCCTGCAGGCTGACAGCTCCCACCGGGCTCCTAGTGCCTGGGTGGCCGGAGGCAGGCAGGTGGGGGCAGTGCAGGCCCTGCCAGCCATGGCCGCCCCCTCCCCTGCAGAACAGGTCCAGGTCCTTTGTCCAGGTCCTGCCCACCATGGTGTGAGAATGCTGGGAAGCTGAGGTGGGCCCAGAGAGGGGGACAGACCTGAGGTGGACAGGGAGGGGAAGAGGACAAGGTCCCAGCACGCGGGGTCGTACCCTGCCTGCTCAGGGGCGCAGGGCCTGGTAGAGCTGGGAGTGGGCAGCTTGGATGTTTTGATGTTACATCAGTTTCATGTATATGTTTTTCTAATCAAGGTCATAAATGTGCATAGTTTGGATAATCAAACAGTTCTGTGAGGCTTGCTGTGAGAAAACAGTGCCTTCTTTCCCTCCCACACCACTCCCCTGACTCCTCCTCCTCTCAGGCTAACTCTTCTGTCATTGTAGCTGATTCTTTTGATGTTTACTTCTAAATAGCATGCTAATATTGCTGCGTTTTTCCGATTTAGAAATTACCCATTGACTTCCTGCTAAGAGGATTGAAAATTTGTTCTCTAGCAGCAGCTCCCGTACAGGCCTGCGCGCGTGCACGCTCACACACACACACACACACACACACACACACACACACACACACTCTTCCAGCCATCTCGTTTCAGGGCCTCACAAGTCAGTGTATGTGGATTATTTCCTCGCATACACTAGTCACAGCTGAGTACTGGGTTGTAATTGCTTTTCTTAGGCAACCTCTTGTTTGTCCTGGACTTAGTAATTGCCTTGGCTTCGGGGCGGGGTTGGTTTATTTTCTGTGTACCCATTACTTATTTATCCCTAAAGCGTGCAGTGGAATAAAATGGGCTGTAAATCTCCCTTTGGTACATTGAAAACATCAGGCTACTGATGAGTTGGTTTTTCTTGGAGCCTGTGGTGGCGGGCGGCCCCTGCCCTGCCACGAGGTGCCAGCATTATTGTGTGCAGCCAGCGGAGGGTGGCAGCACCAGTGGTGTGTCAGTCCCACGGTTAGGACAAGGGACACGTGGCTCTAGCCTTGCTGGCGTTCTCTCTCCCTGTCTTTTTCTCAGGCACATGAGTGTCCATACGTGTGTGTGTGTGTGTGTGTGTGTGTGTGTGTGTGTGTGAGAGAGAGGGAGAGGGAGAGAGACACTGGGGATTAAATGCAGGGCCTTCATCTATCTCTAGTCTTTTTCTTTTGAGACAGGATCTCACTAAGTTGCTTGGGCTGGGTTCAAAGTCACTATCCTCCTGCCTCAGCCTCCCGGAGTGCTGGGATTACAGGTGTGCACCGCCACCTGGTTTCATCATTCATTTTGAGGGAAATCAGCTGCCACTGTTAAGAGGGCCACGTGAAGGAGAGCCAGCATCCTGCCACTGACCAGGTGAGGGTGCCATTGTAGAAGCGGCTCCTCCAGCCCCGGTCAGAAGAGATGACTGCAGCGTGAGTATTATCTCCCGCCCCACCCTCATCCCCTGGTACTGGGGATTGGACAGAGCACATGCTGAGCTACATCCCCAGCCCTTTTCGTTTTATTTTGAGACAGGATCTGGCCAAATTGGCCTTCAACTTGAAATCCTCCTGCCTCACCTTCCAAGTAGCTGGGATTAGGGGCTGGGGATTTAGCTCAGTGATGCCATGCCTGCCTTGTGAACAAAAGGTCCTGAGTTCAATCCCCATTACCAGAAAAAGTAAAACAAAAAAAGTAGCTGGGATTACAGGCCTGCACCACCATGCCCAACATGGTTGTCATCTTGACTGCAACCTCCTGATACCCTGCCCCAGAGCCCCTGACTAGTCTGGTTCCAATTTTGTGACCCTTAGGAACTGTGTGAGAATAAATCTGTGTCCCAGGGTAATTCGTTACACAGTGGAAGCTAAGTGCATAAAGCCCTTCTTCCTCCTGTACCTGCCTGCCCTGGCTGACTCTCCCTCTGGGGCTGCCCTTCCTCCTCTCCTGCATTGAGTGCTTTCCTTCCTGCATCCTGTGCAGTCCGTTTTGAATGTTCTCCATTTTAACACAGTGTAAGAAGCGAACATGAAAAGACCAGGCCCCCTGGTGCCGCAGCAGTGGTCTTCAGCAGGAAGACCTGGGAATGGCACAGGGACACCGTGGCCCCAGGTGTCTGTCAACAGCTTCATTGTCAGTCCCACTGCTACTTGTCACCTTGTGTGGAGCCCTGCTGCCAGGAGGATCTGCCATTTCCTCCTCTGGGCCCACAGTGCCGTGTGGGGCCGAGGCGGCCTGTGTTAGCTTTCTTACTGTAACAACACATCTGACAGAATCATCTTAACGAGGACGGGCTGGCTTCAGTTCACCTTCAGAAGCTCCAGTCCATAGCTGCCTGGCCCTACTGCTTCTGTCCTGTGGTGAGGAGCCAGGCTGCTCACTTCATGGCCATCAGGAAGCAAAAGAGGGCAACAGTCCAGGGTCCCACGGTGTCCTTTGAGGGCACAGCCCAGCAACCTAAGCTTCCCCCAGAGGCCACCAGCACATGGCTCTGTGTAGACCATGTCCACGGACTGGCACCACTACTGCCCTCAGTGCCTAAGCCAAGGGTGGCCCTGGGGACCTCTCCTCCAATTCATTGCTCATCTGTTTCCATCCTGCCAGAGGCAGTGGCCCCCTGAGGACAGAGTCATCTGCTGCAGGCCAGGGATGGCCTCTATCCCTGGTTCTCACAGGCTCTCCGACAGAGTAATAGCATTCAGGTATGTGATCCAGGTCACGTGGCAGAACCCACCAGAAGCAAAAGGGGTCCGGGTGGTTCACTGCAGGGTGGGGTGGCCCTCTGGTCTGGCTGCTCTAAGTGGGTGGTCCTCAGGTCCTCCCTCACAGGGGTCAGTGGCCAGCAGAAGCTCTGGCCCAAGTTCTATCCCATGATCCCAGGCCCAGGTGCCACTGTGTCCCAAAGGCACCAGATTCTGCCTCAAATGAGCCTTCCTTGAGCACACTACTCTGGCCTAGGCGAGGTGGGTGACACCAAGACCCAGGCCAGAGCCAGGGGCTAGAATCAACCTCAGCAACTTTGTGGGGAGAATTTCCCAGTGGGAAATCAAAGCATTGTTGCCAAAAGAAGTTACACCTTGGGGAGGAAACAGGCTGGGGTTCTGCAGAAGGGGCAGAGGCTTTGGGGTCCCATGCAGCTTCATCCACAAGGTCCTGGGAAGCCATTGTCTCCTCTCACCAGCACCCCGTCCTGTCTCCCAGTAATTCTCTCCCAAAGCCAGCAGGGAACAGTGTGATTAAGCCTCCATTATTAACTTGCCAATCTTATTTCTGGGGCACAGACGCTAACGGCTTAGGGGACCCACTTGGCATATAACGAGGTCTCCATGACAAATTACTTGGGTATCAATTAACTATCTGGGGAAATGTCAGGCAGGATCCGGCATGCTGGCCGGGAGAGAGAGCCAATTAACCTGAAGTGGTCGGCTTGATCCAGATTCAGCCTCCAGCAGAGCCGGGAATGAGGAAAGGGAAAGGGCCTGTGGAGCCAAGAGCAAGGCCGGACCTCCATCCCAAGAGCGGCTGCTCACTTCCTTTGCCGTGAGCCTCAGCACCCCTTCTTGGCCCTGCAGCTCTGTCTGTTTGTTCTCTCCAGTCACCTGCCTGAATGGGGGCCCCAAGAGGGACTGGGACCATGCCACGGGACAGGTGTGTAGGCAGGTGTCTGTGTCCTGGTGTGAGCGGCTCTACGGCAGCCAGGGGGTAGCAGCGCCTTTGGCCAGTGGGGAGGGCAGGCAAGAACAATCAGAGCCCGGAGATGAGGGAGCAGCCAGCCACTGCTTGGCCCAGAGACAACACCCTGTGAGGGGCATGGAACCGCGGGTGGCACCCTGCAGGCCACAGAGCACCCAGCTCTGCACTGGTGAGCTGTAAGACTGCTGGACAATCTGAAAGCCTGTCATCTAGAAAACAGGACATGAAGCCCAGGTTCCTAGGGACACTGTGAGAATGAATGGTAGCCTGTGGCAGTTGCTGCTGCCCCTCCACTCACCGGAAGTGTGGGTGTGGCCCCTACTCCCTAGTGAAGGCAGAGTTCAGAGGTGAACAGGCGTCCTGGAGAGGCTTAGGCTGATCAGCTGGCACTTGGGGGGCAGCGACAGAGGACAGGCTCTGACCTCTCCAGGCCGCGGACACCAAAGCCTGTTTGGGTTTTGTTTTGCTTTTGGAAAAGGCCCCTTGGATGCCTGGGATGTATGTCACCCTGGTGACCATACCCTGGCCCACCCTCCCCAATGGCTTTGCTCATGGGACACCCCCCCCCAGTGCGGTAGATGCCCCACCCTGATCGACTCAGCCAGTGAGTGGCAGCTGCCGAATGCCTATTCATGACACTGACATATGGCACCTCCGTGGGGGGTCGGAGGGAGCTGCCAATCCACAGTGCAGAATGTCCCCATTCGAGCCCTGCCGCAGCAAAACAAAGGCAAGATGCACGGGGAGCAGAGGCGGGCTGGGGGGCGTGAGCTCACGCACACTCACACACGCTCACCCTGCAGAGCACTGGGAGGAGGGATGGACTGAGGAGGCTGTGGGGCTTGGAGCCGCTCTGGGCTCTCACAGGCTTCTCAGGCCGTCCACCCCCCGCCCAGACTTCAACTGGCTCAGAGACCATCCCACCGTCTCCCACCTCCTCACACTGAATGCTGGGCCAGAGGCCTAGGAGGAGGGCCCAGGAGGCCCCAGCACCTCCCCCCCTGCCCCCCACCCCCGTGGGTCCTTGTGATGTTCTAATTCTCTCTGCAATCAGGACATTGTCTAATGTCAAACCATGTCCCCGGGGCTCTAGGCTCATTGAGTAGGCTCCATGTTGGGGTGGGGGCACTTCAGCCCACCAGTGCTTTTCCCCAGGCTGTCCAGGGACCCACAGCCACCTGCTCCTGGGGCTGGGGAGGGCAGAGCGCAGAAAAGGCCTAGCTTGGAAGGCCCCACCTCCTGAGCCAGGGCTGAAGGCGGCTGCTGTGGAAATCAGGTCTCTTCAACAGCTGACCACATGCATCCTGGAAGTGGCTCGTGGCTCAGGAGCGGCCACCTGCCCCCCCCGGTGTGGTCAGACGAGTGGGAGATGAACAAGGGCTGAGGAGCGTGGCCAGAACATGACAGGCCATGTGCTCAGCCTGCTGAGGGGGTGCTGCCCGGGGGAGACCCCTCTGCCAGCCTCAGCCTACTCTCTGCAGCAGTGGCGCTGCAGGCTTCTTGGGCAGAAGTGTTGCTTGGCTGGGGGAAACCCCCACAAGGCGGGCCTGCCCCAGGGCATCAGGGAGCTGCACAGTCCCGAAGCCAGAGGGGTAGCTTGCTGGAGAAGAGCCCCCCACTGACTCCTCCACCCCAGCGGAGTAGAAAAGGATGCTGCACTGATTCCAGCCCTGCCGTAACCCTTGCCCCTAGCTCTGGTGGGCCTCTGGGTGACCTGACCCATCTGACCTCACCTGGATATGGCGCCCCCGCCTGGCCGAGTGTTCTGGGAGCGGCAGCCCCAGCCAGGGCAGGGCTCACATCGGCTGCAGGCGTTGGACCGGCCATGTTTCAGGCAGCGCTGTGCATCGAGGCATCTGCTGCTCTGTCTCGGGGCAGATGGCTGCCAGTGAGCTAAGTGTGTGCGGGGGAAGGGGTGCCATAGGAACCCCTTCCTGCGGGGAGTGCGTGGGCGGGAGAGGCAGGCACCCGAAGGGGGTGGGGACTGCACAGGGGGTGGGATCACGTGGCTCTGGGGTTGGGGTGAGGCCCAAGGAACCAGTTCCTGAGGCTCGGGGGGCCTGGGTCATCTTAGAGGAGACGCAGCTTCTGGAGGCACAGATCAGGCCTGGCGTGCCTGGCACAGCTGGCCAGATGGCCTTGGGTGAGTCCCTTCTCTCCCAGGTCCCCAGGACCTGAAGGAGAGTTTGGACATCTTCAGGTGCCTTCCAGCTCCTAAATCCTCGCTTTGCAGGCTGGGGGCATCGTCCGCATACAGGCACCTGCCATCTGCAGGGGCCTCCTGCCAGGGGGTTGGTGCGGATCAGCAGCACACCCTGCTGGACCCATCCAGGGCACACAATGCCTCCACCCCTAGCTCTGAAGCTGCAGCTCCTGGAGAGGCTGGAGTTATGCTGCTGTTAGCTAAGTTCACTCTGCAGAGCAGGATTCCTTGCCAACTTTCCCCAGTTTCCTGGAGGACAGCAGAACGGGGAGGGTGGTGGGTTACCAGGCCACCAGGCCAGGCTGTGGGGAGGAAGCTGGCCGAGGTAGGAGACCTTGTCCTGCCCTGTCTGTCCCCAAAGCCCAGCCCATTGGATCCAGAACCTCTCGGGGACACACGGAAGAGGTACAGAAAATCAAGGAAACAGCCCAGGGGTCCAACAGCCTCAGAGGTCCACTGCTGGACGTGGGAATCCGCAGGGACATGCTCTGTCATTGTGGAGTGCAGGGGGCTGCTGGGTGCACACAGCCCTCACCCCACTCAACAGAAGGGAGACTGCACTGCCCTGCATGCTCCCTGGTCAGCTCCGGGCCTACCTGCAGTGCGGCCACCTGGAACACAGCTGGAAGGGCCCGTGTCCTCCAGAGAGGCTGCCTGGTGCCCCCAGATGTCCAGGGAGCATGCAGGTGGCCCGTCTGTCCCTCTCCCACCTGTCCAGTCCTAAGGTGGCCCCACCCCTGCCCAACTTCATTAGCCAGCTGTGACAGCCCACAGCTCCTCAGTCTCTCCGCCCTTTGCTGGTCATTGTCTTTTTTTGTTTTTTTCTCCTTTTCCATTTCCAAAGTGTGACATTGTCCCTGAATTGTGGCAGGTGACTCCTGAAGCTCTGGCCTCTGCCCAGGAGTGCCCCAGACTGGTCAAGCTTGTACCAGCCACAGAGGCCAACAAATGGACTGGGCGGGGCACCCTTGGACTCTGGCCCCAGGCAGAGACTGTCACCTGAAGGGCAGATGCCGTCCACACACCGTCCATGGGCATGGCGCAAGGACGCCACTCCAAAGTCACCCTCCCCAGCTGCCTCATGTCCCAAGGGCCCAGCGTGTCTTTGACATTGTAGACTGGGCACTGAGAGGCCCGAAACCCTCCTGGGAGGGCAAGGTCCAGAGTCCCTTTCCAAAGAGGGGGTGAGAAACAGAGAATTTATCCTGGAGAAGGCATGGGAGGTGGGTGACCCCCATCACCATGCCTGAAGACTCCCTCGAAGAAGGAAGCTGCCCGGATACCCAGCACTGTTGGGAGAGACTGAGCTGAGTCCCTGAGTCCCGCAAAGCAGGATGGCCCTAGCGCCATGGCTGGGCCAGTGTGGCCAGGTTGGTGGGGAAGGCACCAACAGCCAGGCCCAGATGTTCCGGACTGGGGCCCAAGTTGGTCAGTAGGAACTCATTTAGCATTTGCCTCCCTCCTCATCTCTGCAATGGCGCTAGCGTCTCAGAGGGCAGTGACAAACTGTAAAGCATGATCAGGTGCCTCAGTACTCCAGGCTGACTCCTGCATCCAGAGATTCTCTGTCCCCGAGATCGCCCACTGCTAAGGATGGGAGGAGTCTGCTCAGAAGAAATGGTCTGCACCCCACTGGGGGTCTGGGACGGAGAAAAGGAAAAGCTCTGAGTGATTGATCGGCACAGAGGAACTTGTCACCTGCCTGTGACCTCAGAGAGAAGCTGGGCTGGGTGGCCGGGGTGGGCACCTGCTCCCGGACTCAGGGCTCCAAGGTGCAGAGAGGGGCTGGGACCCTGGCAGGAATTGGGTACTACAGCCCCTGGAGGCCGGAAAATGGACAGTCCCATGGGTGGCCCCAAGCTGACGTGATGTGTAAACAATTCTGAGGGCTCAGACAGCCCATGGCCAAGGACAGGCGGGGGCAGTTAGCTTGTCCATCCACTGGCCCTAACTTTTTCCCTGCCTGCCACCCCTTTCCTGTTATGTTTTCCTCACCCCGCCCCAGGACCTGCTCTGTACTTACCTCTTGTGGCCCTTGTAGGCGCACCAAATTGTGACCACAGAAACATGTCCTCCCAGGCCTTCCATCTGTGACCTTGTCTGGTTGGAATCAGCAAATGCATCCTGACGTTAAAGATCTGGAGATGAGCCAAGTGTGGCACATGTCTGTGATCCCAGCTACTCAGGATGCTGAGGCAGGAGGATCACAATTTAGCAAGACTTTCAAAAAAATTTTTTTATGAAAGACAGGGATGGATGAAGATATAGGTCAGTGACAAGTGTGAGGCCTTGGGTTCACTCACAAAGTGAGAAAAGAGAAAGGAGAGGGAGATTTGTGACCTCAAGGGCAGGGTGTGAAAAGACAGAGGTGGGAGTGACAGTCCACAGGGCAAGGACACCAAGGGATGCCAGCCCCCAGGAAGCTGGAGAGAAGCCTGGCACAGATTCTGAAGGACCCAGTGCTGCCAGGGCCCTTTTTCGGACTTAGTCTCCAGAGATATGAGAATAAATTTCTGTGATTTGAGGCAGTTGCTATGACCTGTAGCCCCAAGAAGCTTACAGCTCCTTTCCCTTATCTCAGTTAAGGCCTGGTGGCTCAGCCTGCAGAGCAGAGGGCAGAGCTCAGGGGAGGCAGGGGCAGAAGGACACAGTTAAAGGCTCCTCAGAGCTTGTGGCTGTGCTCTCCTGGGACCACAGCTCCTCCTCCCCCTACCACCACCTCAGCCTCAACAGCTGTCCTTGGGCCTCCTGAGTGTATGTCCCTACCTGTGTCCTTAGGGTGCAGTTGGTCCTGCTGCCCTCCTGACCTGCCACAGTCATAAGTAGTTCCAATCTTGCAATGGAGCCCAGCCAGTCACAGTCCTTGAACCCAGAGACTGCTCAGCATTTTGGTTAGAAAAATCCTTCATGAGCAAAAGCGGTGCCAAGTTTATACCTGGAGAGCACCCTTCTCAGGCAGGATTCGAATCCTGGCTCCCTCGCAGCTAGGTGCAGACAGCTGGCCTGGCTCTACTGCTCAGTCCCCAACACTAGGACTCAATCCCCAGAACACTTGTCTAGCAAAGAACAGCTGAGGGGCCTGGCCTTCAGGACAACAGGTAACTGCTCAGTCCAACACTAGGACTCAATCCCCAGAACACTTGTCTAGCAAAGAACAGCTGAGGGGCCTGGCCTTCAGGACAACAGGTGTGGGCTACTGGGTCCCTGCCCAATGGTGGAGGCCATATGCTAGAGTTGTGGCTCTGGCTGTGTGGCCACCGGGGCCCCTTCCGCAGCTCTCCAAAGAGTCAGTGGGCCTTTGAGGGTCCTGCAATGGTTCTTTTTTGGCTCTGTGGTCCAGGTAGTATGCAGGGCAGGGAATGTCCTAGGGAGCCACTCTCAGCTCTGCCCATGGGGCAGGCAGAGGGGAGGGAGGCTGAATCCTGAGACAAGCTTCTGGAGACCCTTCCTCTCCTAATCTGGCTGAGCAGAAAGCCTTGGGGGAGTGTAGCTGGCCAGAAGGTCTGGGGTCAGTCTGGGCTGGATATACCCAGAGTCAAAACGAGCTGGCTTCCAACTCCCCAGCAGAAGGGGCCTCAACTTCTTCCTGCTCCCCCCTCACTCCTCCTGCTGGGCCCCCTGGGCCTCCCTCTGTCCACCCTCCTCTCCACTACCCCCTTCATGGAAATGAAGTCATCTAGAAAAATAATCCAAAAATAGAAAGGAAAAAAACCTAAGAAAACAGGATTTTTCCCCCCTTCAAACATTTGGTAAGACACTTCCCACACAGATGAGTGTCCACCGGGGCCTGTTTTCGTCCAAGGGAGACTAAGTCTTGGCTGTGTGAGGTAGGTAGGGCTCCCTAGTGCCCACTGTAGGGGTCTGCCAAGACCTCCCTTCTACAGCCTGCCAGGATCAGTGCCCCCAGGAGCCTGATGCCCCAGAAGCCTGAGTGCTATCTGATGCCCGCCACAGGGAGGGCCACCCAGTCCACAGACAGGTGGGCCTGATGGGCACCAGGCCAGGGAGCAGCCTTAACTCCTAAGTGGGTCCCCGCCTTGCGTCTCTCCCCTCTTCCCGACGGCCCACGCCCTGCCGCAAAGTTCTCGTTTGTTTATTTATAATTTATACTCAGCCTGCTTCCAAGAACACTCCGAGGCACTTGCTGAAAAGTGGCTCCTGGAGCTCAGTTCTGCTTCTATCAGTCTTGGGCACAAAGCCCATCACCTTCTCCCAGCTCTCTCGGTTCAGGCCACTCAGCCTGGCTTCCAGAGCCCCCTGGAGCAGGCCTCCCAGGACAGCCTTCCCGGTCCCACCATGGCCTGTGCCTTGCAGAGCAGTCTGCTCAGAGGACCACAAACCTAGGATGCCTTCCTCCCCCTGGGATGGACCCTTCCTGGACTCCTCCTCAGTCCCTAGATAGGAAGGGCTCCTGAGCACCCTTCTTCTGTCCCTTCCTTCTCCACATCCCAGCTGGTGCAGGCTGCTGCTTGCTGCACCCAGTCGGACCTTGCCCCAACCCTGCAGGACAGGGACCACACTGCTGTTGACAGTGACAGTGGAGATATTTGGGGATCCTGTTATGCCTAAGTGGCATTGACATGCAGGCAAGAAGGCCCTGCAAGGGGCTCTGGGCAGGAGGTAGGCTAAGAACCACCCACAACTTCATCTGAACCCCGTTGTCGGGCCCATGAGTCAAGGCCACGGATGCTGTTTTATGTGTGTTTCTTCAAGACCTTATGTCTAAGTAACTAGGAGGGAGATGGGGGCCCAGCACAGCAAGGACACACCTGGGCACACTGCCTTTGGAGGCTGCAGAGTCACAGGGAGGTTTCAGGGAGGGGCCTCCACACAGGGCCAACTGAATCAGCCACCCAGGGACTCTAAGGAATGTTGCTTGGTCTAGGCCACCAAGCTTTGTGGCACCTTGTTACACAGTCAAAGTGACTGGAGACACCGAGGGTTGGCAGATGGTGCATCTTCCCCTCCATCCAGGCCTGGAAAGTGGCTCTCCTCAGAAGCTCTTTGGCCTTGTGGGGTCATTTCTGTGGCTGGTGCCTAGAGGGCAGGGACAGGAAGGGCTTCAGGGAAGGGGCCAACCTGACCACACAGGGATGAGCAGCCCGGGACAGACAGCCTCCGTGGAAGAGCAGCTTCAGAGGTGTACCTGGGGCTACTCCCTTGGGGAACGTGGGGCCAGTCAGGGGCTCCCATGAATCAAGTCCCGGTGCCCAACTTCCCAGTGCATCCTCAGAGCTTCCTGCTCCCGGGGGGAAGGTCAGTTTTAGGCCTGGGCTCGCCTTTCCTCGCAGGGATGAGCAGCCCGGGACAGACAGCCTCCGTGGAAGAGCAGCTTCAGAGGTGTACCTGGGGCTACTCCCTTGGGGAACGTGGGGCCAGTCAGGGGCTCCCATGAATCAAGTCCCGGTGCCCAACTTCCCAGTGCATCCTCAGAGCTTCCTGCTCCCGGGGGGAAGGTCAGTTTTAGGCCTGGGCTCGCCTTTCCTCGCCTGGCTTACTTTTCTATGGTGTGGCAGAAAACACACACACAGGCACTGGACTGAGGACCTAGTGATGGCTCCAGCCAAGGCCAGATAACCAGCTTAACCAGGAGGACACAGAAGCGTCAGGAGCTTTCTTCCGAGCCCTACTTCCTGCTTTGGGAAATGGAGCACACGGTGATTCACTCCTCGACCTAGTGCTGAGCAAATGGGACAAAGTCCACAGAGACGTGTGCACACAAGCCCCCTTCCACAGCCTCAGTTTCCCATCTGTAAAACGCAGCAGTCTCTGGCTTCCTCCCCAGCCAAGTCTAACTCCTACTTCTGGGAGCAGGGCAGTGTCACTGCCAGCCAGCGGCCACCACAGCCCGGGGTGGAGGGGGTTTCCTTCCTCCATCCTTGGGTCTAGAGCCCATAGGCCTGGCAACATCAGTTGTCACTGAAGCCTAGCTCCTCCCTCCTTCAGCCTAAGCGGACACCACCTGGCAGACAGGCAGCTCTGGCATGGCAGGGCCTCGGGGTTGTCCTCAAGACGCCTCAGGCAAAAGCCGGTGCCGGTTATGCCATGTCAGGGATACGCTGCCACCGTCCAGCATACTGCAGAGTGTGGTCTTTCCACTCTCCTTGCCACCGAGTCCTCTTGGGCCACAGATGTCCTGGCCACAGGGGTTGAGGCAGACAGATGTCTGTTCCTGCCATGACGCTTCATGCCAGAAGGACAGAACAAGCACGGCCCCTTGCTGACACAGCCCTGGAACCTTTAATTTCGGAACTGAGAGGGAGGCAGGTGTGAGAGGAAGAGAAGCCAGGCATTTCTCCAGAAGAAAATGCCTTTAAAAGGATCTGTGGCCGGAGGTGCCCATGCCATGCCCTGGGAGGTGGCTGGCATATGGCTGCCCTGGCCTAAGCCACATGCCTGCAAAGCGCTCCTCTCCGTGTGCCAGGCCCACAGGGAAGCCAGTCATCCGGACATTTCCACGCCACTCTGGGCAGCCCCAAGGCCTGCCTGGCTTCCTTCTGGGAAGCAACACAGTGCCCTGTAAGAGCAGCCCGAGTGTGCTGAAGTGATACCTCAGCCAGGGGCTGCCCTTCCAAGCCTGTTTCCTCCCTTCCCGTTTCCTCACAAATGTGAGGTCACCTGGAGCCACATCAGGGACAGCAAGTGACTGGGGGTGGTCGGTTCCTTCCCTTCCTGTGCACAGAACATATTTTGCACCAGCTGCTGCAGACTGAAGTCGCCCTGGAGGGAACCAGTCCCCCTCTTTCCTCCGTGTGCCCCGCACACCTGGCCTCAGTGTGCACCTCTGTACGGCTATAACTGCTCTTCCCTTCCCTGCCCTCCCACCAGACCAAGGTGGCCTCCACGTGCTGTCCGCACAAATCAAAGACCTCTTTAGGGCCAAAGATCCTGCGCTCACACAGGAACCAGCTCTCTAAGCACTGGGCAGCTGAGCAGTCTCTCAACCCATGCTGGCTCCCCACCCACGGCAGCCCACCCACCCCTGCTAGATCCGGAGCAGAGTCCTTTAGTCCACCTCCCGGCCGCAGGGCATCTGCTGGGCAAGAAGAGGAACCACACAAGGTTTACTGAGCACCTGCTCTCATCTGGACAAGGCAATCCCTTGTTCACAGAGCTTTCCCAGCAAGCGTGTTACCGACTATGTCATGGTAAGACCCAAGGAGAAAACAGTGCGAGGGTATGAGGGAGGGGACCAAGCTTCAAACAGCTAAGGACCTTAGCTCCTCGCTAAGGAGGCTGACCTGGAGCAGTGCCCTGAAAGGGGTTGAGGAGGGAAAGGTTTTCCAGGCAGAGGAAAGAGCAAATGCCTAGGCTCCGCGGCAGGATGGGAGTGGGAGGGCAGGGGCAGCGAGGGCAGTTGAGGACCTCGACTTCCACTGGGCGCAATGGGGAACCACGGAGGAGGAGCCGTGCCTGTCTTTACTCTGGTTGCTACACTGCGAGGCTGGGCCGTGGGGGAGAGAGCGAGGGCGGAAGCAGAGACCCTGGGTAGGAGACGGTGCTGGAGACTGGGCCACAAAGATAGCAGGGAGGGGGGAAGCGGTCGGTGGTGGGATTTGCCTTGGAGCCCGGGCAGCGGGCGCGGAGCCCCGC
>NW_022900935.1:63313828-63336270 GCF_012274545.1 Fukomys damarensis
GCACCCGCCCGCCATCCGTTCCGAGTCCTCCACGGCCCGCTTCACCGGCTACCCGGCCCGTGGGTGCCGCAGAGGTCAAACTCCCACCTGCGGGATGAGCCGGGCGGAACCGGACGTAACCGAAGCCCTCACAGGCCAGGTCCAGCTTTCACGCCCCCTAACACCAGGCACCGAGAAGTCTGCGAGAACTCTCGCGAGACGTCTCAAACCCCACCTCTCCCCTGGCTTCGCTAATCGGCGAGCGGCTGGCTGCGTTGCCGTGACAACCCGGACCTGCTTCTTTACTGCAGCGGTGGCCCGGGCGCCCAGTGTACGACGCCGTCTGGTGTCGCTGGCTCCCTTCTGCCCCAGAGGTCCCTCCTGGGGAATTTGAAAGTGAGCAAAACCAGGAGGCTGCGACCTGCGCAATCGGAGCATCGTAACATCCCCGTCCCGTTGTTGAAAAGCCAGACCATCCCTTCCGGGGCAGTCATCCCTGCGGCCGCCCGTTCCCACCACTCCAGCCTCCCGGTCACCCTTGTCCTCCTGGTCCCCAGTCCCTCGCCTGAGCCCCTTTCAGCTCTGGCCCGAGGTCCTGGAGGCTCCCAAGGGGGGCCCGGCTCCCGGGCCGGCTGCCCAGAGCACCTGCCTCCCTCACCTCACCCCCGAGGTCAGGCCTGGGGTCAGCGGGAGGGGAAGGACCCGAGGTTGGCCCATCCTGCGTCCGCAGGCCCCTGAAGTCAGCCACAGCCCATCGGAGGCCACACCTTGGCCATCCGGAAGGAGGAAGCCACAAGCTGTAAGCCCTCTGTGGACAGGGACGTGACTGTGGCCTCAGCCCCAGTGTTGGACCTCGCAGATGCGGCCCAGCGCATCAGTGTCTATTCGAGAAAAAAACGACAGCGTGAACGTGATGTAATGTGAGCTTCTAGGGGAAGCTTGTTGCTTAAGTTCATCCGGGAATGTGGCTGGAAGGAAAGTTACTGCAACCAGGGAAAGGCACGGTTGGCTGGAGTTTGGTTTTAAAATAAATAAATAAGATTTAAATTATATAACTAACACGTGTTTCGTGTAGAAATCTTGGGAAAACACTAAAAAATATAAAAATGTTTCATCCTACAGTCACATAGAATCACTGACATTTAGGATTTTTTTTTTTTTTTAATGAAACGGTCTCACTCTATAGCCAGGCTGGCCTCAAGCTGAATCCTACCTCAGCCTCCCAAGTGCAGGGAGTACAGGTGTGCACCACCTGTCTTGATGCAAAGTGTCCCAACCCACAGATCCTGGTGTGAATGGAGTTTCCTTTCCTCACTGACCCCATCCCAGCCTCACCGCTCCAACACACTGAGGGCAGCAGCCGGGGCTCAGAAGGAGAGGACAGGTGTGCACCTATGCACCTGACACTGCTGTGGCCTCTTTCCTGGAGCTTCCCCCGTAGGGGCTTCTGGGCGCTTGACAGTTGCTCCATGATGGGGAAAAGGGTGGCAGTGAGGCTTGAGAAACCTGCTAGTGCAGACGAAGGAAAATTCAAGCAAGCACAAGAGTGCTCCGCCCTCCAGGTGTGCAGGATCCCACGAGTAACAGATGTAGTCAGATCAGAACAGAAGCAGCAAGGGGCCTCACCCCAGCACTTTGCCTCGTCATTGCTGGGGAACACTGGGGACACCCCAGGACCAGTACCCAAGGAGGATAGGTGCACACACGGTGTCACCCTAACAGGGCAATGAGGCAGCTGGGAAGGAGTCCTTGGCCTCAGGAGGGCCACCCCACCCACACCGCACTGACCCTTGTGAGAAGCAGCATGTGTGTGCCCTGCTGTCAGTGGTCCACATGCCTGGCCCCTTAGCCCACCCTGAAGAGCACAGTCCTCTGCCACTCCTTTAGAGAGTCATGAGGAAGGTCCACCTTCCTCTGGGAAGCCCATCTGTGGGAACGGGGGCACAGAGCCCTATGTATCTTGGCTTTTTGGTGTTTGCAAGGTCCCTGATGATTCCGTCTTTCCCCAAAATTTTTTGTCTTACTGTCTTGGCATGGTGGCCCCTCTGCTCAAGGGGTTACAGGGAGTGGCAGTGTCCCTCCCCCACTAGGATGGTCATCTTCCAAGGCTGCCTGGGGCTGAGTAGAGCCAACAGCCCTGCCGCTGGTGTCCTCTGTGTGAAGCCCCTGGGAAGCAGTTCTGGTGCTGAGAGAGAGCCGTACACCCTGTCCTCGCATAGAAGCCACAGGGAAACTGCTGCAGACGCCTCCACCCCCACTTCCAGACAGTCCCTGAGACTCTCACTCCTCAAGAGTGTTCCTCTCCAGAATCACTCCCCATTTTGCCTCTGCTAAAAACCACCCAGTGGCTTCCCGTCTTGCTTGGTGAAACCCAGCATTCCTTCCACAGTACGCACAATGTCCATCACCATCCAGCCAAAGCCCCAGGGTGCACTGCTGTGGACCCAAGTCAGGTCGTGGGCTGGGGCAACCCGGGAGGCCGCCTGCTGCTGGGAACCGCAGTGTGCAGAGGGCATTAGGAAGGACCTACCAGGCTTGGGCTAGTGTTGAGGGAACTTGGGATGAGGTTCAAGGAGAAGGGCTGGACCAAAGCTGCCAGGAAGCTGGAGTGAGGCTGTGACTGGTGTCTCAATCTTCAAGGAGAAAGCAGGAAGAAGAGCAAAGCGGAAGCCAGAGCTGAGTTAGAGGCAGCGGTCACCTCTTAGCCGGGAAGGATACGGGTCAGGCCTCAGGTGAGGATATCACTCACACTCTGGGTCCGGCCGGGTTCCAGCAGGTTTTGTGGGTCTTCATCGGCTCAGACAAGTGGCCTCGTCTGAGCTGGCATCCAATGACATCGTTGCCAGGCTGGCAACTGATACGAGCGGGGCCAGCTGTTCATGTGTTCTCACCGCAGTGACCCTGCTCTCAGTCATGTCTCTGCCATAGGGTGGGACAATGCATAAGCCGCTTTGATGAGATAAACTGTCAGACCGCAGGGCTGGGGGCACCGAGTCACCAGAGCCCTGCAAAGCAGAGAAGCTGAAGCGCTGGGGCCCTGCCCCCGCACTGCCTAAAACAGCCTGGCTCCTTCTCTGGTCACTGGAACAGGGGTTTACGGCCACCCCGGTCAGCCTTTCTATCTTTTGCTACTAAAATGGAAGGATCTTACCCCCTATTTTTTAAAAATTATAGTAAAGGAGATTGAACCCAGGATCTTTGCACTGAGCTACATCCCCAACCCCCGTTTTTATTAAACAGGTCCTCACTAAGTTGCCCAGGCTGAGCTCTAATCGGTGATCTTCTTGCCTCAGCCTCCCCAAGTACCAGGACCACAGGTGAATGCCACTACACCTGCTTGACCTCAGCTCCTTTATCAGTGCCCCAGCTGCCACAAGTGGGGTGGCTTAAAATGATGGGGATTTTTTTTTTCTCCTAGTTCTGGAAGCTAGAAGTCCAACATCAAGATGCCAGCACGATTGGTCCCTCTGGAATCTGCCCCATGCTGCTCTCTCAGCTTTGCCGGCTGCCAGCAGTCCTTGGTGTCTTTCCAGACGCATCACTCCCTCTCTTCCTCCAGAGCCACCTGGAGTTTGTCCTGCATTTTTGGGCATCCCCTCTCTTCTTCCTCCTCCTCCTCATCTTCCTCTTCCTCATCTTCATCCATTTTTTTTGAGGCAAGGTCTCTCTATGTAGCTCAGGCTGACCTTGAACTCACAGCAATCCTACTGCCTCAGCCTCCTGAGTGCTGGGATTGCAGGTGTGCGCCACCACCCCAAGTTCCTCTCTTCTTCAAAGACCCCCTTTGAGAATCAAGCCCTATTTAGAGGTTCTGGATGGATGTGAATTTGAGGTGACATTATCTAACCCAGTGCGCTGTGACCTCACATGGCAGATACACAATGTCCTGTGTTGAGGCCGTGTCTACCTCCTCGGTGCTCACTGCTTCTGTTGCATCTGGACGCTGGTCTACACTGGACACCGCTGACTCCTTCCTCTGTGCAAATCACTGTCACAAGCGTCACTCGGGCAGCAGTTGTGTGTGTAGTGCAACAGCATAGACGCCTTCATGCGCATCTCTTAGCAGCTCCACCCTGCCCCTCCCAAGCTGTCTTGTCCTTGCCCTTCCTTTATTGATTGATTGATTGATTGATTTGGGTTTTTTGGTTTTTGGTCTTTTGAGACAGGGTCTCACTATGTAGTTGAGACTGACCTGGAACTCACTGTGTAGCCCAGGCTGGTATCAAAGTCACAGCGATCCTCCTGCCTCAGCCTCCTGAGTGCTGGGATTATAGGCGTGCGCCACCACACCCGGCTTTGTCTTTGCCCTTCTTGACCCTTCTTTTCCCTCGCTGTCTCCTGGTCCGGAGGCCGCCACCCCTTTCTCTTGCCAGGACATCTGGGGTGGCTCCAGGCTCAGCTTTTCCTTCCAACTGCGACCCTGGAGGTGTGAGAGGGGCAGCTCCCAAGCAGAGTCAAACTGACCTTGGAGGGGCACTGCTCCCCACGTATGGGAAAGCAGCCGGTTCTTACTTCAAAGAGCGTTTCTGCTTTCCCCCCTCCCTTCTACATCTGTGCTAACATTCTGTGATTCTTAGAGAACCAAAATTCTGAAGAGCAAAGCCCACAGCCAAGAATGTTCAAGCCAGAAGGGATTTCTACGAGGAACAGACAGGGCCTACGCTCACGGGAGCTCACAGGCTGGGTGGGAGACCCGGCCGCCGAGTCTGGCTGGCACAGGAGGGAGAGGCCGGGCAGCGGAAGAGAACCCAGGAGGGACGTTCACCGGACAACAGAGTCAGGGGGTGGGAGACTGAGTCCAGCAAGTGATTTCCCAGATCGACATCCAAAGGACAGGCAATCGAAGAAGTATAGATAGGGACACCCTGAAAACACAAAACTTTTGCGCATCTAAAGACTCTCCGGAGAGCCACGCCCTCTCCCACAGGGAGCCGCCATGGCTCCAGCACCAGGAGGGCTGCTTGGGCCACAATCCACCGCGGGAAGGATAGCCCCGCCCTCTCCACCCTGAGCCACCATCGCTCCAGCGTCAGGAGGGCTGCCTGGGCCCCAGTCCACCATGGGAAGGATAGCCCCGCCCTCTCCCGCCTGGAGACGCCATAGCTCCAGCACCGGGAGGCCCTGCTGGGGCTGACCCACCATGGGAAGGATAGCCACGCTGTCTCCCACTGGGAGCCGCCATGGCTCCAGCACCAGGAGGGCCTGCTGGGGCCGACCCACCGCCGGAAGGAGAGCCACGCCCTCTCCCGCCTGGAGCCGCATCGCTCCAGCACCAGGAAGGTACCCACAACCTCCCCGCCCGCCCTCAGACCTCCTGATTGCCAGTCTTTGGGCCCAATCTGCAGAGGCAGAGGTGGTCGTAAAGGGTATTTTTCTGAGTTCCCAACTTTGAACCTCTTTAAAGAAAGGGTGTGGGAAACCTGTAGTAGAACAGTGTGGAGTTCAACCGTTCAGGAGGTCAGGGAACTCAATCTGGCCTTGCAGCCCGAGGTCAGCCTGCGACGTGGGGTTCTGCCATCAGCTAGCTGAGATCAGGGGTCTTGGTTCTGCACATGGCTGCGCATGTTGTATATTATGACAGCAGAGATATAGTTTGAAAGAGGCCTTTCAAATCCTTTTTTTTTCTTTCTTTTCCTCATTCCACTCTGCAAATTCTTTCATTTTTCTGTCCTCTTTCCCCAACTCAGTCTCTTGCTCCACCATATTATCCCTCATCTCTCTTTCTGTTTTTGCTCCTGCCCTAATTCAGATTTCTTCTTTTATCATTTTTTCTCTTTTCTTTATGTTCTTTTCTTCTGTCATTCTACCTCGCACAGGGGTCAGTGGTTTCAAGGGAAAGTGAGCCCCTACTGCTGTTAAGGGGATATATTCTTGTCCTTGTACAACTACTCTGTCTATCCCTTTTGAATTCAACAGTTTCCTAAATATTGTGTGGTCATTCTATGTCCTCTGGCTTCACTTGAAGCCTTCTCCTATTCTTTTACTTATCTACTCCTCTCATCCTAGCTCTGTCTGAGCCGCCATCCTAAATGGTAAATATACTACGTTGAAAAGTTTGTTGACTGCAGACATGTTTTGGACTGCTTCTTGATTTCAATTTAATTCACATGGTTTAAGGGTGATAGACTAGTGACTACCACAAGTGGTCAGTTTCCAAGTTGTGCTTGATCATATTGTGTTACTGACTGTATCAGTTGGGATAAAGGATTGTGGTTGATTTGATGAGCTGTTTTCTCTGATGTTATGAAGATGAGAATGTCTGTGTGTCGTTAGAAACCCAGAAGCTAGGGTGCAACTATTATCAGGAAGATTTGGGTGATAACCCAGAGATTAAACCAAGGACAGACAGCCCAACAACAAAAATAAAAATGACAAAACACTTAAGCAAGACACAAAGACAGACTTCCAGTTCACCAATGGCAAACAGTAGGGCAAAGGAGGATGAAAAGGCCAATAGTGAACCAGCAGGACACCCTGAACTCAAAGCACAGGAAGTAGCAAAACAGATCAATCAGGCTCTAGAAAAATTCAAAACAGAAATAATTTCCCAAATAACCATAGAGATGGTGAGCAAAATGAAAGTCATGATTCGGGACTCTAGAACAGAAACTGACAAAAAAATAGATGAGCTCAGGACCGCGATAGAAGCCATGGAGGCCCAGCATAAGAAAGAAATGGAAACAATAAATGCCCAACATAGGAAAGAAATGGAATCCATAAAACAGATTCATACAGATATCCAGGAGATTAAACACTCCATTGAAAATATACGCAACAGAATAAAATAATGTGAGGATAGAATCTCAGATATAGAAGATAAGATTGTAGTCAGTGACCGTGAAAAGAGAGATCTCTTAAAAACAGTAGGGGATCCTGAGAAATTGATCCAACAACTCCTAGATGATGCAAAGAAGAATAACATAAGACTGATAGGAATACATGAAGTAGCAGGAGAAAATACAAATGACTTAAAAAAGCTGTTCACAGAACTAATGACAGAAAACTGCCCAAACAGAGGGGAAGAATTTGACGTTCAGATAAGTGAGGCATATAGGACACCAACTAGCCACAATAAAAAAAAAATCTACACCTAGACATATAATAATTAAGATCACAGAAACCCAACAGAGGAATAAAATACTACAAGCAGTAAGAGAAAAGAAACAAATCACATGCAAAGGAAAGCCCATCAGAATCACAGCAGACTCTTCAACACAAACCCTTGGGGCAAGGAGAGCCTGGAGTGTGATATTTAAAGTACTAAAAGAGAACAACCTCCAACCTAGACTGATGTATCCTGCAAAACTCTCTTTCAAAATGGATGGGGAAATAAGACACTTCCACGACAAAGAACACCTGAGAAACTACATGAATACCAAACCAGCACTACAAGCAATTCTAAACAATATCCTAGAAAAAGACAATGAAGGTAACAACACCGTGAGGCCCAACAGAGCAAATCAAATAGGCAAGGCAAGAAACTAAAAGGAGAAGGAAAAAAAAGGAAAAAGAGTCAACAAAAGGCCAATAACATGACAATAATAAGTCAGTACATATCAGTTATAACCATCAATGTCAATGGCCTCAACTCACCACTCAAGAGAAATAGACTGGCAAAATGGATTAAAAAGCAAAATCCAACAATATGTTGTATACAAGAAACACACCTAGTGCAAAAAGAAGCCCATAGACTGAAAGTGAAAGGATGGAAAATAATTCTCCATGAGACAGGAGCCCAGAAAAAAGCAGGGGTAGCAATCTTATTTGCAGACAAAGTAAATTTCAAACCAAAACTGATTAAAAGAGACAAAGAAGCCCACTACATCCTTGTAAAAGGAACAATTCAAGAGGAAGAGATGACAATCATAAACATATATGCACCAAATACTAATGCCAACTATATAAAAGAAATATTAAGAAACATGCAAAACCAAATAAGCACTAATACAATTGTAGTAGGGGATCTAAATACCCCACTTTCACAAATAGACAGATCATCTAGGCCAAAAGTTAATAACGAAATACTAGAATTGAACCAAGCTTTTGAAAGCATGGACTTAATAGACATCTATAGAGTGCTCCGCCCCACAAAATCACAATATACATTCTTTTCAGCTGCACATGGGTCGTTCTCCAAGATAGATCACAAACTAGCTCACAGAACAAGTTTGAATAAATGCAAAAGAATCAGAGTTATTCCCTGTATATTATCAGAGCGTAGTGCAATCAAGCTGGAGATCAATAGCACAAGAAACCATAGGAACTACAGGGACACATAGAAATTGAACCACACTCTCCTGAACAATCAATGGATCACAGAGGAAATTAAGGAAGAAATTAGACAATTTTTACAAATAAATGAAAA
The DNA here is from genome assembly GCF_012274545.1 of Fukomys damarensis. Classification (NCBI taxonomy): domain Eukaryota; kingdom Metazoa; phylum Chordata; class Mammalia; order Rodentia; family Bathyergidae; genus Fukomys; species Fukomys damarensis. The sequence continues at coordinate 63,322,173 of NW_022900935.1, forward strand.
GGCCAGTACAACATATAGGAATCTATGGGTCACAGTGAAAGCAGTTCTACGTGGAAAATACATAGCACTGAATGCCCACACTAGGAAAACAGAGTGAGATCAAATAAACAACCTAATGATGAATCTTAGACTCCTAGAAAAACAAGAGCAAGAAAAACCCAAAGCTCGAACAAGAGAGGAAATTATAAAGATAAGAACAGAAATCAATGCAATGGAAACTAAGAAAACAATACAAAAAATAAATGAAGAGTTGATTTTTTGAAATAATAAATAAAATTGATAAACAACACCCACCCACAAAGAGGCTTGTGTTCCTAAGATTTTCAGACTTGGTTTGCCATAAATAAAACATTCTGGAGTAAAGCATTTTGCACACTGACAATACTTACCAGACATCAGTTAGGCCACAGTGAAGGGTAGTGACTCCTATCAAAAGGATACGGTAGCAGCTGGTTTTAAGATGGTACACCTTACATTCTGCTCAGTAACAGGAATGCGTTTACAGGGGACTAAACTACGAACTGAAAAATGTGGAGGCTTTCTCTGCACTGTCATCCACAGTGAAATGGGTCTCTAGAGTTTAAAAAACAAAAGGGCTCTTCATAAGCACAGGGGGGCTCTACCAAGGAGAATGTATACAACAAGATCAAAGGAGGATTTGGAATATGCCGGTGACTTCTTCCTGGCCTTAACTAACTAGCATGAGTGTTTCTGGCATGTTATTTTACCATTTCATGTCAACCACGACTACAATGAAATAAGCTGTTTGAGTAATAAACACAGAGTGAAGGCATCCCTGGTCCTTAACAGCAGTTTACACACAGCAGGTAATCAAAACATGCTGGTTAATGTGAAATAGGAAGAAAAGGGCTAAAGGTGTAGGGAAAGTGGGAAGGGTGGGGGAAAGGTAATAAGAGAAAGAAAAAAATAGGAGAAAATGGAAATAAAGTGTTTGTAAATGGGGAGGGAGGAGGGGGTAAAGGGAGGTTAGGGACAAGGGGAAAAAATGAGAACCAAGACCTGTCATGTGAAGGTACAAGATCCCAATAATGAATGTAACACTACTGTACACCTAAAATGTACCAATAAACTCAATGAGAAAAAAAAAGATGCTTCGGAGAGAATGAAAAGACAGCCTGCAGGACGGGAGGAAGTCTCAGCAAACTATACACCTGGCAAGGGATTAGCCTCCAGAATATATTACGTACTCCTACAGAGTCTACCGACAGCCATAAAAAACTCATGTGAAGGTAAGATCCCAATAATGAATGTAACTGTACTGTACACCTAAAATGTACCAATAAACTCAATGAGAAAAAAAAAGATGCTTCGGAGAGAATGAAAAGACAGCCTGCAGGACGGGAGGAAGTCTCAGCAAACTATACACCTGGCAAGGGATTAGCCTCCAGAATATATTACGTACTCCTACAGAGTCTACCGACAGCCATAAAAAACTCAACTCAAGAAAACGGGCAAAGGATTTGAAGAGCCGTTTCTCACAGAGAGATACAGACATGGCCAATCAACACAGGAGAAGATGTTCAGTGTCGCCAGTCCCCAGGGGAATGCAAGCCAAAGCCACAGGAAACACCGCCTCTCACGTGTTAGAGTGGCTTTGCTAGAAGGCCCCAGAATACTAAGCACCGAGGAAGTGTGGAGAAATTTGCACCCTGTGCACCCCTGGTGGGGATGGGAAAGGGGCAGCTGCTGTGGAAAATCAATTGACAGTGCCTCAGAAAGCTAAATGTAGAATTAGTGTATGACCCGGCAATCCTGAGGGTCCCAAAGAATGAAAAGTGGAGATTCCGGTGATGCCTGTACACTGTGCTCTGACCTCCATTGCTCACGGTGGCCAAAGCATGGCAGCAGCCCAGGTGTCTGTGGGCAAAAAGTGGCACCTGCGTCCCCCGCCAGAAAGCGCCCTCAGCCTCAGGAAGGAGGGAGACACAAGGCTGCCCCCAACCCCCGCCACCGCACAGATGAACCGGGCTCGCATGCAGGTGCTAAGGGGAGGAGGCCCGGCACGGGGCCACACATGGTGTGTGATCCTCAATCCTGGGCTTCCTCTCCTCCAGCAGCAGATTCATGGAGACAGGTCAGGGGTGAGGTTCCCGGGGGCTGGGGTTGGCCGTGGGTCAGAGATGTTTCACTTAGTGGGTTTTGGGGCTTCTGTTTGCAGGAATGAGAGAGCTTTAAAAATAGCTAGTGCTGGTCACACAGCATTGTGAATGTCACCAACACCGCTGAAGCACACCTGAAAATGGTAAATTTTATGTGACATGTATTGACCACAGTGTTTTCTTAAAGTCCTTCATCACAAGACATTGAGCTGCACAGTTTACATAGGTGAATTGCCTGGTTTGTGACTGTTACCTCATTAAGTGTTAAAGAAAGGGACAGAGCCAGAGAGGAGCAGCCCCGGCAAAGACCCCTGAGAAGGGGCATGATGCTAGAAACTCATGGGGATGAGGCAGGCAGGACCCGGCACCTCTCTGCCCACACTGCTGAGCACAGCCTCCCTCGGAAGCCAGCTTTCTGTAGAGTGAAAATGTTTTCCCCGTGCCCACTTGAGCAGATGGCCCCCCACCTTGGCCTGAGTTGAGAAGCACAGAAATCAAACAGGGGACAGACGGCTTCCTTGGCAGTGTCTTACAGGCACACAAGCATACGAACTCATGCACCTCCCTCCCCTGCTAGCGGGCTTCCTCCCTGCTGCAGGCTGGAGCTGGCCCAGGAGCCCAGGAAGCCCCCAGAGACCCCGCACACCCCGCCTGGGCTCCCAGGCCTGCTGCCCACTCCTGGCAGGTGCTCAGAGATGCCTCTTGGGTGACCAAGGGAGCGAACCTGCTGCTAAGGCCTTGGCTGTGGTTTCCTCTCCTGCACCTCTTCTCTGTCCATGCCCTGCACCTGAACAGAACAGATTGGGATGAGGGTGGAGAACGAGTGTGACCTGTAGGTTTGGGAGAGGACCACAGAGACCCTGAGGGGAGGTCACCATGGTGGAGAAACCTGATGATCGGGGGACGCGGAGCAAGTGGTGGAAGCCAGAGTTCCTGAAGCAGGGAGGTTTGAGGCTTTCAGCCAGGAGCACCAGTGGCCCCGGCAAGGACATTCCTGGTATCTCCAGGATGGACAGGCTGATCCTTAGCTCCAGAAGAGGCTAAAGGGGCCACTCTGATCACCGACTGTCCCTGTCACTCTAAGCTCCAGGAGGTTGGGGAGACCCCCAGGCCCCTCCCCGACTGATCGTGTCAGTGGTGGGCAGTGCTTGTGTCCCTCCTGGAGGAGTGATTTCCGGGGCTAAAGGGTCTCACTGTTAGGAACGTTTATTTGGATATGATGTGGTATGAGGAGAAGTGTGTCGCCAGCGTGTTCAGAGGGAGCGCGTGGCATCTCCTGGGCCTGAGCCACTTGCTGGCTGCGACTGTCTGGAGAGGGGTGTCCTGCTCCCACGGGTGGCACTGTGAGCAGCTGAGTCTGGGGCGACTGATGAGTGTGGGCCGTGACTGTGTGACCGTCCACCCCTCAAAGCCTTGCTCCTCGGAGATCAGAAAGGAGGGGACAAGGGAAAAGCCTATCTGGCTGTCTGGTGGGAGGGGACAGGCGTAGGCCAGGACCCCATTTTGTGGGCTGCTTCTGCCCAGGGGGCCAGGACTGAGCACATGGCCACACCCAGCCTGCTTCCTGGGGCACAGAGACCTAGCAAGGTGTGGGGGCAGAGCTCCTACACAGAGCAGGAGGCAAAGCAAGCTGTGATGTGGGAGAGGAGAAGGAATTTATGGCCAGAAAGGAAGTCAGAGAGAGCAGGGGCCTCACGATCTCTTCTGGGGCAGTGTCCCCTGAGACCTCAGGACCTCTCACCAGGCCCCAGCTCCCACCCAGCCTCCAGCCCATGCACCCACAGGGACACGCTCAAACCATGCGCAGCAAGAGCAGTTTCCAACCCACCTGCATCTCCTGCTATTCTGGGGGCTTTGGCGTCCTGCGAAGGGCCCGTTGCAATGGGGAACAGTGTCCAGCCCTCCCTAGGATGTAAGGGGAGCCCTAACGACAGTCTGGAGGAGGGGTCTCGGTCTGGCAGGAAGGGGAGTGGAGGGCTCACCCCACCTGAGTCTGCCTGTGCTGGCCCTGGGCTGCATCCTCCATCTCCTCGTGCATCGTGAGCCTGCAAGGTGGGTCTCACCAGCTTGTTACAGGTGAGGACCGTGCCGTTTGGCAGGGTGAGCTGAGAGCACTAGGCTAAGAGTTGGGAATCCTGAGTTGTGCTTCCAGATCTAGCGTAGTCAAGCTGTGCAACTCTGAACAGGCCACCCAGCTTCTCTGGGCCTCAATTATCTGAGAGTCTGGGGGCTGGACTGGAAGACTCTCAAGGGTCCTCCAGGGCAGGCCTTCTCCACACAAGGAGAGCCAGAGGTTCCCCACAGTCTGACAGGTCGGCCTGGCGCGGTGGGCGGTGCCGAGGCTGGCTGTGTGCAGGCAGGGTTGTGAAGACTCAGGCAGACACAGCGCTGTCTTCCCAGTGGAAACAGGTGGGTGGAAGCTGTGGCTGCATGTAAGGAACCGAGCACAGTATAAAAGAAAAGTAAAAGATAGAAATGTAAAAGAAAACTTGACAGTCAGAGCTGCCTGAAGGTGAAAGTCTGTCTCTATGGGTAGTGGGTCCTCCATTGCCTTAAGTATGCAAGCCAAGAGGAGTTTCATATATCAGAAGGCTTTTAGACACCTTTGGCTTTGAAGCCCTGAGTTCAGTTCCTCTGCCCAGACTCCCACCTAGGACAGAGCAGCTGCCATTCCCAGCCCCTGCCCTCAGCTCCACAGCCCCCTGGGGTTGGTCACCAATGGCTGAGGTCAGGTGGGAGAAGTGTGGAAAAGCACTGCTTCTAATGAGAGTTAAAATACCTTTTGTGTGAGCGCATACAAAGAAATTAGAAATGTAAGCATAAATGATCACACACAAAAGCGGTCCACCGTCCTGAGGAGAGGCAGAAGTAAGGGGTAGTCCAGAAGCGCATGGTGCACACGCAGCAGGGAATCCCTATCTCCACAGTGGCCCTGGAGCAAACAGGCCAGGGGTTCAGGCATTGCTCTGCTCCCCAGCCAGCCTTCTCCCGAGGGCAGCAGCCTGCGCGTGCCTGCTGTGAGTCAGACTTCCCTCCACCCTCAGGCAAGCCCAGCTCCTCGGTCCTGGCCAGGGAACACCAGGCATTGGGCAGGAAATCTTTGGGCAATGCTAACAGGAAGCTGGAGTGGCCAGTTCCTTCTGCTAGCCATGTGTATGTGCGTGTGCATCTCTACTTGCCAGGTTATTTTGGCTGTGTTCCCTGCCCTCATGTTGTAAGTGTCCTGGGATCTCTAAAACCAGGGAATCTGGACCCTGGTCCTTCTGTCCCTTGGAAGGGAGCAGGTTGGAAGTTCCAGGTACACAGAATAGAACTTGGTCAGGAAAGTGTGATTTTCCCAGCCCAGGATTGCCATAGACATCAGGGCCTTTGTCACTTGCCCATGGGGACATCCTTAACCTTGCGTGCAGGGAAGGGGTGCAAGGGACCTGTTGGTGGGATGTGGCAAGGGAGAACAGACGGGGCTGTTTGGGAACCCCAAGCCCAGGCCATGGGGGCCTAGCATTCACCCCAGGTCCCAGGAGGGCAAGGGTGAGAGCCAGGAGTCATTCTGCACCCCGTCAACTGGAAAATCGCTTTTCCTCGAGGCTTGGGTCAGCTGCCTGTGGGAAATGGGGATCCTTCCCTAATCCCAGGGCTCTGTGTGGTACCCCAGGGGCCCAGTGCAACAGAAGCACAAAGCATGCGGCCCCTGGAAGGTGAGGCCAGGAAGGTGAGCAAGGTTCAGCCAAAAAAGCAGAGACAGTCCAAGGAGCCCGCAGTCTTTCTTCACTCTTTACTGTGTAAAAATAAACTCAACAATTCATGTCATTTCAGCAAGAAAATGAAAAAAGAAAGAAGAAAGCAAGAATACCAGTAGAAATAGTGCATTTCCAGAATTGCTGATGGGAGGTGGCAGGTCCCATGGTTTTGACCCATTTGATACCCAAAAGGCTGCAGATCATATGAAAAATGTACAGCTTTGGTTAGCAAATAATGAAAAAGTAAGATACATCAATTCTCTTTCATATTTTACAGTATATACATTGTAACAATATCAACTTGAGGGGGTTTGCTTTTTTTTTGGCAAATAAGACAAAATTGGGACTCTAAGTATTGGGCTTTTTTTCTCCTCAATGACTTGTTCCCTTTTAATAAACCGTACTTCAGCCCACTGTGCACAGAAGCGATGCGTTTCCCGTCGTTGGCGGAATAAATTTACGCGCTGTTTGAAGAGACAAAACCACGACTCCTTCCAGCCACACACTGGTGGCCATGCCCTCTTAGCCTTGCCGCTTCTAACCAGGTTGGAAGTGACATCCAAAACCTCAGCCCATTCCCTGTCACCAGCTGGCTCCCAGACAGAGGGCCCACCCGGAGCAGCCTGTCCGGCCTCCCGGTCCCAGCACACCCTCAGAACAGGTGGGTCCCCGCTGGAGCTCACCGAAAGGACTGCAGACCTCACGCCAGCCTCTCCCCTCCCACTCGCTGCCCACAAGACACCCCCTTGGGCTCAGGTCCCAGGGCTGGTGACAGAGATCTCTGTGGTCTTAGAAAATAAACTGGGCATCTACAAAAGGAAAAGAAAGCATACAAAATGTATCTCTTTCTTCCAAAATACACGCTTTCAGTCCTACATTTTGGTGGAGCCTGAAAGTGTTTCCAAGGGAGATATAGGTTGAGATAATTTATAGGTTTGTCCTATTCTTTCATAAAAATACTCTTGTTTGGTAATAAACTTTGTCTTCTACAGTAAGAGAAATAATACTGTGTTATCAAAAGCAAGAAGGCTTTACGATTCCAGTGGGATCGAAGCCCCCAGGCCCAGGGGGCCTCCGTGGCAGCTCTCCCACCCCGGACCCCCAGGGAGCTGTCGGACACCAGCTCGGCAAAAGCAAACACTGTCTAGACAGTGCTTTTTTGTCTTCTTATTTTATAAAATGGCTTACCTGAGAGAGGCATGTATTATTCAGTGCAAGAGGGAACATCAATCAGATTAAGGAGTCAGTGGAACGATGTGGATTAGCTTTGCTGCTCTGTTGCCTACCTTTCCCTGGCCAGCAAAGTGCCAAGTGTGAACACAGTGAGGGAGCTGAAGGCCTTGGCACAGACTCCAGTTAGGGGAGGGGCGGGAGCTAAATGTCAGCTTCTGTCCCGGGCACCGTGGGTGCGTCGGGGGGGGGGCAGGAAAGAACGGGGAAGGGGCCAAAAGGCTGCAGGGTCGTAGGCAAAAGCATCTGGGGTGTGCTCCGCCCTCTCTAGCTAGGGCAGAGGATGGCTTGTGGTCCTGAACAGACAGCTCCCGCCTTGCCACTAGGCAGCGGTGGTTGGGGTCTGTGTCGGCAGGGGCAAGGGCTGGTGGCTGGCGCCAGCAGGAGCGCACAGAGCACAGGTGCGCTGGGCCGAGCCAAGAATGGCTCCCAGGTGGCTGGAGTGAGGGTGGGGCTCGACCCAGTCTGGAAAGGTGATTCTAAGCTCTCGCTCTCTCCCAACCATGGTGTCATGGGGCTTGTTCTCCACCTACATGTTAGAGATGCTTCTGGTGTGTTTGGGGTGCGGGAGAGGGACACTGGCCTCTCTCTCAGAGCCCTCCGACACCCCTGGCTCGCTTACCCAGACATTTTCAGTAGCTACATGGGTGGTCACAGAACACTGGGTGGCACTCAGCACACGACACAGAACTGGAAAAGTCCATGCAGGCAGGGGAACACATGTCGGACCGAGGGAGCAAGGAACACGCCACCGCAAGGAACATGCAAACAGAGAAGGTCCCTGCAGATCCAAGGATGCCACAACCCGACGGCGCTGAGGAAGCACAATTATCTAAGAAAAAGCCACTGCTGAACAATGACAGGCACACCTCTCTGAGAGTGATGCACTGCAGAGCGGCGACCGGTACCGTGCAGACGCCCACGAGTACAGCGACACAGACACCGACACGGACACACACAGATGCGTTAGTTCTGACACGCCGTGGACCTGCCCCGGACAGAGGAGACAGGTGCCCCGGACGGAACGGCAGGCACATGGCCTGCCTCTGAGAGGCGTCTGCCGCTGCACACAAGACAGCCGGCAGAGATTTCTAGGAAGGCTAGCCAGCTCTCCCCAAGTCAGACTCCTGGACAGAGGGGCCAGGCTGCCCTCAGTGTGCCCAGCAGATCCAGGACAAGCAGGGGTTCACCTTACCCTGGGCACGACCTCTGAGCGTTCTCTCACTCAGCACGCACACGCACGCACACACGCACAGCGTTTCCTCCCCTCTTCAGAGAGACTAGAAGGAAATATCTGTGCTTCTTTTCATGGGGGAAAAAGAAGTCAAAGATTCTGGACACAGGTCAATGTCAGGAGCCCGTGGCAGGTTGGTGGCTGCTGCAAGGCACAGGCCCGTGAGCCACAGGAGGGGTCTCCAAGCCCTGGCCCCTGGGGTCTGGGGATGTGGGGAGGAATATGGCTGACAGGTGCTATGCGGAGTCCTTCCCATTGAATGGCGGGGAGCTCCCTGTGGCCCGGGGGCTGGGTCTCGATCGGCACATGGGTCCCTCATCTGGGAGACCCCTCCTGAAAGCCTCTGGTCCACCACTGCCAGAGGCAGCACTGGTGGCTAAAAGGGTGTAATAAGTCCCAGCCTCGAAGGGTGCAGAGGTGAGAAGACAAGGGAGCCGCGGAGAAGGTCTGCTGGCTTCCCCAGGCCCAGGTTGCCTCCGCTGCAGCAGGCACCGTGTCCCAGGACAGTGGCCTCAACCTTCAGAGCACGAATTCCTAATGCCAAATAACAATCCTCTGTGCAAAGATCCACCCAGCCTTAGCAAACCACTAAAAGACATTTAGGATGTCAACAGAGCTGTGTGGCTCGGAAAGAGGTCTGCAAAGGAAGACAAACGCTGTGCTGCAGGAGCTGCATGCAGGCAGATGCTGAAGTTGGCAAACAGACTTCTGACCACTCTGAGATTTCCCAAAGCCACAGAGAAGGGCAGGAATGAAATTGTCTCATTCTAAAGAAAAGCTTCCCCCAGCCACACATCCAGGTACACACCCACACACGCGTGCACACACGCGCGCGCACACACACACCTACACCTGCACAGTTCAGAACATCACTGCTACTTGCTCAGCCATGCTCAGGGCAGGCCTGGGAAACAGTTGGGGCTCCTGGGGAGAAGTGGGGTGTCCTCAGGGACAGAGGAGAGCTGGGACTGCTTCGTGTGCACGAGGACAACACCAGGCTGTGTGCGCGTGTGCGTGTGCAGGGGCCATGGCCTTGATCATTCCTGGGGGTGGGGGAGAAGAGACGATGGATCATCACCGCACAAGCAGGGTGGGCGGGCGTGGGACCTGGGGCTCAGCCCTGGCTGGAAGCTGTCAGTTGATCTGGCGACAGGCTTCGAATGTCCACTTGGTGGCTCCGCCGTAGATCTCGATCTGGGACTCTGCCCAGGCAATGACATTGCCGGAGAGGGCCTTGGCGCTGCAGGTGGCCAGGTTGTACACTTCCCCTGGGGTCAGCTTGCGGTCCCAGATGTTGAAATGGGCCAGCTCGCCCACGAATGCTTGGGTGGCATCAAATCCACCACCCAGAGTGTCCTTCGGAGAAGAGCAAAGGATGAAGGTGGAGGGGTCTCCCCAGTAAGCTGGGGGCCTGGCTGGGGAGTGTGTCTGCGTCTCTGTCTCCCCCCAGGTGCTTCCTCCATCTACTCTGGGTACCGTCTTATCTCCTGTCCCTGAGTCTTCAGCCAGGCATCTGTCCCTGAGGGGAAAAGGCCCGGTGCTGGCCACCTGTGCTCTGCGTTTAGGTCTTCCCCTGGGGCCCCTGAACTCTGCCCCTCCTGCAGCCAGTCCCTTGGCCAGTAAGCAAGGGGTCAGCAGGACTGCAGGGAGCACGTCTTGGGGCCCCACTCAGACACCCCCGTACTAGCTGCAGTCAACTACATCCCAACAGGAACAGGAACAGAAGGCCTTCATCCCTGCATCTCCTCCCCAAGTACCTGATGAGAGATGTACAGTTCCCTGGGATCTAAATTATTCATTGCTAAAAGCAAAATTGGCCTTCTGACGGTGAAGAGGAGGCGGTTACTCAGAGTGCTAGACCCCAAGCCCACTTGTGCCCGAGTCCCTGAAGCAGCTCACCAGAGTGCAGGTTTGCCCTCGCTGCGTCTCAGCACATCTCCACTCCTCCCCAGCTCCCACCACCACCCTCCTCTCCTGCCCCAAAGCCAGTACCTGTTCCTGGCCCAGCACCAGCACACCCTGAGGCTTGATGGGGTGGTAGGGAGCCAGGTTCTCGCCGTTGCCACCCTGGGTGCCATCCTGGTAAGCTTCCCAGACCCCATCCCTGGTAGTCCAGGTGACACAGATGTGATGCCACTTCCCGTCATTGATCACAAAGGGCAGCTTGGCCACCTGGGAGGGGAACAAGGCACTCCACGTCACGGGTTTGGGAGCACCACCCCGAACCAACAGGGCTTCTTCCTCACCCCACTTCTCACAGGAACATGGGGAGCCATGCTGAGTCCCCAAGGCAGCTGCCCATCCACCTGCCCCACCAGGGTGGGTCGTGGAATCACACAGGAAATCTACTGCTTTGCCAAGGGTGCCCCTGAGATCCATCTGGGCGTGTGACTGCCTCACTCCTACTCACCCTGCCGCTTTGCTGGTCTACAAAACAAGCCCTGGGATGAGAGTGTTCCTGGTAACTGAGTGTCCTGCTGCCTGCTGGGCCTCCCTGCGGGGCTCCCTCTTCCAACTCTCTATCTCCAGCTGGCTCCCACGATTCTCTGAATCGCACCGGAGGGTGGCACCTACCTCTACACGCTGAGATGGGGCTCAAACCTGGACTGGTTCTGCCCTCTCCACCCCGAGCAGGGGGAATGGTTCAGCAGAACACAGACCCTTTCCACCTGAGGCCTGGAAAGCACAGCCCTTTCAGGGATGGAGCTTCAAGAACAAGGGCTTGTAATCCTTTCCAGCCTGGTTTCAGCAATTTGCTGCCACAATGGCAGGAAGGTGGACTTTGAAAGCTGTCAGGTAATTCCAAGGTAGGAATGGAGAAGAAGTCATGAGAGGGAAAGGCCTGTTCTCTGCCTCTCCTCCTCCTACAAGTTGGGGGCTTAGTGGGGGTAGATCTGGCCTAGGGAAGCATCTCTAGGTCACTTCTGCCTCCCCACCCAAAGCATCTATGGTCCTCCAAGCAGGGAGCCAAGGCACCCTGAGGCCAAGGAGGAAGAAGAAGAGCCAGCATCCTATTGGCAGGAGGGACTAGACCAGTGATGGTGAACCTTTTAGAGACGAAGTGCCCAAACTGCCACCCAAAACCCACTTAATTATCGTAAAGTGCCAGTGCTGCCATTAAACCTGAACACTGTTTCAGTTTACAAAAACAATTTGTGAGGTCATCACAGAGAGGGCTGTGTGTGCTTGCTAACCTACTGCTGCACAACAGGTTCATCAGCACAGCACTGGAGGTCCCCACGCTCATCCTCAGCCACCCCCCCATCTGGGAGCCTGTGCAGAAAGTTCCATCTCTCCTGTCCTCCAAGGACAGCAGATGAAGGTGCACTCTCCAGTCTTAACCCAACCCTTCCCTAGACCTCCAAGCAGGAACTTTCTCAGAGGCACGGCAGCCGTGCCTGGCACCTGCAGGCCTGGGCCCTGGGGTAGGTGGCTCCTACCTTGTCATTGATGAGGATCTCCATGGGGTTGTTGCCCCACTCGATGAGGACCAGCTCGTTGGCCTGGCCGGGCACGGCATAGGAGAAGGGCGTGCCCACGCCAGGTGCTGCGCTGGACTTGAGCCACATGCACACGGTGAAGGCGTACATCTCGGGCAGGCTCTTCCGCACCTTGGCGTACATGTAGTTGGTTCGCAGTGGGAACGTGAGCTGGAACTTGTCTCCTGGGCGGTTGTCTTTCTGACCTGGAGAGGGCAGAGGAACCCAAGTCCTGACATCTGCACCCTGGCAACTGAGTGGTGTTTGGTCCCCACTGAACTCTGTGACGCAGACAGGGCACTTGGCCAGCTGGTGAAAACACGGACCCAAGGCCTCTGACTGGGTCTCCTACATGGTGCCCTCCTTGAGAGCAGGGTGAGATGTGGCACAGGTCGGGGTTGTGGGCATCTGGCCTTGGGCATGGAGAGGGAAGGGGCCTGCCATGGAGTCGGCACACACCATCAAGTGCCCGGGAAGGAGGAACCGGGCTAGCTCCCCTCAGAGGAGTCCCTTTGGGGGCCGGCCTGATTCTGAGGCTGAGATGTGCTCACAACCCCTCACTGCTCCTCTTGGGCTTTTCTCTTGATCGTCAGCAGGACAGCCGGGCCACTGGTGCCTGCCATGCTGGCCAGCACGCCCAGTTCCATGCAACCCTCAGCAGGGTACACTGTCCCCTCCCCCAACCTTTTCCAGGAACTCTGCTGAGAGGGCAGGACAGCAAGGGCCCCAAAGGTGACTTGGTTGAGGGTACTGCTTCCTGAAAACTGAGGCTCACGGCCTTCTGGCCTCCCTCTCCCACACAGCCACCAGCTTCTGGCCTGCCAGCCAGTGTTTCTGAGGATTGTCCAACCCCTCATCAACCCCACACACGCCTGGTGTGACTGGCTGCTGGAGAAACACCACTCAGAGCTGTGGCAAACCCCCCGGCCCCAGCCCAGGAGCACACAACGGGCCAGCTCCTAGGTGCAACCTGTTCTCCTGCCCCAACCCATGAGGAAGGCATCCTCCAGGCCAAAAGTGAGTTCCAGAAAGTGTCCTGACAGGCCAGCCACCCCCTCCTCCTCAAAGCCAGGTATCTGGAAGAACAGGGCTGGCTTCAGCGCAGCCTCCCCACATTCAAGCTGTGTGTGTGGGGGGGGTCTGGTCTGTGGCATCTTTGTGGAGGGTTTTCATTTCCCTCATCTCCCTTTCTTCCCTCCCCCTCCTTCCTGAGGTCCCTCTTTCCTCTGATCTGTTTTTTTCAGTTACATAACACGCCTTAAGATGGCACTGTTTAAATCCATTTTGCAGTCCGAGCAGGGTCACGTGGCTCTGCCCCCCCCCTTTACAACCTTGTTTGATTTCTGTGACTCCAAGTCAGAGCTCATCTGTGCACCGCCCCGGGTGCTCTGGGCCAGGCTGATTTGGCGGGAGGTGGGGAGCTGCAGGGGTGTATAAGATACCCAAGCTGGCGGTCACTCAGAAAAGAAAACCCTGGCGGGGCAGGGGGTGGAGGGATTCAGGGTGCAGTGGGGAGCACCTGGTGATCCCAAAAGGATACCAGGGGCTTGGAGAATCTGGGAGCAAATGTGCCCACGGGCCAAACTGGGAAGATGTCCCGCTCTTCCCTGAAACCAGCTGAAGCAAGGCTCTGCTAACGGGAGGGTCTGGGCCGAGGACAGCCACTGTGCAAAGTTACTGAAGATTAAACAAATCAGACTTGAAAAATCCTGCGAGGATGTGAGGGTGCCTGGACGGGGGCGCACCATGCAATCCTGTCCATTTCTCCCCCGCCCCCAGGTCTCTAGCCCGGCTAGGAACAGAACCTGGCTAGGGGTTTCAGGGGAGGAGCAGCGCCGGTTGAGCGGACCAGAACTGAGCTGCATGGGAGCCTGAACCTGTGGTGCTCCCAGAGGGGCCCAGAGGACAGCGTGCCCTCTCCCCCAGCCCCTACCTTTCTCCAGCTCGCTGATGCGCTGGTGCAGGGAGGTCAGGGCGCTCTCGATCTTGATCCTCTCCTCCGTGTCATTCTTGGGGCCCCCCTTGCCCTCCTCCAGCGTGTTCACCCGCGACAGCACCTGCCGCTCCAAGTCATCGATCTTGCTCTGCAGCAGATCCTTGAGGCTGTTGGTCTGGCTGGAAGAATTGAGGCGGCTGTACTGCTGCGGGGCACAAGGGCAGGGGAAAGCCACACTGTTACCGTAGAGCCTATGAAGGCGCGCATGGCGGTACCCTCGGGGCGACTGCGGGGGTGGCCTGGGGGGGAGCTCCGGGCGATCCGGCAGACCCTGGCAGGCACCCGCGCGCGGCAGGGGC
>NW_022900935.1:63336337-63336729 GCF_012274545.1 Fukomys damarensis
AGGCGGGTTTTGAGCGACTGCAAAGTTTGCCCGAGTTGGCTGAGCGTCTCCGCAGCCGGCGTCCGGGACAGGTCGCCCATGGTGTTCTTGCCGGAGCCGAGCTGCTTGCGGCCGCCGCCCGTCCTAGCCTCGCCGGGACCCGCGTCCAGCGTGCTCTGACTTTCGCAGCGGCCCAGCTTGGTGGTCAGCTCGCGGATGGTCTCCTTCTGGCTGAGGATGGTCTCTTTCTGCTGCAGCACGGTCTCGCGGAGCTGCAGCACGTTGCTCCGGAGCTCCTCCGCGCCGCCAGCGGCCACGGACGCGGCGCACATGTCGGCGTCCACGGGCACCGAGGTGCAGATGAAGCGCGTCGGCCCGAAATCCTGAGCCCCAGTGCCCAGGAGGCAGAGGAC
>NW_022900935.1:63337229-63338234 GCF_012274545.1 Fukomys damarensis
GGAAGGGCCATCTGCGTGGCGACCCCAAACCTCCCACCGGGTTCGGCGGCACGGATCTGGCGAGGCCGAGAGGCAGAAAGCCGCCTGAACACTCGCAGGACCCGGACCCGGGACGTGCCCACGACCTCAAATAGACTGTGCCATCGTCCATGTCCGCCGGGCAGCGCCGCGGAGTGGAGCCTCGCGGGGCTGCTCCTCGTTTCTTAGATGTACGTGTGCCGTGAATCTCCCGGGTCTGGGCACTTCCCGTGACCTGGTTCCCCACTCTCCGAGCTCCCGGGCTTGGTGGACCCAACAGCCCCACCCGGTGCCGTCAGCCCGGGGACTGCTCGGAGGCTGCCCTCGCGATGGAGCCTTCTCTGCCTCTCGAGCCGGCCCAGTTCGCACGGACCGCGCCTCGGGGGCAGGTGGCGCGGCCGGGAGGCCCCGGTCTGTTCCGGGTGCACCCCACCTTTCTCACTTCTCAGACAACGGGCAGACGGGGAGGAAGGGTCCCGGGCGTCGCCCCTAAAGAGGTCCGCACGCTGGCGCTCTGCAGCTCACCCGCCGCCTACACTCAGCCTTCTTTCTTGTTCAGAGGCTCTGCCAGGCTGTGCTCCCTGGATTCCCGACCGGATTCCGACGCCGGGCTGGGAGCTGGGCCTGGGGCCGGGGCCGCTGTCCCGGTCCGGGGAGATCAGAGCCCAAAGCGCCCGAGAAATCTGCCAGCCCAAGTTAAAACTGCGCAGAGGAAGAAATCAGGGAGGAGATTTCAAAGCGGGTGCGAAGCGACAGGACGAGCACGGGCTACGGCCATGGTCCTGTTGGTCCCGCTGCCCACCCTGCCCCCTTCCTTTATTCCCCATTACTGGACTCTGCGATCGGCCAGGCTGAGTCCCTCCCTCGGGCTCACAGGCAGCTCCAGGAGGGGGAGCCGAACCCTCTCTGCCATGTCCGGGTCTCGGCCTCGAACTGTCCCCGAGGCCCAAGCTGCAAGCCCCTGCACGTACGCACGTCCTTCGGCCA
>NW_022900935.1:63338393-63352478 GCF_012274545.1 Fukomys damarensis
TTAGAACACAAACGCACTTTGCCGAGGGCTTCTGCGGTTTAAAGTGCAGTTTTCCCCGGGAAACAGCTTCTCTCGCCGCTTAGCCGTTTAAAGCGACCCAGTGCGTGGGCGCACGGGAGGAGCGGGCTGTGTGGGCGGGGCCGGAGCCCTCCGCAGGGCTCGAGCGGCGGGGACTCTGACTTCCACGCTAGAGAGGGGTCCCCAGAGCTTGGCACCCAGGGCGGAGAAAGCGCTCCGCACGGAGTCCAAGTGCAGCAGGAGCGCTGCTGGGCTTGGGGAGGGGGCATCACGAAGGAGGGAAGACCCGGGTCAGTCACCGCCTCTGTGAAGCTCTGTGTCCGCCAGGAGGCGCTGTGCGGGACACCGGCCTGCGGGCGGGGCAGGACCACCCTCTCGGGTTGTTCCCCTACCCTCTTTAAATCCGTTTCTGCATGACTCAAGGCTGTGGGCAGGCGGGGAGTTCATCCTGGAGCTGTTTATGGTTTCTTCCACTCCCAACGTTCTGGAAGTGTCTGAGAGCCGCGGGGTCAAGAGATAGAATCCGAGCCCCCATGCCCAAACCCACTGGCTGAGAAACCCAAGGGGCCCGCTGCCCAGCACGGTCCTTGGGTCCTGGCATGGGTCTCACACCCCAGACGCAGGAGCTGAGGCGAGGGAGGAAGACCTATACGATCTCCCCACCGAACGAAAGAGAAGTTACCTAGGAACACGACCTCATTAACACTTGGTAAGCCAGCCACACACAGTCACGTTGTTATGTCCACCACACAGCCGACTTAAATAACTTCAAAGGCATTGCTAAGAGTAAAATACAATACAATAATTAGGACGTAATATGTTTTGAGTATTTATTATCTTAGCTTTTAATATTTATTTAAGTGCACATTTATGTACTTTAAATTGTGTGTGTGGTATGGGGGATTGAACCAGGGTTTCCTACAGGCTAGACAAGTGCTCTACGTCCCCACCTCTTTTTATTTATTTTTGAAATAGAGGCTCACTTCATTACCCAGGCAGGTCTCAAGCTTGCAATCCTCCTGCCTCAGCTTCTTGAGTAGCCAGGATTCCAGGCATCCATCGAGGTGCCTGGCTGCAACTGGTGGCTGCATTTATCAATCAGATTGCAAAATTCCTGAAAATTGAACGATCAGTTGGTCTCCAATGGCTCAGCACATTGCTAGTGGAAGAGGTGTGGGAGGGACACCTTTTCACCTGGTGTGGAAGGCGGGTGGGGGGACCTGAAAAGGTGGATATGTGTGCGAAGATGGAACGGGAAAGCTGTGCAGTATTGTGGGGGTCCAGTAGCCACCCAGGATGTTGGGCAGTGGATGGCAGGAGCCCCTGCAGGGCTGCGCCAGGCCTCGTCTTGCAGTGTCTGAGGCCTATCCTCTTCCAGGGACAAGGCCCTGAGCAGGTCTAGAGCCACCACCTTGAGCAGCTGAGTTCCTTTGCATAGATAGTGGTGGGTCCTCAGCAGGGCAGCCGCTCTGCTCTGTGCCCTGCCAGTGGAGGATCCCTGTGCCTTTTGGAATAGCTGTCGCAGCAGGGATGACTTGAGAGAAATGGGTGCATGAGGAGAGGCCTGGGGTCCCGGAAAGAGAAGACACAGGACATGGTGCCCTCAGCAAGGAGCCAGAGGCAGCCACGAGGGAGGACACACCCTCAGCTGTGCCAGTGTCCCCTCTGGCGTGGGCAACACTGGGCAGTGAAGTGGCCGGTGTGTTCCTTTCCCTGGGGTGTTCCACAGCAGTTTTGCAATCTGTTTCTGTTTTCAGCAGCCTCTGCCTCTAGCCAGGGTCACCTTCCCCACTTGGGTGCTGGTCGCATGGGGGGGGTTCTCTTTGGGACAATCCACTGGGCTGTCCGTGCATATTCCTGCATGGTTATGTCCCTCACACCAGGGCTATGGGGACAGGCTGTCCCCAGATCAGGGGTCGGGGCTCCTGGATGGCACCAAGGAAGAATCGGTAGAGACTTCTGGCAGCTGAGCCTTCAGGACACAGCCAGACTGTGCGTCCACCCCCCCACCCCGTGTGAGGACCCCCTGAGGCCCACGGGTGGTGGGGGCTGCTGTGACAGTAGCAAGTCTCACAGGGCCTCTGAGTCACTGCCTCAGCCCACCTATGTCACACTCCTGACATTTCACCCACCTGCTTTGTGTGATAGGGACAGGACCTGCTGCTACTCAGGTCTGAGAGGGAGCCACCCCATCGTAGTGTGCCCTCTTCATGGACACCCCAGAATCATCACCACATCTTACAAACAAGCAGTTGTCTTTTCTCAAACTCCTTCTTTCGCCTCCTACTCCCCAGTTCTGGAAATTGAACCCAAGGCCTTTACACTGAGCTACCCTCCAGTCCTTTGTATTTTTTAAATTTTGAAACAGAGTCTTGCTAAGTTGCCCAGGGGGGCTTAAACTTTCGGTCCTCCTGCCTCAGCCTCCCAGAGTGCCAGGATTACAGGTATACACTACCATGCCCAACTCCTTTCTCAAACCTTTTCTTTCCGATTATTCATTTGCCTTTGTAAGGCATGGCTGGGCACTTGTCCCAGCTCGAGGAAGTGCAGGGAAGCCCAAGGTCCCGCATGGGTCCGGTGAAGGCACGGAAGAGGTGGAGGTGGCTGTGCACGTGCCTCCGCCAGCGAAGAGAGGCGGCTCCAGCCCACCCACACCCGGCTCGAGGCTGTGACCTGGGCTCTGAAGTATCCACCTGCCCTGGCCGAGCAGAGACCCCGCAGCTTCACAGGACTTACCCATTCATGTCCGTGTCAGGGAGCCTTCAGCCACTGCAGTAGGGACCGAACGGGCGTCTGCCCTGGCCAGGTTTCCCTCCAGAAAGGCCTGCCTCCCTCCGAAGGGGCGGCTGCTGGGAACAGAGACCTGCACCGTGGCTCCTGTCCTCCCCGGGGCTGAGCCCAGCACTGGGGGTCCTAAACCAGCAGTTTGCAGGAGAACTTGGGCAGGCCAGTCCAACTTTCCTCCAAGCAGGGGTTTTGTGGTGCCAGGCATGATCTCATGTCATTAGTACAGTGTAAATATTCCTAATGTTTGCTCTCAGCTCGGCAAATATGTCCAGAGACTGCTGTGGGCCAGGTTGGGTGCTGGGGCCAGGGATGAATAAAACACTGTCCCCCACCCAGCTCAGCGTCTGGGCTGATGTTGCCATAACTTCAACACGATGCCCAGTGCACAGCCAGCGAGGAGTTGGGGTTCAGCAGGCTGGTGTACAGGGTGGGGGTGTCCCCTGACTGAAGCAATCCAGAGAGGGGCTGGAAGAGTTGGGGGTGGAGGAGGCCAGTAGGAACTGTGCAGGAGTGACAAGGGACAAGCAGGTGTCACCAGGATGTAGGGGTGGGGGGCACCCTGGGGGCTGATAGCTGAGCTTTGGGTGGCCACTTCCGGCCCTGTGAGCAGCTGGGGCTCAGGAGCCCAGCGGAGCAGACTGAGGAGCAAGCTTTGCAGAGGAGGATGGCAAAGGGCCTGCTGCAGATACAGGGAGGGGAAGAGGACCTGTCTTGGGGATTCATGGACAACTAGCAGGGCTCAGGTGTGGGAGGGAAAGGACGGTGGAGAGAGATGGGTGCTGCTGCCTGCAGAGGGGAAGCAGGAACTGGAAGGTTTGGAAGGAAGGAGACATAAGCTTGCACTGGCCGCATAAAGTCCCAGAGCTCAGCACTGAGTAGACACTCAGTATTGTACCACAAGGGGACTGTCCTGAGCTAGGGCTGAGGGTCAGGAGGGAGGGCTGGCTGACCCTGGAGCTGTGAGCTTTAAGGGTGAAGGAGGTACTGCCCAGGGAGGTGATGGCATGGGAAGAGGAGGCTGAGCCAATATTCTAGGGACACCAGTACTCTAGGGATGGTTAAGATTTCTACTCCACTTGGGAGGCTGAGGCAGGAGGATTGCAAGTTTGAGGCCAGCATGGGCAACTTAGCAAGACCCCGTTTCAAAATAAAGCAGGGGAGGTGGGGTATAGTTCAGCTCCATGGGGGATGTAGCTTGCCCAGCATGGGTGAGCCCCTGAATTAAATTTCCAGGAAGAAGAGGAGTAATGTTTCTGGTCCCTGTTGGATTCAACAGCAATGACGACAACAGATTAACTTTCAGGCATTGGCCCGGCACTTTCTGGACTTCAAAATGCTGTTACTCATTTTCCCTGCCCTCCTGATACTCGCCAGTCAATGCAAAAGAGAAGGTGCTGAGGCCCCCACCCTAAGAACCCCAGTTTGCATCTGTTTGGCTTCTGAGCTGGGGTGCTCCTTCAAGCTAATGGCAGCTGGCTGGTGTGATAGGTACCAGGAGGCCACCAGCTCGCTGCGTCCTTGCGCGTCGGTTTTACCATCTGCCAAATGCCAGGAGAGGGCACATGAAATATAAAATGAGTTGAGGCATAAATGCGTTTCGGAATAAAGACGCTGTGTGCTGGTGGGGGATTATAGTTATCACAAAGCCTGCGTGCAGGTGCCATCGTCACGGCTTTGAGGGGAAGATGCGGACGCCGTCCACTGGGGCAGGAGCTGCTCACGCCTCCTTGCCTCCTCATCTGGGGACTGGTTGGCCTTTGAGAGGGCGTGGCTGGCAGACTGCAGAGTTCCAGTGCCACGGGGGTAGCAGGGGCTGAAGCCGCCAGGAGACACAGTGGCCGGAGCAGGAAAGATTCCCACAGGTCCGGCTGTGGGTGTCGTGCGTGTTAGTTCCTCCATGCAGTGGGTCATGGAGCGTTTGCACTTTCAGCGCCTTGTTTGAGTATTCAGATACCCTGCGAGGCAGGCGCAGCGGTGCTGTTCTTCTTTTATTTCGCCCACTGTACAGATATGACAATCCAGCCTCCTTAACATTGCAGTGCCTCAGCATACGTGGCCCGATCCCAGGCATGGAGAACTTCTGAGTTTTCATTCATTCATTCTCCTGTTGGGTGAAGATTCTTCCAGGGCCTGTGAGGTGCCGGGACTCTGCCAGATTCAGGGGACAAAAAGAGGTTTCCAGTTAATGTTTTTAAAAATTGATGGATAGAATCATCTTGGTTTTAAGTTTCCCTTTCATGCACTTCTCTTAAAGCATTGGCATCTGCTGCCCAGAACGATACCGTCATTCCCCTAAGATGGCGTTCTCTAAGAAAGCCCAGCGGCTCCGGGCCAGCTGTTCGTGTCATGAGCAGTGCTGTGGGCACCTCTGGCTCACAGTGAGGGAGCAGGCAGGGGCAGGGGCTTCCTGCGCCAGCGCTGGGGTCTCAGCAGTGGCTCCCCCATTTACCACAGTGAGACTCTGGGTAGGACAAAGCGTCACTTCGGTTGGCATGAGGGAGGCACCTGGGGTGCCCAACAAGCAGCGGGCATCGTGTGTCATTAGTACACGATGTGTGGCTGGCAGGACTAAGCCAGCACAGCTGGGGAGGAAGCGGCTGGCTGGGCCGGTGTGCAGGGGCCTCTTGAGCGTGTTTGTGTGTCAGAGGGAAACAGAGAGAGAGAGAGACAGAGACAGACAGACAGACACACAGAGAGAAGAAATCTTCAATTGCTCTGGCGGTTGGGAAGAAACAAAAGAAATGGAATTAAATGTCGTGGGTTTGGCTGTCTCCTGACTGCTTCCGGGAAGATCTGCATTTCCTGTCCCACTTTAGGACCCGTGTAGAGGCAGCCCAGTGCACTCTGCAGCGGGAAACCTGGTGACACAGCAGCCCCCACAACCTCCACTCTCGGCCCCTCGGGCACCCTCCCAGGGTTCTCAGGCAGGTCCCTCGAGCCGGGGACCAGGGTCCACTCACAGCTCGTAGCTTGGCTTCAGTGACTCCCCCGAGCCCCTGAGAGGGCCAGACGTATGCAGGCCTCGGGAAGGACACTGCCAGCCTCGAGAACAGCAGCTGTGCTGACCTCAGGGACTCCCTCACGTCCCACAGCCTCCCCGAGCCTTCCCAAGGTGGGTAATTGACAAGTGTGCCTGTCCCCCTCGTCCCCAGAGAGACAGAGACTTAAATAAAGGAGCACGGCAATGTGTGCCGCTGTGTGGAGCTCACCTGCCCACCCTCTCACTGCTGCCCCTGGCTTCTGCTTCCAGCTTGGAGCTTCTCCATCTTCACCTACCTTCCCAGCCACTCCTCAGTAGTGCTCACTACTGCTTTTGAGGGAACTCAACTAGAGCAGGAGTATCTGTTGGGGTGCACACTGCAGGCCCTGTCCAGGCTGGGTTCCCACAGGAGCACCACTTAAGTGGACTCTAAATTGGGAGCTGGTGTTATACAGGCAATGAAATCATGTGCAAAAGCCCTGGGGCTGGCAAGGTGTTTGGGAGCAGTCCTTGCACAGAGTGAGATGAGCAAAGGGCCAGAGGTTGGATGTGGTAGTTATCAGGGCTTCCTCTCAGGTCACACTGAAGAGTTCAGACCACAGTAGGGCAAAGGGAACCACAGAAGGGCTTGGAGCAGCAGTGTTGGAGGAAGGGAAGGAGGCCAGTTAGGTGGGACAATAGTTAGAAACAAAGGCAGAGGCGGGAAGAGAGCCCAAAAGGACCTGCAGCGGGTCTGCCCTCTGTCTCCTGCATCTTGGGTCAGTTTTAGGCACTCTAGACCTTGGGTTCTCAGCCCTTCCCCAGCACAGGCGGCGCCTCACTTGCGGCTGGCTGCACTCGGGTGTGAGCTAGGGCCCAAGTGCCAGCTGCTCCATCTCCAAACCTTGGACAAGTCCCTCCACCTCTGAGTCCTGGCTTCCTGTCTAGGAAAAGGTGCTTTCTCTGCTCCCAGGAACAAGAACAGCCAGAAGCCCAGAGACCTGTGGAGGGGCCCACAGTGGGCCTGGTTCTGGGCTCCCAAAGGGGAGGGGAAGGGGGGGGGGGGGGGGGCGCTCCCTGCCTTCTGCCGCCCTGCCTGCAGCTCCTGTCCAGCCCCAGCCCCCCACCCCAGGGAGGCAGCCTCCCGGGGGATTTGCAGGTACAGCTCTGTGAAGCTGTGGGGCCCGGAGACAGAGCTGGAGCAGGAGCTGCTGGGAGACTGATCCACAGGACAGAGGGGCCCCTGGCGACCCTGCCTCCGATGGCCGATGGCCGGGCTCAGGGCACTGAGCACCAAGCACCCAGGGACGACTGTGTCCCCAGTGGGGAGGCCTTGTGGAGGGAACCCCCGCTGGCTGCCAGTGCCTGCCCACCCATGGCCCCCTGAGTGGAGGGATGGAGGCAGTGAGCCCAGAGGGGCAGGAAGGGATGTGCTGCATTTTGCTGCAGCATCTGCTGGTAGGTTTAAATGCTCCATCCTCTCTGTCTCTCTCATCAGCACATGAATTCCTCCCTCCCTCCCTCCCTCCTCTCCTTCCTCTAACTCCCGCACATCCTCCCCCCTCCCTACACTAGTATTTGGGTCTGTGAAGTCACCGCCTCCTTCCCAGACTGCCATTACCGCTGACAACAATGAAAAGCACCCGTTTAGTGCTCACAGGGCCCCAGCAGCACCGCAGAGAAAGAAGCCCTTTGATGCAAATAATTAATTTGGTCCCATATTGCATAACATCCTAAAAAGCTTTCGGGGCGAGCGCCTGCCGGTGGACACTGCGATCTCATCAATATTGCATCGCAGCGGGCACTACTCTTATGTGGTTTCATTAAAATTTAATTTGTGGTTTAAATCTGCAGTGTTTCCTTTAACAGGATGGGGGCACAGGAAAAGGAGGGACGGTGGGGGGGGGATCCTGAGCCCCAGGGGAGGGAGGGAGGGGGCCACTCTTCATTGGCCACTGGCCGCACTGTGTGCGGAAGGGGGGAGAGAAGGGGGGGGGGGGGGGGGGGGGGTCCCGGCCCCCGGGGGGGGGGGGGGGGGGGGCCACTCTTCATTGGCCACTGGCCGCACTGTGTGCGGAGCCACTGCTGCAGCTGGGAGGAGCTGGGCCATTCATAGAAAACGTTTCTTCCTTCCTCCTCTGAAGCTCAGGCTCATTCTGCCTTTCCAGGAGAGAGCTGCTCCTGGGAGCCCAGGCGGGGGAGGAAGCCCATCTGGCAGGGGTGGGGGTCTTTCTCTGGATATCCTGACTCCTGTGCTTGCCAGGAGCGAAGTCCAGAGCTGCAACCCTGCCTCGGCCCTCCTGGCTGTGTGGCTTGGAGCAATTGCTTGCCCTCTCTGAGCACAGGGCACCCCACAACCCCATACAGTGGAGGCAGTGTTTCCCAGGACAGTGTGACCATGCTCCTGTCGGGTCAGCCTGGTGTAGCGGAGGGGCAGGAGTGGGGCACCAGACCAGGAGACCCTTGCAGGGGAAACGTTGGCGGCCGGCTGTGTCTTTCTTCATCTGTCCTGGTCACCGAGGCAGCTTCAGACCCCAAACCGGGCCTTCTTTTCCAGCTGGAGGGGGATTCTCTTTCCAGCCCGGGGCCTGCAGGAGAGCTCAGGGTCTGGTGGGAGGAGGCGACCCGCAGGCACAGAGCAGGGACACTTGAGGTCTTCGTGGTGCTGCGCCCCAGGGACCATCGGGTTTCCCCCCATAGTCCCGGCCAGGCTGGGATCACTTCCTGGCGGAAGGCAGGGACTTGTGCATCCCCCGCTATCATCTGACATTGTTCCAGAGTGATTAAGTTAAGCCTCCTGGGGCCAGCGGGGAGAGAAGGGAGAGGACAAATTGCTTTGGAGAATTGATCTGCTGCCAAAGCATTTACAGCTCGCCCTGAGCTGGGCCCCCAGTGTGAGGCCTCTGCGCTGCGTGGGCGCCTCACGCCCGGGCTCTGTCTCACCTGGCACCGGCACACGCATCACTCCTCGCACGTCACACTGGCCCAGGCGCTGCTCGCCTCCTGACGTGTGTCCAGCGCCCAGCACCAGAGCCTCCAGCCTGCTCAACTCCAGCTAAGGGGCGGCAGGAGAGGATGGGGCACTTGGAGACCCCAAGAGCTGGGGTGGAGCCAGTCCTGGATTCAGGCTGCCAGGGTCCCTGCCTGAAGAAACGGGCCTGGGGGGAACTGTCCTTGTCCATGGGGTTCCGTTAAAATAAAGGAGTCAAGGGTCAGGGTGTGGACAGTGGAACAGAAATTGGGGAAAGAGGATGTGTGGGCCAGGAGATCCTTCCCGAGGGACTGTGTGGCTGGGCATCGCCACCCTGGGTATAAAAAACAGTTCTTTCTGGGTCCCCGCAATTGGTAAGGGAGATGGCGTGGACTTGCTGAGGCCCAGGAGACAAGTACAGCTCAGGCCGTGGGGCTGCCAGCGTGGGGCCTGCTTCTGGTTGCACACCAACCTTGAGCCCCCTCTGGACATGACTGGGCCGTGCAAGGAGGGTCAGGGAACGCGGGAGTGACCGTGAGCCTTGGCAGCTCTCCTGGGCTCAGCCGGCTCCGCGGCTCAGGGCCTGGGTGTCCTTGGCCAGGTGACTTCAGTCTGTGCTGTGGTGAGGGTAAAGGAGACAAGCCATAAAGCTGACCGTACTCACTGGCCGCGGGCTGGCAGTGCCGTTTGGGAAGTGCCCATTGGGGTCTTGCTTCCCTCCCTCTCCCTCAGGGGCTCAGAAGCTGGCAGCGGGGGAGGGGAGCTGGGCAAGGGTCCCAGGGAAGGGGGCCTGGCCGTGCTCAGCCCTAGGAAGGAAGTGGGTCTCCGAGCCTCCGCAGGCTGGACCCTAGTGCAGCAGCCCCCCTTCTAATTTAAATTAGAACTTCACACAGCATAAAATCTGCTGTCCCAGTCACGTGTAAGTGCACAGCCAGCGGCAGTGAGCTGGTTCACAGCCCTGTGCAGACTCCTCCCACCTCCAGAGGCCTCTTTGCGTGGGATCCACAGGCTCCGCATGCTGCCTCCTTCCGCTCTCGTGAACACAGGGGACCCCGCTTCACTTCTTCAATGTCTCCGCCCTCTACACAAATGCGGACCCTGAGGCTACCCTGGGGTCCAGAGCTCTCCCCGTCCCAGCCTCCCCGAGGAGCAGCCTCTCCACCCAAGCGTGCTTGCAGAGAGCAGAACCCCAGCTGCCTCTGCCCCAGCCACCCTCCCTGCCCCTCGGCAGGCCTTCCCTAGGTTCTCAGGAAGGAGTTTCCCATGCCCACAGCTGCTGGGGCCCTGCCAGCGGTCCAATGGTGCCTCTCTCCCGGCCTCCTGTTTCATTCCGAGGTCACCCGTACCTTCCCAACAGCATCCTCTCCGGGGCAGCTCACCTCCTCGGCGGCTTCTGCTTTTTGCACCAACAGCCTGGCCTGTTAGCAACTGGGATGTGGACGCCGCTCCAGGCCACAGCAGGACTGGGTGGTGCGGCTGCTCATCCACTGGAGAGCACGAAAGGAGCTCTCCCACCTGTAAACCAGGTAGTCCGACGGTAAAGGGAGCAGAGCCCGACACACTGATTCCCAGCTGTGGGTCCTGGCTCACAGCCTCTCTGTCCGCTGGTGAGCACATCTGGAACACTGCGGTGAGGCACAGGACTGCTGGCAAGCTGGCTGGTGAGGAACGAGCAAAGGACCCGCTGCGGGGTTTCCGACAGACCCTCAGCTCACCCTAACCCTCCACCCACCCCTGCTGGTCACCCCCTGGAGGCAGTGCCACTGAGTGCCAGCTGTGGCGTCTCAGTCTCTGGCCTCCAGGATTCTTGTGGTCAGGATCCAGGCTTCTCTTGATTGTTTTTTAAATGTTTTGCTGCTAGGAAGCCTCAAGCCACTCAGCAGAGGGACATAAAGGCAGTAACTCAGCCATTAGGTGGCATCCTGGTGTTTCCTCCCTAGCACCCCATCTGCTTCAGGGCAGTCCTCGCCCTGGCCAAGACAGGCAGTACAAAGGCTCTCCTCTGCCCCCCCGTCAGCTCCTGTCCCCTGTGCCACCCTTGTGCCAGGGAGGAATGGGGTGGATGACCCCTGGTGTGGGGCGGCAACGGAGGAGGCAGGTGAGAGGAGGCACGGCTGGCCGCTTGCCTCCACGCTGTCCCACCCCCCTCAAGCTGGACAGGGTATGCAGAAGGGACGGCCGGGTTAGGAGGGTGGGCTTTGGAACCAGTGGCAAGTTGGGGGCCTGGGCAGCTGTGGGTGAGGGGGCGTGCCTGGGGTCTGGCCTGGCAGGTCTAAAGCTGAGAGGCCTCAGGGTGCCCAGGCCACTTCTCCAGCAGCTGCCCACCTGCCCTGGGCCTCTGACTCCCTTCCTTTAGCAATGTCTACAGAGACTCTCTCATTACTTTTATACTTAACAACAGTTTTTTAAAACCAGAAAATGCATGCCTGAGATATACAATCGAAACTGTACAGATGTTCACTGAGGCCTCACGCGTGCCTGCGGCTCCAAGGCAGGGTGACATTCTTTGGGTGTTTTCTGGAGGCCATGGGAGCCTCCAAGTCTCAGAACAGGGCTGGATGCTCACAGTGGGGATGAGCGGGTGCTGTGGAGAGGGAAGGGAGCAGAAGGCAGAGAGGGATTAGAAGATGGTGTGGGAGACAGGGAGGAACCAGGGAGGACAAGGGAGTCTGCACGAACTGCCTGTGGCTTTGTGTTCAGGACCCAGGGTGACATCCCTGGTATGGCTTTGTTTGAGCTGTATGTTCCCCAGGAGCAGAGCAGGGAGAAGCAGGACTGGGGAAGCAGCCCAGCATGTCCCTAGAGCGGGACAAGTGTCTCCTCCCACCCAGGCAGTGCTGAGATTTAAGGGGCTCTGTGCCCCCTCCTCCCTCCTGCCTTTCTGCAGAGCCTGGACCCCCGGAGGCTGTGGCTGGCTGCCTGAAGAACTGAGCCCCTAGTGCCAGGATGAGGCCAGAGTGAACAGAACCTGCCAGGCTGGAGCCACTGTGACCTGGCCACCTTCCCCGGGGCCTGAGGACGCTCACAGCAGCACGCCTAATTGGATTTTACATGGCGTCAGGCCCGGACTGCATGCCTAGGTCCCCACCATCCTTGACTTGGTCTTCACCCTGCAGGCGTCACGCCTCCTTCCCCCCAGCCTAATCTTCCACCGATTCCAACGGGCAAGGTCAAGCTGGCCAGGGGCTCAGGTGCACCCCAGCCTGGCATCCTCTGTGGGCAGCTCCCACTTGGCTACCCCAAGACAGTGAGACTCTGGATGGTACCCTGGATGCTAAGCCGTTCCCGGGAGAGTCAGAGCCTGTGCGAGTGCTAACTGGACAGGGCCTCCTCCCCGAGGCTGCGTCACTGTGTAAGCGAGGAGGGGTGCGGCGCTGGGGACTGGCCCCTCCTCAGCAGGTGGCTTCAACGGTACCAAAGGCAGAGGCTTGGGGGAAGGGCCCATGAACAAATGCACATCCTGGCTTGGGTCTGTCCGTCCATCTCCTGCCACCTCCTGGTCTGCAGGATGAGGGTCTGGACAAGCGGGCAGAGGTGTCATCCTGGGTGGGGCCCAGGATCCAGTCAGTCTGCCCGACCCCAGGGACCCTCCTCTGCCGCTCAGTGTGTACACAAGCTCCTTTGTGCTCCGGGTGACCAGATGCTCAGCGGCTTCACTCCCACAGATTCCGGGGGTGAGCAGAGGGTGTCCCAACCTTGTCCCTCAGCCACCCATCTTGCAGCTTAGTGGATAGCTGACTGTGCCCTTGTTTTCGTCCTGACAGGTTCCAGCTTGTTTTCCAAGACCTTGTCAGCAGGGCCCGCAGGGAAGCAGGTGCCTGAGTATACTAGGATGGTTTCCCCGGCTCCCCAGACGGAAAGGGGTCGTGTCGGGGTGCTTCCTGCATAGCCAAGGCACATCTGTCTGGTAGAGACAACCTTGGAAGGGTTGGCAGGAAGTGTGGCTGACTGTTTTCACAGCAAGGCTGAAGCTTTTTTTCCAAATCTCAAAGGCAGAGTGACCTGATCAGGGAGGTTGTGCTGAATGAAGCAGGACATCAGCTGTGGGCTCCTCCTGACCCTCCATGGCCCTGGCCTCTGATTTCAGAGTCACCTCTGCTCTTTTCCACGTCTCCTGCAAGCAGACGAGCATGAAGCCTGCCCTTCGAGGCTGCATGAATAATAGAACTGAAATCATCCCTAGTTAAAAATAGATATTCTTCTCAATAAATATTTTACATATGGTCTTTAGGATACACAGATCCCCTGACTGAACAGTTAAAGCAAGCCCTGTTATGGAACCCAGAGAACCCCGGAAAGGCTCAGCCCATGGCCACAGCGCTCGCCTCAGATCCCTCCCACTCGGCAGTGACGTGCGTGACTGCAGCACACTCACGGCAATAATGGGACTCGAGGCCAGGAGCAGCGTGGAAGTTCCCGGGCATATGAGTCACCTGTGCATTCTAGGGAGGAGAATCCGTTATCAAACGCCCTTGGTTAGTGAGGCTCAGAAAAAAGCCAAAGGCAAGTTCTGTTGCTGCTATGCAGTGAGATCACCACCATGAGCAGAAGCCAGGGTGTCTAGGGGCTGCGGTGGACAGGGAAAACAAAAAAGTTCTGGGCAGGGAGGTAGAGACAGCTGGCCCATTTCAGAAAACTTTGCAAACACAGAGCAATCTTGAAGGCCTGCACTAATTGGGACACGGCATGATCTAGATACAGCAAACGAATTTGAATAATCTGCAGAAACGCCTTGAAGTCTTGAGTGCTCCCTCCCCACCAGCTTCCCCTGGAAGATGGGCAGGCAGGAAATGCTGGGGGGCTGCCCAGCACAGAGACCACTTCAAAGTGACCCCATTCTCCCACCCCAAGGGACGCGCCTCGGTGTTCTCATCCGACAGGCTGAAAAGTGAACACTGGGGAGCAGAGTGGCTGAGCTGGGACAGCGGGCCCACATTTTGGTCCCTCTGCCCGGACTGGCAGCCCCATGTCTCGCACGGTCTGCCTAGTGGGCCTCTGTGGCTTCCTCGGGCTGAGCAGCACCCCTTTCTGGGAGGGCTGCCTTCCCTAAGGAGAGACCACTGTCTCCCTCTCTGACCAGCATTCCTTAAAGACATGCGGGCTTAGCGCCTAGCGCCTGATGGCACACGGGTACCAGGCTCGTCTCCTCTCCAGAGAATGAGCTCACGAGTCCCTGACTTAGAGTGTGGCCTGGCAGACGTTACATGGCGGATGGATGGGTGGTGGGTGGGGACGGGTGGGTGAGTAGATAGATACACGAATGGGTGGGTGGCCGAGTGAATGGATGGACGGACGGTGGTGGGGGGTGGGAGATGAGCGGATAGGTGGTGGGTGGATGGGAGGGAGGGCG
>NW_022900935.1:63352492-63374804 GCF_012274545.1 Fukomys damarensis
AGCGAGCGGGGGCGGGCGTGGGTGGGGGGTGGGAGATGAGCGGATAGGTGGTGGGTGGATGGGAGGGAGGGCGATGGACCTGGTGCCTGCGTGAGTGGTGAGAAAGGCGTATTGTGTTGGACTCCCAAGGGGAGAACCGACCCCAGAATAAAATGAGAGCGGGTCATCTCTATGATTTCAGGGTTGCTCATGTAGATGTTAATGAGTTGTGACCCTAACCTCTCCTGCTGCCCTCTACCCCAGTTCCTAAATTATTGACTCTGCAAAGGCAGGATTTGGGGAGCAGGGAAGGAGAGGCTTGGCCCTGGGATTACGGAGGATGGATGGGGAGGTCGTGGAGGAGGGGCTGGGTCTGCCTCACCTGGCCCACGGCCAGGGGCTTTGAGGATGGCTGTCCTGCTACCACCAGAAAGCCGGACAGTTCAGGGCATGATGATGCTCTCTGGAACAAAGCTGGGCACCTGTACCACAGCCGGCAGAGCTCACTCAGTCCATGTAGTTCATCTGCTGGGAGGGGAGAATAAAAGTCAAAAATGTAAAAATGAAGACACCTAATTATTTTACTAGCGTATTTCAAAAACTTATGCCAACATGTCAGTTCGTGTTTAGTTTTTTTTTCTTATTTTAGAAGATTTGTAAGGGAAAAATTATGACATGTTTTCCTTTCTCTGATTGAACAAACTCTTAAAATATTAAACTATTGCTTAATAATTGATTAAAACTAATCTCAGTGGGAGCCAGACACCCATTTGGTAGGATCTCTTTAAACTTTTTGGGACTTTCAGCTCCCCCTGGCTCCTAACCTTTCTCTGGTCTGATCTCTCAGCTTTGCCTCTTGTGGGTTCATGACGTCGCCGTGCCACTGTTGAGCTGTGAGACAGCTGACGGGAGCTGGTCTGGCAGATAGAAAGCCCCGGGGACACCTGTGTCTGAGGGCAAGAAGGGGCAGAGGAAGGTGTGAGAGACTGCATAGGAATCAGAGGGAATCGCCAGCAACCCTCAGAGCCACCTGCGCCATCGGACTTTGGGTTTTCCACACGGGGACAAGGTCACACTTGCCTCTCCACTTGTCCCAGAGCCACTAAAACCACAGAGCAAAGTGGCCCTCTAGGAGGTCCCTCAGGCTGCCAGATTCAGAGAGACAAAAAAATACAATGGGATTGCCAGGGCCTGTGAGAAGGCCGCCGGGAGCCGTTCAATGGGGACACGGTTTCAGTTTGGGACGATGACATCGTCCCTCAAGTAGACGGTGGGGATGATTGCATGATAAGGTGAATGTGCTGACGCAGAGTCTGTTCCAAAGTGATGAAAGACACGGGGAATGTAGCTCGGTGTCAAGGCTTTGGGTTCAATCTCCAGGACCAAAATCTAAAGAAAAACAAGGAAGAATGATGGCAAATGATAGCGTAGCTACTTCGTGTACACTTAGGTTTAGATGGCAAATATTATTGTTATGGATATTTTGCCAAGATTAAGAGTAATAATCAGAAGACAAAACCTCCCAAAGGTAAACACACTTGTCCCCCTTCTGGAGCGAATCTCCAGGCATTAGGGCTGGCTTCCAGCTCCTCCCTGCCCGTGGGTCCTGCCGCAGTCCCTCCAGGCTCTGGGCACTGACGCAGGGTCCCCTGGGAGAGCTCAGGGAGACGGCACTGACAGTCACCCCGTGGATTCATCCCAGGTGGGTGGAGCTCAGAATGCAGGAAGAAGAAGCCAGGCACACCTGTAATCCCGTGACTTGGGAGGCCTCAGCAGGAGGATTGCAAGTTTGAGTCCAGCCTGAGCAATTTAGCGAGATCTTGTCTCAAAACAGTGAAAGGGATGGGGACTGAAAAAAAAAAAAAAAAGAAAGACGATCAATGATAGGAATAGCTACTTAATAGAATACTAGGACATCACCGAAAAGATAAGTCCCTTTATAATTGATTGATTGTAGTACCAAGGATCACCTAGGGCCTCACACTGAGCTACATGTCCAGCCCTATTTATTTATTATTTATCTATTTTTGAGACAGGGTCTCACTCTGCTGCCAAACTGCCTTGGCTGGGCTCCAATCTGTGATCTTCCTGCCTCAGTCTCTCAGAGTGCTGAGATTACAGATATACTCTGGCTATTTTTTCACCTTTCTGAAGACTTCTAAATAATATGGAAATAATATGTTTGCGGCCGAGTACCAAATTGTACTTTGTGGATATGGTCACATCCACATCAGACCCACAAAGAAAACAACATTCTGGGCTGGGAATGTTATGTTGCTCAGCGCTGCAGCACTTGCCTAGCTTATATGAGACCCTCCGCTCCGCTCCCAGCACTGCAGAACAAAACAAGACAACACAGAAGCCTTTAAGCATAGTGAAAAGATCAGAAAGAAGTTCATCAAAGTGAGGAAGATTATGGGCCACTTTTTCCTTTCTCCTTAAAGAAAAAATTGGAAATCTTTTGTGACGAGCAGTGACCTGATCACAAACCCCTTGCCCTCAGGGACTCTCTCACCCTGGCAGTGCCCTGGGGTCCCGGAGCCCAGCGCAGGGAGGCTGGACTCTGTAGCATGGATTACTGAGTTTGGTGCTTACACTGGGAAAACCCCAGCACACATTCTTTAATTAAAAACGTTAACTTTCTCTGGCCCTTCCAACTGCAGCTCTCTGAACTCCAGGCCCGTCTGCAGCCCTCTTCCTGGGACTCCTGACGCGCCCACCCACCTCAGCAGCTTCTCCAGGAAGAGAACTCCGTCAGCTCAGCCCACGTCCCCTCCGGACTCCCCCTGTTCGGTGAACGTCTGGGCTTCTGAGCAAGGCTGTGCTCTGGGGTTTCTGAACAAACACCTCCAGGACAGCCTGACTTGGGCCGGAAATCCACCCGGGGCCTTCACAGTATATAAATTTTGTTGTTGCCCTGAGCAATCCAGTTTTACTGATTTAACAACAAGCTCTGATCCTGTCTGGGAGGTGCGGGAAGAACAGTGGAGGCCAGAGTTTGGCAAGGGGCTGATGGCTTCCGGGAGGCCCAGGGCAGGAGGGCAGGTATGCTGGCCAGTTTTGAAGGGGCCGGGTGGTCAGTCAGTGCCAGAACAGCATTTCTTCTATGTGCCAGAATACACTGCCTTCGGGGTAGCTCCTCATGACTGATCACAGAATTTTAATGTAGGGTCGCCTCTTATCTTGTTCCTTCATTTTTAGAGGCAGAAAGAAAGAGACTCAATCCAGATGTGATGGCAAATACCTGTAATCCCAGCACTCTGGGAGCCTGAGGCGGGAGGATCGCAAGTTTGAGCCCAGCTTGAGCAACTTGGCAACTTATCAAAACCCTGTCTCAAAATTAAAAAAAAAAAAAAGCAAACATTTTTTTAAGGGGCTAGGGATGTAGCTAAGTCCAAAGGCCCTGGATTTAAACCTGGTCCGGACCAGCCCAGGTCACCCTGCAGCAGCTCTCTGGGGACCACAGTCATGTCTATAGGGTGAGAGCATCAGTCAGGGCTCTTCTGAGGGACAGAAGCCTTAGGGTGCACGAACACACACACACACACACACACACACGACAAACATGCACATGCACAGTCACACAGATGAACTTTAAGGGATCGGCTCTCTTGACGGTGGGGGCTATGAGTACAGAGTCTGAAGGGTGGTCAGCAGCCTGGACATTCCTGAAGGTGTCAGTGTTTTCAGGCCTGAAGCCAAAGGCTGCCTGAATCCCTTAAGCTCTTTGCTTTAAAGCCTTTACCCGATTGGGCAAGGCCCACCTACACTTGAGCTGTGTTACTCAGGACAGTGATCCACACCTTAATCTCCTCTAGAAAGACTATCGTGGAAAAATCTAGATGGGTGTTTGGCCCAACAGCTAGGTACCGAAGCATGGCCAAGTTGATAAGCAAAAGTAACTGACAGCTCACTGTGCAGCATTTGGCACCTCCGACTCCTGTGTCCTCAGAGTCACTGCTGTCCCCAGCCATGTGACAACCAAAGACAAGACCCTGCCCCATATTGAGTGGCCTCTGGTGGGTGGTGCTCTCTCCAGCGGAGGACTTATGGGGAAGGAGCCAGAAATCCAGAAGTGGCCTAGAACCCCATGGTCAGAGCACCTTCTCTGCTCCTGGATCTAACTGTCTCAAGCTCAGGTCACAGGGCCTCCCATGTCCTCCAGGCAATGAGGAGGCTGAACCCATCGCGGGAGCTCTCCAGACATCCTGTTCTCCTCTGGCCTGGCTTCTCTGATGATCTGTCCGTGGGTCTCGCTCTGATGAACAGCCATAATAATGGGTTTGGAAACTGGCCCAGAAATCAGAGATTCTGTAATAATTAGAGATCATTTGGGGTCCAGCTCCTGGGAACCATATGGGGCTAAAATAGAACTGTTTCATCGCATTCCTGAAGTATGTGACTGTGATATTAGGAGCTGAATACTGCCGAGCTCCTCCTGACCCTCAGCTCCTGTCCTTTCTAAAGGATGATGTATGCACCTCAGCCTAAGGGACAGTGACGCGGGGACCTGTGTTTTAACCCTTGATATTTACCCACTTTGGTCAGTTCACCAATCTCCAGTCTCAGATTTGCAAAGTAAATGCTATGCCCTTTTCATAGAGCTGTCATGCATAAAAACTGCCACTGTGTCCCTGGCTCCTGTCCCCTAGTGAGCCCTGCAGTGGGGGACGCTGGCACACGGGGTGGGGGCTGTGTTCTGAGGACGACAGTCACACCTTCCCTTCTGGTCCCAGGGCCCCGTGCCAGGACCAGGCCTGGTATACATGTATGCTGGCACATGGGGTGGGGGCTGTGTTCTGAGGACAGGCCTGCGCCTGCTGCGACAGTCACACCTTCCCTTCTGGTCCCAGGGCCCCGTGCCAGGACCAGGCCTGGTATACATGTGACAGGAGCTGGCGCTCTGTCTCCCTGGTGGGCAGTGGCCTCAGCTGACGATACCCCGAGTGGGGAGAAAGAGGACAGGGCAGGGGAGCCCCAAATCCTGCTCCTGCCTCCAGCGAGGACCTGGCCCCATCCAAGGTGGGAGAGGAGACGTGAAAAGAAAACAGAGGGGAGGGGATGAGGACCCCCAAGGCCTGCCTCAGGTGTTTCCAGGTGAGCAGGCCTGGGCTCGTCATAGCCACCCTCATCATCTGTGGTCCAGGGCCGTCTTCATCCCGGGGTCACTGCAGGGCTCTCGCACACTGGAGGGTCACAGTCCCGTCCCCTCCCTGTTCCCTTCTCACAACTGCTCAAACCCATCCTCAAAAGCTGGGCTGGGCACACATTCCTGTAATCCTAGCTCTCTGAGGCAGGATTGCAAATTTAAACCCAGCCTGGGCAACATAGTAAATTAGTGAGACCCTGACTCAAAACAAAAACTAAAAAGCGCTGGGGAAGTAGCTCAGTATAAAGACCCCGGGTTCGATCCCCAGTAGGGCCTGCTCCACCCCCACGCCAAATAGGTGCTGTATGGCTGTGTCCAGATGTCTCCCCAAAGCCACAGGCAGTCATAGGTGGGGCTTTCTCAGAGGTGGCTGGATCTAGGGTGTGTGACCCTGGGATTGAGTCTCAGTGCAATGCTAGGATGGAGGGCACTGGGATTAAGGCTGTGAGTGCGGTCTGCCCTAAGTAGTCTGGATAAGATAAAAAGGGCAGAAAGATGGTATTAAGGTCCCTTGTTGCTTTTGGTACCTTTGGTTCACCAACAACTGTTACCCCTCTGCCATGTGCCGCTCTGCCTTGGAGCCAGCCCTATGGACTGAAACTTCTACAAATTGTAAACCAAATAAATCTTTTCTCTCTTTAACTTGTGGGTGTCGGACATGTTGTCTCAGCAATGAGAAAAGAAACTAAGACAGATGTATGAGTAAAGCACCATTCCCTACGTCAATGTCTCAATTCAGAAGTGTGGAAAGACACAGTCGGTGCATGATGTTTCCCTCTATTGCTTCTTCATTGTTATCTTTTTATAAACTTGTATGATGAAGGTGCACTTTATTTATTTTTTGTGACCCTGGAGATTGAACCCCAGGGCCTTTGTCTGAGCTGTATCCCCAGCCCCTCTTAAAATTTTAAATTTTCAGCGGGGTCTCCCTAAGTCACTAAGTTGCGCAGGCTGGGCTCAGACTTGCTATCCTCCTGCTTCAGCCTCCCAGAGCTCTGGGATCACAGGTGTGTGTCACCATGCGCAGCTTGATCGGGCCATTTTGCGGAAGCCTGTGCAGCAGGTCTCTGCATGTCTACTAGTGACCCACTTTCCCCTGTGGTCCAGATGCAGCCCTGATCTCTGTAAGCTCAGAGTCTGTATAAGGGGCAAGGCCCAGATGTGTGGGAGAAAGAACTGCCCACGACACCCACCTTCTGTCTCAGGGGAGGTGGTGAATGTGATGGAGACTCAGTGGTTCTGAATCCCACCTCTAAGAGCCAGGAGGGTGCTGTGTCTTACAAGAGGAGCTAGAAGTGATTCCATGAGTCAACATCTCCTCTGGAAGCATTTCCTAGGTTAGACTGAAGGCAGCACTGGCTTTCATATACTACTTCATTTTATCGGCATAATTCTGTATTAGTAGCCCAAGAACTTTTGCTTATATCATCTACTTTGTTTGTTTGTTTGTTTGTTTTTTGAGACAGGGTCTCACTATGTAGCTGAGACTGACTTGGAACTCACTATGTAGCCCAGGCTGGTCTCGAACTCACAGCGATCCTCCTGCCTCAGCCTCCTGAGTGCTGGGATGACAGGTGTGCGCCACCACACCTGGCTATATCATTTACTTTTATTCTCACAACAACTTTATGGGGAGAGTAAAAAAAAGGAACTGTCCTTTCCCCCATTTAACATAATCAGTTATATGGTTGGACAGCTGTGAATTCTGAGCAAAGTTTTTTGGTCCAAGATTCATTTATTTGTGTGTCTCGTCATGACCCAGCCGGTTATCCATCCATACTCCCAGGCCCCCAGGCATCCCTCCTACATGCCATGTCAAGTCCCTAAGTGCCAGAGGGCAGAGGTGGCACTGGCTTTCAGGGAACTTCCAGTCTTGGGGATCATTTAGATCAAACATGTTATGGGGGTGGCTCATTTTGTCTTCCAAAAAGCGCAATCAGCCTCTTTACCCAGTTACAGTCTGGGAACAGGCAGAGGCGGGAGCACTGGTGACAAGGCCCTGGGGCTGGGGCTGGTGCAGCTGCAAGTGATGAGGCTGGGGGAGGGCACTGATGTCCCCAACACCCCAGAGGGTCCCCGTGAAGCCCCGAGGTGCTTCTGATGTGGTGCCAGAGCCTCCAGGAAAGCTGGGACAGGCTTTCTTGTCTCTCTCTCTCTCTCTCAGCACTAAGAGGGAGCAAATCTTCTGAAGGATTAATGGATCTTGGTGTCACGAGGGCTCCTGATTTACAGCCGGTCCTCTCTGTCCTCTTTAGCCTGGCAAACTCTTACAGCTAAGTTCTTTTTCATCCGTGCTGGGGATTAGACCCAGGGCCTTCACACTGAGCTATATACGTCTCCAGTGCAAATGTAGCTGCAAGAGCCTAGAGATCAGCGCACCCAGTCTCTTCCCAGAGACCAGACTGCGGTCCAGAGCTGAGCCCGCAGGTGTGCAGCCTTAGCAGCAATCCCTGCATGCACAAGTAAGCCCATAGCCGATTGGTAGGCATCCCCAGTGTCCGGAGAGCTCGGGAACAGTCCTGTGAAAGAGCGGAGGAGCCCGAGACAGCAGTGTGGTGATAATGCATGCTCATGTGACTAGAGGAGGGCAGGAGAGGGCGACACAGCAGGCAACAGTGCGGGACAGAGGGCGAGAGTCAGTCTCTGAGTGACCACGGGGTGAAGTTGCCCGAGAGTAGATGGGGCCCAGGCCTGGGCGGAGAAGCCAACCACTGATCGTTACCTACTGCTGTGTAACAGGCCCCTGACCTGAGGGACTCAAAACAACTTCAGGCTGAGGGTGTGGCTCAGTGGCAGAGAGCTCGCCCAGTGCGTGGTTTCCCTTCCCAGCACTGCAAAAGCAAAAACAACCGAAGAAAAGACTCCACTTCAGCGGTTACCACACCGGTCCTGGGTCAGAGCCTGGGTGTGACAGCGACCTCTTCGGATCCGAGTCCCTCAGGAGGTCATGGCCAACTCAGGGCCCCTAGGAGAGGGCTCTTCCCCCAAGACCGCTCAGGTGGCTGTCAGCAGGGCCCAGCTCCTCCAGGCTTCCGACCCAGGTTTTGTGGGTTCCGCCACATGGGACGCTCTGCAGAGCAGGTCGTGACCGGCAGCTCTGTCAGATGCCAGGCCGTCCTCTGCAGAGCTAGCAGAGGCTCAGAGCAGATGGGGAGGTAGAGACAGCAGTGGGGCCAGGACTCCACCTTCTGGGCCCGGCAGCTCTCGCCCACCCGCCCTGACCTTTGGACTGTCTTTCCCTCTCACTTGCCCTGTTGTTCTCACCCTCCTTCTCCATCCAAACAAATCCTCCTGCTCCAGCTCCACGGCATGCACTGCGAATCCTCCACGCGCACGCTCCCTCCCACCGAGCCTTTCCCACCTGCACACCCGCCCCAGCCCCTTCACAGCCTGCAGCTGCTGCTCTGTGGGGAGCTGCCTCCCTCTCTCTGCCCGGGCACCACCGGTCATCCCTCCATGGGAGTTAAAGCCACGCGGGGCTGGAGAATCCTGCTGAATCCAGGAGACAGAAGCACAAAGCAGGGAGCACACCCGAGACCCCGGGTCACTCTGGGTGTCAATAGCCAGGTGGGAGCTGGGTTCAAGAAGTTGGAACACAAGCAGGACATGTGTTAGAAACATAGGGAGATGTGTGCAACATCCGACTTACCGTTTAATGTAACACAATTTTGGTCATGTCCAAGTTTTCAGCTCAGAGGCATTCAGCACTGTCCTCAGAACTTTCATCTTCCCCACAGAAGCTCTGTCCTCATTAAACAGCTCCCATTCCCTTTCCCAGCCCCAGCAAACTCCTCCAACTTCTGTCTCTGGGAGTGTGTGTGTGTGTGTGTGTGTACCTGGAATCCAACTCAGGACCTTGGGCTTGACAGGCAGGCCTGGTGCCGCTGAGCTAAATCCCCAGCCAACCTTTTTTTCTTTTGTTTTCTTTTTTTTTGAGACAGGGTCTCGCTACGTAGTTCAGGCTGGCCTCAAACTCATGGTGATCCGCCTGCCTCAGCCTCCCAAGTGCTAGGATTACAGGCATGCACCACGACGTCCTGTTGTCTCCAGGAATTCGACCACTCTAGGAACCTCCAGTAAGTAAACCCTGTCCTGTTTGTCCTTTTGTATCCAGCGTGTTTCACTGAGCAGTATCCTCAGAAGCCACTTGTGTTGTAGCAGGTGCCAGAATTGCCTTTTATTCTCCACATGCTGGGCATGGAACCCAGGGCCACACTCATGCCAGCTAAGTCCTCTACCACTTTGCTGCACTTTTTCACAGCTGTACGCTATTCCAGTGTATGGACAGCTGCATCTCAGCTACCCACTCATCTGTGGATGGACACCTGGCTGCCCCACCTGGCTGTGCTTCTGTGAACATGGGAAAGCAGAAGTCTGTGCAGAACTGGTCACCTAGGGTGGAGCAAAGATGGAAGGTGTGGAGAGCAGGGCCACTAGGAGGGATCCCAGAGTGGGAGTGGTCAGGAGGAAGCCCCCTGCCTGGGAAGGGGCCAGAGAGGGTGCAGCCACAGGGCTGGGGAGCATGGCCCTCCCTAAAGTAGACCCAGCCGGGGTCTGAGTGTCCCTCCCCTGCCCTCAGTGGGTATAGCCCATGGGCCTCCTTGACACACATCCTCTGAGCTAGGACCCTGTCCTCCCCTTAACTGAGGCCTGCCCCTAGTCCCATGGTCATAAGCAGATCTGGGGAGACTGTCATAAAACAGTTCCTAGGGAGCTGGATCCAGAACTGATTCTGGGTTTTTTCAGAGTTGGGCCACCCAAGTCCTGCTGGGAAAGAGGCGCTCGCCAGCGCCACAGAAAAGTCACGGTGCCAACGTGTGGGGGGCAGAGGGCCCCTCATCCGCCCTGGTTAGCAGGTTCTGTGCACCAGGCAGCGAGCATGCGAGGCACCACACACACCTTAGCCCGATTCTCGATTGTCCACTGCGGCACCATAAGGACCATCACAAGCCAGCCCGTAACTCCCTGGCAGCATGTGGCACCACCCCTTCCCGTGGGTGTGATGCTTCTCACAGTGGGCAGCAGCTCCCGCTTCTCACCCTGGTGATGGCAGCAACACAGACACACAGGCGCAGGTCCAGACTCACATGTGCATTTTCAAGTCCCTGACTTGCTACTCTGTTGATGCTCTTTGGCCCAAACCAACCTCAGGACCAGACTTGCCCTG
Source organism: Fukomys damarensis (assembly GCF_012274545.1). Taxonomy (NCBI): domain Eukaryota; kingdom Metazoa; phylum Chordata; class Mammalia; order Rodentia; family Bathyergidae; genus Fukomys; species Fukomys damarensis. Next base: position 63,362,788 of record NW_022900935.1, read on the forward strand.
GTACGGTTTGGTGCATGCCTATCATCCTAGCTACTGGGGAGGCTGAGGCAGGAGGATCACAAGTCTGAGGCCATCTTGGGGTCAATTTAGGGAGTGCCTGTCTCAAAACTGAAAAAAAAACCAAAAACAAACTGAGGATGTGCAGCGGTAGAGTGCTTTCCTGGCATGTGTGAGATCCTGGGTTCAATCAATACCACGAGAAATAAAAACATGAGAAGAAAGAGAGAGAGAGGAAGAAAGAAAAGATCAGACTTGTAGTCAGGGTGAGGAGAAGGATGTTCCACCTTCACGAAAAAAAAGCTGCAAGTCACACAAGGGCAGGACACAAAGAGGGCAAAAAAATGCGGCAAATATGGCTGCTCCAGAGGAAACAGTGGCAGCTCCTCCTGCCCTGGAAGGGAGCTTTGTTTTCCCTGATCTATCTCTCTGGTCCCAAGTCCAGGATTCGCTGACTCCTCATCAATGCTCAGCGAACCCTGCTTCAGCAAACAAAACTCACTCTTTGCCAGGGATCCCCAGAGGTCTGGGTATCTTGTTCACTCCTAAATCCCCTACAAATTCACCTTTCTTTCCTCCAGGCGTGCTAGGAAATAAAACCCTCTCTCTGAGTCTGATGGGTGTGAGTAGAGCTCTGCGGGGCTGGGGCTGGAGCTGAAACATGGAATGTTTGTGGATCCAAACTGAGCTGGATTGGCAGGGCCGGAGGAGGAAGCGTGCTGCTGAAACGGTGCCCAAGTTGTGGCTGTCGGCTGCCCGCACTGCCAGAATTGCTCTGTTTGGAGGTATGTTTGTTTTATGGATTACGCTATAAGGTTTCCTTGAATTTGGGGTTTTCTGCAAAGCAGGCCTGACCATCTGAGTTTTATATGCTTCTCAAACCTCCTGAGGTTTGACTCTGAGCAGGAGATGTGAGGCGTGAGCTGAGAGGCCCGTGTTGGGCTTGTGGAAGGTGGTGAGGGCCAAGCAGGCTTGCCACGTGCTTCATGTGTGTTGCAGAAGGCGGAGGGTCTTTCCTTATCGTTTAGAAAAAATGTTCGGCCATGTGGCAATCTGCCCTACTTTTTTTTTTTCTGGCACTGGGGATTGAAACATGGCCTGTGAACTGAACTATACCCTCCACCCCTTTTTAATGTTTTCTTTTGAGACAAGGTTTTCCTAAGTTGCCCAGGCTGGGCACGAACTTACATTTCTCCTGCCTCAGGCTCCCAGATTCTGTCCTGATACTGTTGTGACTGACGTGAAATGCACAGGCTACGTCTGTGACTGGGCTGGGGAGCCTCCCTCTCCATGCTGGAGACTAGTTCCCTTTGCTGGGGCATGGCTGCTTCCTGGGGAGCTCCGGTACCTACAGGAGCTGTCAGCTGACTTCCCACATGAGGTGCAGAGTGGGGATTCTAATGGGGCTGGACGAAGCACGGAGCAAAGTCTGGAGACATTTTTGGTTGTTGTGATCGAGAGGGAGATGCTGCTACTGGCCTCTCCTGGGCGGAGCCTAGGGTGTTGCAGAACACACCAAGTGCCCAGGACAGTGCCGTAGTAAAGGATCATTCCCTTGAAGTATTATGCAAAAGTAAGGAAATTCTGACACATGCTCGCCGTGGCTTGAATGTGGCCTCTCTGAAGTTCAGGTGTTGAAACTTAAAGGCTGCTGTGATGGCATTAAGAGGTGGGGTCTTTGGAAGATGGTGAAGTCATCAGCCTCTCCCAGCACTGTGAGTGGGATTGGGGCCAGGGATTTAGCTCAGTGGTTCCACTGCAGGGCCCACGAGCTCCAAGTCCTGAGTTCGATCCCTGGTACCAAAACAACAACAAAAAATAAATGGACCCAGTCTGTGTTGTTACAGCAGCACAAAACAGGTGAGGACAATGCTGCAGCACGAGCGAAATGTGGAAACAGGTAGGATAAGCCAAAGGGCAACAGCATGTCGCTTCACTTACGTGAGATCCCAGAGTAGTTGAAATCATAGCGGTGATGCATGAGGGTGTCTAGGGGGCTGAGGGATTGTTTAGTGCAGACAGTTTCAGTTTGGGAAGAGGAGGGGTTCTGGGGATCTGTCACAGGGATGGTTGTACAATCGTGTGAATGTCCTTAGTACCACTGAGCTGGGCAATGAAAGTTTCAAATTTTATGTTACATATATTTTAGCACATTTTAAAAGGTGCTAAATTGTAAATTAAAGATAAAAATCATTGGCTCAAAATGTCAGTAGTGCTGAGGCCGAGAATGTGGGCACACGTTGTGTGTGACAAGGTGGTGTCTTTGGTCCATTTGTGCGGAGGCTGGGTAGTTTACAAAGAACAGAAATCTATTTCTTATAGTTTGAGGCTGGAAAGTCCAGGATCAAAGTGCTGCAGGTTTGGGGTCAGATGAGGGTCTGCTTCCAAGATGGCACCTTGCTGTTCTGGTGCTCACATGGAGGACAGCCAGAGAGGCAAACCTCCCACCCCTACCCCTGCAGCCCTTCTGTCAAGGGCCTTTTTGTCAGGAAAACCACACTGTTCTCCCTGTGCTGTCACACTGCAGTGACCCCCAAACACGTGCGAACAAGCCATCAAAGCTGGGACAGTAGACACTGGGTGTTCTCTGGTCCAGCTCAGTGCTGGCACTATCAACCTGGAGTAGGCATTGGGTGGCACAGAGGGAGGGCCAGTCCCCAAGAGAACCACCCCGGATGCCAGCCATGCGGTCTCAGGTGATTGATTTCCCTGTGCTTCCGGCCACTAGCTAGAAATACATGGACGAAATATATGGTGAATATTATAATTAACACATTTATTACAGTAAAAGACACTTTGTCCTTAGTTGCCCTCAAAATACTGCCTCTTGCTTCGAACGTACCTATGCTGTCATTCTTGTCACCTTCTGAAGCAGGTCTGGAAGTCCTCCTTCGTGAGTGTCTTTGGACGTGTTGTTGTGGCTGCCTTGTTTTCTTGAATCAGTTCAAAACGTTTCCTTGTCATGGTCATTTCTGATTTGAGAGGCAGGAGTCTCAGGGTGTCAGAGCCAGTGACTAAGGTGGACGAGGACACAGCAGATAAGGACTGGTTTTTACAAGCGGGCGTTTCCGTTACGATGGCTCTCGGCAGCAGTGTTCACCACGTTTTTCATCACATTTCATAAAGACAGGAAACACTTCCAGAATTGCTTCAGAAAGTGGTAAGAACAATGGCATAGTGTCTCCAGTGTGAGGGAAAATATTTTAAGGGGGATTCATGGTAATGTTTTCTGGTGTAATAAAAAACAAGGTTTTTTTTGGTACCTGGGATTGAACTCCAGACTTTGCACCTGCGAGGCAGGCGACAGAATCACTGAACTAAATGCTGGGCCCTAAAAAACAATTTTTAATATTCACCGTGTTTCTCAATGGCATCTCGTGAATTGGGGTTTACACAACTCCTTTGTACAATCAATTGCTCGAGCAGCCAAAAGACTCAGGGGCACACACAGGTGGTGTAAAGGACACCACAAGGGAAGGGTGAAGCTCCCTGTCCTCCGCGGTCCCTCGGGGTGTTACTGGAGACCGCATCATACACCTTATGCTGACAGCCTGGGTGGGGCCCTGCCAGGCCTGTCTTGGCCTCTGTGGGCAGCATGCCTCACTGAGGGGCATGGGCCGGACCTCTCTGGAAAGGGGGCAGGTCCTCACCATCTGGACCTACCACTGAACAAAGTGGGACAGAGAATTGCTTTCAACTAAAGGCGGAGGAAGACTAGTTTCTCTGACTTGCTTTGAGGAAGAGAAATCCTAGTTTCTACGGCCTGCCCAGGACAGAGGCTTATGAACCAGAACCGTTGGTGAAAATCATGTACAGAATACATATTAGCCTTTACCTACATCTTCAAGAGCCCACTTCTTAAACGGATACTGTCACACTGCTGGTTACATTCCAACCTGAATTTTGGAGGGAAGGTTTCTTTCAGACGGTAGTACAGGTGCTGGCTTGATGGGCCACTGTGACCGCACAGCGTGATGCGCCATTGCCGTACAAATGTCACAACCTATGCAACAGCAGTTTCTCCTTATCTTCTTCCTGTCCACCTGTGTCCACAGGACCCCAACTTCCTGTGCCAAATTCCATTTGTGTAACAGGATTTCCCAGAAAGAGAGATGAATAGGGGTACATATCCGTACTAATTAGAGGAATCATTCAGTTAAGGAGGCCGAGAAGCCCACAACAGGCAGTGTGCAGGCTGGACACCTGAGACGGCGGTAGGACATGTGTGTGCAAATCTGAAGACATCAGAAGCAGGGAAGGGGACGATGTGACTCCCACTCTGAGGCTGAAAACCCAGGAATCCCAGGATTGCTGGCTCAAGCCCTGGAGTTCTGTCTATGGAGAGGAGTGATGCCCGAGCTCTAGGATAGAGCCTTTCCTCCTCTTCGGGGACCCTAGAGGACAGCCAGTGTCTGTGACCTATGCTCCCTTGGTCCCTCCCAAGCGGACCCTCAAAACTGTGCCTCACTTTGTCACCTGTTCCCAAACTGGCCCTGCTTTTGCCCAGGATCCCCAGGCCCAGCTTTTCTGGCGGAGCCCACCACATCTACCAGCCCATTCTTGGCTCCACATAATTAGGAGCTGGTGCTGGCTGTCCACCATCTCTCTCCATGCTCCCAATAAAACCTTCTCCTCTTTCCTTAGCCATAAAGCACCTACAGTTTGGGGACACTGGGTCCCCATGTGAGGCATGCGTGTCTCCCAAACACATGGGGTCATCCAATTCAAGAAGTTTCTTTTAAGGGAGATTGTTTCAGTGACTCCATTTTCCTTTGTGACAGGCATAAGAACTGCAACAGGCCAGGACACACCAAGTCCCTGCCTTCCAGAACAGATAGAGGCACAGTCAGTAGGAGGTATGCCAGGTGGCCATGAAGGTGGTAACGAGAGGGCATGGAGGGGATCAAAATTGTTTTTTTCCCTTCCTTCCTCTCTTCCTCCATCCTTCCTTCCCTCCCCTTCCTTAATCACCCCCTCCTTCCTCCTCCCTTTCTTTTTCTTTTTCTTTCCTTTATTTTTTAGTACTGAAGCAAGAAACTAGAGCTCAGGAATGCTAGACAAAGGCTCTACCTCTGATCTACACCCCCAGCCCTTTTCCTTTTTATTTGCGACAGAGTCTCACTAAACTGCCTAGGGTGTCCTAGACTCATGGTCGTCCGCCTGCCCCAGCCTCCCCTGCAGCTGGGATTGTAGCCCTGTGCCACTGTGCCTGGCTGCCAAAGTGATCCTCTGGGGAGTGGTCAGGGAAGGCTCCTCTGAGTGCTGACATGAACAGGGACCTCAAGGAGGTGAGAGAATGGGTGTGTGGGTGTCTGGAAGAAGCTCATTCCAGGCAGTGGGGACAACAATCGCAAAGGTTTAGGGGTGGGATAGGGTGAGTGACTTGACCTCTCCCTGCCCCAGGCCACAGACCCGACAGGGTCAGGGACAAAGGAGGGTGGTAAGGCCCACCTTCTCTTTTAGTTATCTTTTTTGTTTGTTTGTTTTTGGTACCAGGGATTGAACTCAGGACCTTGTACTTCTAAGGTGGGTGATGGCATCCCTGAGCTAAATCCCTGGCCCAAATCTACGTTGTCTTTTAAGTGGCTCCTGAGAAACTCAACCTTCAGACTGGACCTAGTGACCAGGCCTGGGGGATTGTTCTGTGCGCTGCGTGGCCACGCTGAAGAGTGAGGGGGAGAGAGGGCCCAGGGTCACCCTCTGAGCAGGAACCTTGGGCCAAAGACACGTGGGCTTTGGCCTTGATGATGCCATCAGCATTAGACAATTTCAGGTCCCTGATGCTGCCTCTGCTTCTGGAAGTTTCTGAGTCCTCCTAGAGCTCAGCTCTTCTCTGCCATCAGAAAGACCCACAGGGGCTGTGGGTTGGCTCAGTGGTACAGCACTTGCCTAGCGTGCATGAGGCCCTGGGTTCCATCTCTAACAGCACAAAATCAAACCAAACCTCTGGTCCAGTGGAGCTCAGCTTGGCCACCATTTGCTTTTTCCTCTTGTTTCTATTTTATTTTCTTTCTATACTTTTAATTGGGCTATAGGTGAGAGTTACTGAACTACCCCCCAGGAAAGCCTTCTTCCACCTCGCATCAGAGGAGGAGAGGAAGGGGATGCTTTATACACTGACAGGAGCAGAGGGGTGACCGTCTCTTTGGGGACTGCATGTCTCCGACACACCAGCATTCAGATCTCATGTGTTGGCAACTTAATCGCCAAGATCCAATGCTAACAGTATTTGGAGGTGGGGCCTTTGGGAGCTTAGGGTTATTAGGGGCCATCAGGGCAGGCTCCATGGTGACAGCAGTGAGGAAGACTCCCGAGCTAGCACACTTGCTCTGTCTCACCAGGTGACACCCTGTACCACCTAAGGACTCTGCAGAGTCCCCACCAGCAGCAGTGACCTCTCCTGATGCAGCTGCCCCATCTTGAACTTTCTGGCATTAGGACCAGGAGCTGGGTAAACCTTTATTCTTTATGGGTTTCCCAGGCTGTGGTATCCAGCGATGCTGGCAGAAGAAGATGATTCTGCTGTGCAAGGGGCCTGGGAACTGCCATGGGGGCCACAGCCTTCGTCTTCCTGCTGCCCCTCCTCTCTGCTTTCAGGGGCAGGAGGAGGAAGAGGCATAAAAACTCAGCTCTGTACTCCAAATAAATAAACGACAGGAATAGGTGGATCTAAGAAGGCGATCACCATAGCAATCACTTTCCTTTGAAGGTAATAAAAACGAGCATTGGAAACATGAACTCTGGGACCTGAGGCTGCAACTCCTCACCTGCGCTCATCACCATGAAGGAGCCGCGTGGAGGGAAGAGGGCAGGACTTCAGGTTCACTCCTGACAGCGCCCGCTGATTAAAAACTGGAGGAGGGAAAATACGGGAGGAAGATGGAGAGTTATGGGGGGAAAATAACCACCACAGCTCTGACAGAAATTGAGAATATAAATTACATTCACAGATTTCTTCCCAGCTGACAGATCTCCAGCTCGGGACGGATGGTGCTGGGTCAGGCAGCTGGCACACATAACTCACAGGGGCGGGACCCAGCCGGAGCACCAGCAGATGCACTGCACCGCCGGCCAGTGGGGCTGCTCTGCCTCGGCTTCTTGGGTGCCTGCTGGTGTGCTCCTCCCCTGTGACCATCAGTCCTGACCTGCCGTGGTGACAGACAGACCAGACACGGCTGGGCCTTGGCAGCTGGGCTGTCTGCAGAAAGCCAACGGCATCCTCCTTGCCAGGAGCATCAGTTTCAGGGGGCTACATGGAAATTTGTGTCCTTTTTACTTTTTTTTCTTTTTCTTTTCCGATATTTGCCCTCTACAAGGGGAGAGCTGTGATGCAGGCATCTAAGGCCAGTTCACTGTTCCCAAGCTCTTGATGCTGGTGCCCCGTGACAGCCGCGAAGCCTTGGCCCCTCCCTAGGGCTCCAGCCGGAGCTTTGTCCAGACTCCATCGTCTTCCAGCTCTGATAGACGATGCCAGTCCTGAGCTCTGTGTGCACTGTCTGAGTCTTTTTCCTGTGCAGTGTATCCCCAAACAGAAACAAGTTCCTATTGTTCCTTTATCTAATTTGCAAAACTCCAGAGAATAAAACTAAGGGAGAAATTAAACCACCGGTGCTCATAATGGGAAGACGGATGACATCAGATTTTCATGGAAGCGTCTGGAGAGAGCCCAGGAACCACTGAAAAGTTCATACCTTTGGCGCTAGGGATGTAGCTCAGTGACGAGCACTTTCCTAGCACACACTAGGACCTGGTTTCACCCCAGCACCACACACACACACACACACACACAACCCACACCTTTTGTTTGTTGTGGGCCAAATCATATTTCCCCGAAGCAGATGCCTGAGCCCTAAGTCCTGGTACCTCTGAATGTGACCTTATTTGGAAATCAGATCTTTGTAGATAGGAATAAGGTAAAAGTTAAGTTGATTAATGGTGTCTTGTGTGTGTGTGTGGTACTGGGGGTTGAACCCAGGGCCAGCACTCTATCACTCAGCTACACGTCCAGCCCTTGTAAGAGCGTTGAGTCAAATTTTTACAGTCCAGCTCCTCTCCCAGAGTCGCAGGGCAAAGTGCCAGGGTGAGAATTGGAACCTAGTCCTGGGCTGGAGCGCAGCTCAGTGGTGAGTGTCTGCTCGCAAGTGCAAGGCCCTGGGTTCCTCCCCCAGGGCTGCAAAACAAAACAAAAAGACCCCAAATCCAGCCCTCCTCCCTTGACTCCCAGCGGGAGCAGATGCAGCGAGCTCCCAGCTGCTGGCCTCAGGCCAGCAGCAGTCCTTACCTTGTGCTTGGCAGTGTGCTGTCCCCTGAGGACCTGCAACTCACATTAGCTTTCTCTGATGGGAGCCTTTGCCCAGCTCTGACCAGCAGACAGATCTTGAGAAAGTCATTGAAGAGCCGGGAGTGGTGGTACAGGCCTGCGATCCCAGCACTCTGGAGGCTGAGGAGGGGGACTGTGAGAACAAGCCCAGCCTGGGCAACTTTGAGACTGTCTAAAAAAAAAAAAAAGTTAATTAATTTTCTCTGCTTCAACTTCCTTCCTGGTAAAATAAATCTAAAACAGGAGCTGCCCCCGGAGCTGGGATAGAACCCAGAGCCTTGCGCACGCTAGGCAGGCACTCCACCAATGAACTCTGCCCAAAGCTCCTACAAATTGGAATTTTTTACCTGGAGTTATTGTGGCAAATTAAATGAGTTAATTCTCATTAAAAGAACTTGGCTTGGGGCTGGGGATTTAGCTCAGTGGTTCTGCTGCCTGCCTTGCAAGCCCAAGGACCTGAGTTTGATCCCCAGTATATATAAAAAAAAAGAACTTGGCTTGGTACCCACACTCATTAATCATCATCACCGTCATCATCATCATCATCATTTTGGTGGTACTGGGCATTGAACCCAGAGCCTTTACACTGGGCCACATCCCCAAGCTTTTAATTTTGTTTTTTTTTTTTTAAATTTTAAGTCCGGGTCTCCCTAAGAGAACTTGAACTTGTGACCGTCCTGCCTCAGTCTCCCTCAGTCTCAGTAGCTAGTATTTACAGATCTGTGCCACCGTGCCTGGCTCAGGTTTTTAGCATTTTACCTACAGGCGTACTTCTCTAATCTCTCTGTGTACAGCAGAGGCAACTCTTGGGTGAGCCACGCTCCAGGATCTCGTGTTCAGCACAGAGGCTGGGAAACACTGATGCTATGTAAATATTACATAAAATAACAAAGGAGTTTAAAAGGAGACGGTTATATTATTTGTATTTTCATAAAGGCATAATCTTATTGTAGGCAATATTATTAAAATAAAAGGTTATAAAAATTCAGTTTGGATGCTTTTATTGGATAACGAATTTCCTCAATATAGTTTCAATCCTAAAACCTTCTCTTCTCTTTGAGCACCGTATCTGTGGAGGACATAGACCCTGTCTTTGTGGCTACATCTCCAGGGTCCTGGGGAGGGAGGAGCTTGTCCCTGCTCACAGAGCTTATGACCTGTGAAGATGCTGGCCTTTGTCCCTTCTCCACAAAGAATTCCTGAGGGCTGTGGACAGTGCCGTCTGGTCCACAAACTTCTTGGAGATGAGACCCCCCTAGAGGGTCAGGACCCCCAGGATGGGAGCCAGATCTCGAGGAGGCTGGGGTGGGGCACCTTCCCTTGCAGCTCCTTGCCCTAAGCTCACAGCTCCCCAGAGAGTCTCTTCCCTTCCCTCTAAACAGCCCCCACGGGAAAGAACCCACAGAATGAGAAGGAGAAGGCACAGGGCAGGTCCGGTTTTTGTTAAGGATTCACTTCTGCCCCCCACCCCTGCCTTGATGGGTCTCCTTCTTGGCTCTGTCTCGCCCTGGCTCTTTGGAACTTGGGCCATGAAAAAACACTAAGTTCTGAAGGAAGAGATGAGGGTAACGGGTGAAGTTTATCCAAGGCGAGGCAGTTTTCACTATGGTCCCTTTACTGCGTAGGGGGTAGCTACCCTTTAAAAATGGGAATGAGGGGCCGGGGATGTAGCTCAGTGGTTTCACTGCCTGCCTTGCAAGTGCAAGGTCCTGGGTTCGATCTTGGGTACCAACAAAATCAACCAAACAAACAAAAATGGGAACGACGTTCCTTCTGTATGCCACCATCTACACGCTTTTTGTCAAATAAGGTAGAAAGACACGCCGGAAGGTGGAAGTCACACACATGGATGTCGCTATATTTTTAGAGGGATGAGAAGCAGAGAGGAGGCAGCAGCCTCCAAGGAAGGTGAGCCTGAGGCCCAGCACCCTCGCCTCCCTCTTCTCACCTCTGTCAACAAATCATGTGACCCGCAGAGGGCTGGCTCCCATATCGCTAAAAACAGAGTAGTAATGCTCAGACAAAAGGGAAGTATTGTGTATCTATTTTGGTTTCTTTTAAGCTAAGCACAGATTTCTCTGGGAAGGAGCTGGCTGGTCTCCCTGCATGGAAAACAATAGCTCAGTGCAGCACCCGGTTGTCTTCCCTTCCCTGACCTCCATCCTCATTCCCCGTTCTTGATGACAAAACACATTCCGTGCCCTTGATTGATTTAGCAGAGAATCTGCAATACTGGAGGATGGATCGCAGCCCATCCCGGCTGCCGCAGAGCGCCTCGCTCGGTTCCTTCACCAGCAGAGGCTGACGCTGAGCCCAAGGCTGAGCAGGTCCAGACTCCTCCGTTCTTCCTGGTCAGAAGGCCATTTGCCTGAGCCATTCTTCTAGACCTGCTTCCCGCCCCAGCTCTTCCCTACCTCTCTCCTTGACTTCTGCTGCGTGTGACTTAACACTATGGTTTGCCGCCTGCCCTTGTTTTCTAACCCTGCAGCTGGCACTAGTGCACGCAAAGGCTGGCCTTGAACTCAGTGTGTAACCCAGGCTGTTCTGGAACGATTCCTCCTCCTGCCTCAGCCTTCCAAGTGCTGGGACTCTAGGTGTGTGCCGCCATAGCTGGCCTCAGGTTCTTATATTTGTTCTCTTACTTTGCTGTATCTTTGGCTTCTGCTTTCCAAGCAGCCTGGGTTTTAGGGCTAGAAGCCTTACAGTAAGGACAAGGCCCCCTCCCTCTGTCAGGCGGGTCGAAGGTCATTCTGCTGGTTTGGATCAGAGCTACACCTGGAAGGTCCTGCTCATCTCTGTCGCTTCTGCGCCTGCTCCAGTTTGGCCTGCATCCAGGCAAATCTTTGTTTTTTTTTGGTTTTTGTTTTTTCTTTTTGGTACTGGGGATCAAACTTGGATCCTTGTGCTTGCGAAGCAGGTGGTGGAACCGCTGAGCCAAATCCCCAGCCCTGCTCATCTCCATCTGTGAATCTATAGCCGGACTTTGCCCACCAGCCAGGTTGTTTTAGGGGCACTCAGCTTATAAACACCTCCCCGTTCACATTCTGCAATGTGACTGTAAGAGGCTCTGCAGGCAAGTTACTATCAATAACCCTACCCTGTTTTCATAGTGTCAGTCAGAAGTGTTTTCCTGCATGCTCGCAGCACTTGTTTTCAAGATTAAATTATCTTATTTAGAGTTGTTATGGGAAGCTAACGTCCCTGCTCATAGGGAGTTGGGGACACTGGAAATTGGGACTGTAGGCCCAAGTGGCAAGTTGATCACATGCCATGGTAATTGGATGCCCCAAATGAAAAATATTTGTCCTTGAATTTCCAGACTCTCATTGGTCACAGAGGCTTGCTGCCTTTCAAAAGCCTGGAGCTGCTCCTCCAAGTGCTTGTATGGGCCATGAACAAAATCACTGGCTGGAGGTGGTCTCTGAATGTCACAATGCCATGAAATAGGTCAAGCCCACTCTTGAACTTTCAGGCTGTGAGTCAGCCTATGGCCAGCTTCTTTCTTCTTCTCCTCCTCTCCCTCCTCCTCCTCCTCCTCCTTCTTCTTTTACTTGAATTATAGTTTTCAACCTGAACTATCCTTAAACATTTACCATCTTCAAGTTCTTTGTGTCTCAGGTGTGGAGACAGAGGGCAGGATGTGTGTGTGTGTGTGGTGTGTGTGTGTGTGTGTGTGTGTGTGTGTGTGTGTGTGTGTGTC
>NW_022900935.1:63375089-63439821 GCF_012274545.1 Fukomys damarensis
TGTGTGGAGAGAGGGCACGTTGTGTGTGTGTGTGTGGGGTGGGTGTGTGTGTGTGTGTGTGTGTGTGTGTGTGTTTGTGTCCCTATCCTCAGACCAAGACACAGACCCAGGTGCTCTTCTGGTTCTGGGTCACATATGTGAAACAGCCGAGGGTGGCTTTGCCTTGCTGTTCTGGGAGGGAAAGAGCTTGTTTTGCTCCATTAGATGGAAGTTTGGACAATTGCTTCATAGCCTTTATTTATTAAGTGTGAATGTTTATGGAAGACCCACCATGGGGCTAGAACTGGATCACTGGGTAGGATGTTGGACAGAATATAATTTCCTGTCTCCAAATCTGTCTGGTTTTATGTAATCACCTGGGTTACTTTATTAAAAACAAACCCTGAACCTATTTTCCTGCTCCCTCAGATGGAGCAGATCTATCTAGGGTGGAACCTGGGCATTTGGATTTTTAATTTTCTGGGTGATTCTGATCACCTGCTGGATTTAGATTTCAATGGGCTGACTTATTACTTTTTACTCAGAATATCCCATGAGGCAAGTGGAATTCTCTCAAGGTCACACCCTTCGCAAGAGAGTGTAGAGATGAAGTGGGGTTTCCTAGACATAGAGCTGCTCAGGAATGAAAAGGGTTAACACTTGCTTTTCTGTAGCTGTGGCTTCCTGCAAGAGTGCTTGGAGCAGAGCTTTGTGCAGTCCAGGGTTGTAGGAGGGCTTCTGTCTACCATGATGCCTACTTTAGGGCTGTAAGAGAAAGGCAGGTGACAAAGCAGAGGCAGGAATCATTCTGATGTCATCAGGTGAAAATGGGGTGTTCTTGATTCCATGCGGTTCCCAATTGTCTGCTGGTAACCATGGCTGTTCTCTGGCAACAGGTAGCGGGGAAAGAGAAGGTTAAACTTATTCAGTGTTCTCTTGAATTGCCCTGAATTTCAGTGAGAGGATGATTGCATAAAACTAGCCAGATCTTGGGACAGGAAACAATATTCTCTCCAAAGTTCATTCCAGCGATCCAGTGGAATCCTGCTGCATGGTGGGCCATTCTATGAACTCAGTGGGATGCAATAACCATATGAATATTTGGAATGATAATTGGCCCAAGAACTTTATTAAACACTTGCTGTGTGGTGGGTGAGAATGATCTGGGATTGTCACATTAGTTTCAGGCTGCAAGGAATGCAGATGATGCCACCTGGATATGGACTACCACATGGCACCCAACCCTGGGATACCACTTGAGAGAGAGAGAGAAGGTATCTAGCGGGGACCAATCTGAGGCTTTAGATCAATGAGACACACAGGTGCTAGACTGCAGTAGCCAAAGACCTGTTCATGCTAACATTCAGGGAGCCCTTACTGTGCACTAAACCTTCACGAGTTAATTTTGTTCTTTCAAAGGGGTAATACTTATCCAAATCTTATAGTTTAGGAAACTAAGACTGTTAAGAGACTGCCCAAGGTCACAGAGATGGAAAATAATGTAACCAAGGCTATATTGGCACCAAAGCCTGACAGCAGAGAAGGCAGAAAAGCCTGGATTTCGTTGTCTGTCTTTGTTCTCTTTAATGACTAGATGTGTGTTTTTGGCAGGCACTGCATGCCACATTCAGATCCCCCCCTCCTCTTTTCTTTTTTTGTGTGTTGTGTTGAATCCAGGGCATCTTCTGTGTTAGGCTCACCATACCACTGATCTACACCCTCAGCCCACTGCCATTTGGTTTTACATTCCCAGCTGTACTAACACAGTAATCCACATATTGTAAGAAGGCAAAATTTACCAAACTGAAATACACAAATGAAGTAATGCAGGCTTACCTCTATGCATAGAAATCTACAATTTTAATTATTTGCACACGAAACTGTATTAAAATAAGAAGAAACATCAGGAACAAGATGGATTAAACAAAAAATTGAAATAGTTTTTTTTTCAACTTGGTTTTCTATGGAAAAATTACAAACAAACAACAACAACAACAACAACAACAAAGACTTGACACCGTGGAGGATTCTATGTGCCCACCACAAGCCAATCAAAACCCCCAATCTTTTGTGATATTATCAGTGGTTTTTTTCTGAAGTTTTTGCAACCTTTTCAAAATCTGGAAGAAACAATGTGGTCGATTTCTTTAATTTAGAAGTGTAGCTCCATTTGTAGTAGCAAAAATCTTTTAAAAATAAATAAGTAAGTGGACATAGCTTCGATCTCAGATTGACTTTGGTAACATGCATCTACAGAAAGAAGGGGGGTATACGAAGAAAACCAGACCGCGGTCACCAGGGCAACGGGGACAGAGACTTCTTGAGAGACCCGGAGCGAGAACGCTCGAAAAGGTTTGGCTTGTTGGTCGCACCGTAGATCGCGGAGCATGCTGGGCCTTGGCAATATGGCGTCCTCCTTGATGCGCTGATGAGAGGAGTTTCACTGTAGCTCCCAACCAAAGGGCAAAACTCCCCTAACCCAGTAAGACCACATTATCCTTTTTCTCCGCGCGTCCGTGTGGCCCGTTCCTCGGGACTTGTTCACAGGCAGGAGGGAGCTACGGGGCCGAAGGCCAGGGCCAGCAAGGCCTCGCGAACCCGGGGTTGAGGAACCGGTTGCGGGTGAGCACGATGGGCTGGCTCTGGTTGCAGCAGCTGAGGCGAGTGCGGGACCCACAGGGCTGAGCGTGGCCCGACTAGACCGAGACGCTCAGACTCTGTTCCCCTTGGCCGGAGACCTCAGTTCAGACGGCGCAGGCGGCGAGTCTGCGCCAGAGCAGACGGCCCGACAGTCCTCGGATCTGCTCAGGCGTTGGAGGCCGAGCAGGGTCATCTTGAAGCCCGAAGTCTCTCACGCCTTTGACAGCTCCGCTCGAAGTTCTACTGAGAACTGACAGCCTCAGGAGCAGACAGTGGCCGGGGATCTGAGTGTGCGTGTGTCTGTGCGGAGCTCTCTGGGCTGCCCATTTCCCATCAGCTCTTCCACCCCCGCTTCGACTTCCCGCGCAGAGTTGAGATACAAATTTCCGAACACTTCATCCATTACTTTTTGGCTCCCCCTCCCATATTTTATTTCATTAATTCTGGTACACACTAGTTTTTAAGGCTGGAGGTTCTCGAGCGCTTACTGCCCAGGACTCCCCCACCCCCTCCCCCCCTGATGGAGTCCGAGATGCTGCAGTCGCCCCTTTTGGGACTCGGGGAGGAAGATGAGGCCGACCTTACAGACTGGAATCTGCCTTTGGCATTTATGAAAAAGAGACACTGTGAGAAAATTGAAGGCTCCAAATCCCTAGCACAGAGCTGGAGGATGAAGGATCGGGTAAGTGAATTCCCACGGCATCCCTGGGACTTGTCATTTTTCTGACGAAGAAAGTTCAGAGCCAGAGTGTCCTTGGGAAAGCGTCACTGCTTGACCACATGTTGTTAATCAGATAAAAAGCAAACATCATTTCAGACTCCAGTTTTTGGTTGAAAATGGGAAAAACTGTTTTGAGTAGTCGTTATTCACTCTCCTATTAATTCAAATGAAGTTTTAATTCAGCCCAAAGTTAAACAAATTTCTTTGATGTACTTTGTGCTGTTAACACTTGGAGGAAAGACACCTTGGGGAATAATACTTGTATCTGTGTGGTTGGTCTGCTTTTGTGGTTAGTCTAGTTTTTTTGTTTTTGTTTTTAATTAAAAAAATAGGCTGGGTGAAATGTAGAAGTCTGATATACTATGCTAAGAAACAAGATTACTGAAAAATGTTCAGCTAGTAACAAATTAGAGCAAAGTTATTTTAAAGTTACAGTGGCTTCATCCTAGTCTTCTGAACAGTTTGTGTCATAGCCAGCTTTCCTTTTATGTGGTTTCTTGTTGCTGTGATTTTGATACAGAATCACTTTTATGGAAATTAAAGAGGTGGGGCATGATAGGTTGGAACTTGATCCGGGCTTTTTTTGGGGGGGTTCACATGGTGTTGCAGTTTGGACAGTGACAGGAAAGAAAATAGCCAATTTTGTCCCCTCTGTCCTTTGTCAACCATATCTATTTCCTGGTCTCCAAAGCACATATGCCTACTTATAATTTCTTTTTATGTGGTTTTCTCCTTCCAGGCTGCTTTCATTTGTGTGAGTGGTAGAAAAGGAGAAATTGGTGTTATAATGTGTAATTTACTCTAGGCTGTGTGTATGCTTATAGAAGATTATTGTTTTTTAGTGTATGATGTTGAAAACTTTTGGTAGTTCTAGCCAGTCAGTCACTAGTAACCAATACTTCAGTTCTTCATTTGGTTTATTTTTAAAAGGTTAGGAAAAATTTTATAATCTAAAAGCAGTTTAAGGAGTAAAATTAGTCAGTGGTAGAGGTTGTATAAAGGCTGCCTTATCGATATCTTTAATAGTAATTATATAGTTAAAATCCTTTGTAATTGCTATGCACAAGAAAAGTTGTTTTTTTTTTGAGGTACTGGGGATCAAATTCAGGACCTTGCACTTGCAAGGCAGTCATGGTGCCACTGAGCTAAGTTCCCGGCGCATAAGAGAAGTATTTTGAAGCAATTTATTCTAATTTTTTTTCTCTTTGGAGCACTTTTTTTGGGGGGTACTGGGAATTGAACCGATGAGTTATATTCCCAGCTGTTTAAAAAAAATTTTTTTTTTAAAATTTTGAAACATGGTCTTCTTAAGTCATTAAATTGTCTAGGATGAGTTTGAACTTGCAGTCTTCTTGCTTCAGCCTCCTAGAATGCTGGTATTACAGGTATGGGCCACCAGGTCTAGCTTAGGTTGTTCTTTTGAAATGTGGTTCCTTCTGCTACCTTAAACCTATTATCAAACTGTTCAAAACAGATTGAGTGAGTGTTTTGTTTTGTTTTTTTTGACAATGCAGGGGATCAAACCCAGTGCCTTGTACATGCTATGATGCTAGCACTCTTGTCACTGAACTTTATCTCCAGCCCATTGGATATATATTTGACCTTTTAACTTAAGAATTAATTTATGAATGGTCAACATCTCCAAATAAACTCTTCTTAGGTTACTAAAACAACAACAGCAACAACAACAACAAAATTCTATGAATCTTTGTACATATTGAGATTGCCATTTTGAAAAGAGCAGGGAGAAAGTTTGCTTTCTCTGACTTTTACAAGTTGTTCAGTGGAGAACATCAGTAGCTAACATTTTTAGCTGTTAAAGAACCTTTGTAGTCTTTTTCTCAGGTAGACCATTAGGGGACCTTTTCAACATACCCTGAGATAACGGTTGCAAATTCAAATGGTGAAGAATTGGAAGGCAGCATGAACAAATGGAACAGGCTAGATTTAAGCAGAGTTACAGCACAGATTCAAAGGCAAATGGCAGCAGACATATATATGACTCAGTGTCTGGTAGATTTTCTGGAGGAGATAGTGAATCTTTGGAGCATACATGCCACAGCTAAAGAGACAGCTGGGTCTTGGTCTTTGCTGTTTTTGAGAAGCAGAAAAGGTTTTCTTTTTTTAAAAAACCACGGAGTCTTCCAGTTTTAAAATCTTAGTGCAAATTCAGATACTATACAATACAAAGCAGTCCAACATTGCAGGCTAAAGAAACTCCAATTGTGAGACGGTTCTGGGCCAGCAGGTTATTCTTTTGATCTGTGGTTGCAGGGATTGCAGCTGTTCCAACACTTGTCTTGAGCAGCCAGGTGTTCTGCCAACCTGTCCCACTGTGCCGGGTGTGGCAGCCTGATGGAGCAGCATCTTTGTAAAGCAGCATGTGTGGGCTTGCTTTCCAAGGAGCCAAACCTACCACTTTCTGGGTGTCATTTACTATCCTGTGTGTGTGCTCAGTTCTTGCTTCTCCCAGAGAGTGTTGTGCAATTCCATTTATTTTATATGTATTAATGGTTACTTATTGGTATTTTGTTTAGTGGCCTTGTTACAGATTCCTAAAACTGATACCTTCACCAAAGTTGACTTGCAACTCCAAGAGGTTTTTCTGTACCTTGGCATCTGCCATCCTTTCAGTTACACTACTTGCCCATTCTCAGTTGGAATTTATATAGCCTTTGTTTTGAGTCATTTCTGGTTTTCAAATGCCACAATTAGCACATCTTAATTACTCTTTACATTTCTGCAACTTTTAGCTTAATATTGTTATTGTCAAATAAGTTTGTTATTTGGTTTATTCTTTGTAAAGTGAACGATGCATACATGTATCAATAGTATTTTTGGCTTGTAATTTTCAAACAATTACGATTCCAAAAGAATCATTCATGGACTTATGCCTAAACACACACACATATATATATCTCCCAGTTGTTTTTTACTGTGATACTTTACAGTTGTTACAGAGTTCTTTTTCCCATTGGAAATCGAGCAGGTGGGAATAAATGGTCTCTGATGGATCTCTTGCCTGGAATATGTGGGATGGAATCAGGTAATGGCTTGATAGCCACTGCTGTGAAAGAAACCATTAACAGATATGCTATAGCTACATGCATTTAGGTCCATCAGTAGACATACTTCCTACATGCATGTTGAGGGCCATTCTCAGACTTGTTATATGTACACATTTAGCATCTTGGCAGACATGTTCTGTCTGTGTGTAGGAGATGTAACTGTAAAACGAAGAGGCTTGTTTCATAAATCAGTCTCGAGGTTCAGTTGCGTTGCTTTATAGACATACTTTTTGAATAGGCTGTGGAGAAAAAAATAGATATATTAAACTAGGATGTGGACAGTAAAGTGTTCAGGGTGTCTTTTGAACCAAGATAGTGATATTTATAGTCCTTTACTAATCCCTTCTGATTCCTCACCTTGCATCCTCTCCTCAACTATTCCAGTTAGACTCTGTTCTAATCCATGGAGAGTGCTTTTGATATGGCCATCATTTGTTGCTGAATCTAAAGGTCGCTTCTCTATCCTTAACCTGTTTGACCACTCAGCACCATTCCACACACAAGTGACTACTCTGTCTTTCCTCACTCACCTCTGTGTTTACATAAAACTCTGGATTTTCTTCTTGGTCACTGATGGCTCTTCCTCAGACTCCTTTGCTGCTTGGCACCTAGGTAGGGGGTGCCTGGGGACTTGGTCTGTTCTGATGAGCTAATTTCATCAAGGCCCATGGTTTCTAATGCTGTCAACATGCCAGTGATCCTTACCCTAGTCTTTAGTCCTGACTACGTCTATTCTTTTGGCCCAGGTGCCTTGTTCCCTGCTTTACCTTAGTTTTCCCCATCACAGTGGACCACAACCACCATCCACTCAGTTAATGAAGCTGCAAATCCAGAGTTTATCCATAATTCTTTCCTCTCATTGCCCTATCCAATTTCATCAGTAAAATCTGTCAACTTTACCTCCAAAGCATATCTTTTATTGGGCAGTTTAATTTTGCTCTGCCACTGTTATTTTAATCTAGGCACCCTCCATCTCTTGTTTGGATGACTACAGCCATGTCCTGACTGGTCTCTCTACATCCACTCTTGTCCTACAATTGATTGTTCATGTGGTGGTTAAGGAGTGTTTTAAAGGTGTAAATCAGATTCCGCTACTTCTTTACTGATGCTCTCCACTGGCTTCCTAAGGCTTGGAATAGAATGCAAACTCCTCTCCTGGTTTACGTGCCTTCATGCCTGGTGCCTGGCTGCCTTTTCTGTTTCTTGGATAGTAAGCTGTGGAACACACTTCCCTCTAATCTTTTGCACACTTAGTTCCTCCTCATCACACTCAGGTCATAGTCACTTCCTGAGACCTCCCTGGACACCTGTGTGAAGCAGCCACCCGGGCAATCAGGACCACCTGTGATCACTGTATTTCTCTGGTACTCTTTTCCGTATTCCCTTACCCAGAAAAGAGTGAGCTCTTTATCATATAGTGAGGATTTAATTATTTTATATCACAGTTCAGTGTTTGGTCTATACTAGGGATTAAACAAGAATGAACTGATGAAAAAGTGAAGCATTTACAGGGAACTCCCACATAGATTACCTCTCTTTGGAAGGCAGCTATGCTTACTACTGTACCTACCACCAATGCCTAGATTACCTCTCTTTGGGCTCGGTAGCATGGTAAGTTGCTTAGGGATCATTATCTCTGTTACTCATGGAAAAGCTGAGGCTTTAATTGGCTTGCTTGAAGTCACATAAGTTGCAGGTTAGCAACGAGGGGAAGCCCATTTAAAGAAAAAAACAACAAAGCTAAATGTATCATAATGCCTCAACTAAAGTATTTGTATTAAGAGGTCATGGGTCTGAAACAGAATATATTGGGAGCTCATCATGAGTGGTGATGGTGATGTGGAAGTAGATGGTAGACCAGTATTAAGCGGACTGAGAACAGTGCTGAAAGTGTGGACTGGTTCAGTCTGCTCAGCGCAGTCCTTGTACTTCTGGGATTCTTCCAGACCCTTTCAGGGATTCCTGAGGTCAGAACTATCTTCTCATGGTAATAGAAGACATTAGTGGCTTTTTCCCCTCTGGGGATGTTGGCATTGATGGTGTAAAAGTGGCAGTGTGTAAAACTGCCTTAGCTTGAATCCAGACATTGGTGGCAAACTGCACTAGAGGTTACTGTTTTCTTTGCTATTCACCTGCATTAAAAACAACAACAAAAAAAATTCCAGGCTCTGAGAATGTCTTTGGTAAAGTGGTGAAAGTATTTAGTTTTACTGCGTTTCAGCTCTTGAGCCCAGTACCTGGTGCAGTGACCATTCTGCTGCACATGAGCCCTGTGGCTGTGTGGCAGTCAGAGCTGCAGACCTGCCAGCCACTGCTTCCCTGGATGCAGCCTGTCCTCAGGCTGGGGTAGCTGGTATGCATGTGCTCACAATGAACTATGTGAGCTCCCGCTGTAAGGAAAGCAACTGGAAATATTTTTTGCCAGTGAGAAAATTTGAACTTTCAGTTGAAAATTCAAGTTATAGGAATCTTATACCTCTGTCTGTGAGCTTGACAGCTCCCTCATACTTAAAGATTCTTCTGGTGGAGAATATGGTGACATGAATGAGTATGATTTCTTTTTTACTATTACAGAAGGAAATGTGTCCACATTTGAA
This sequence comes from Fukomys damarensis, assembly GCF_012274545.1. Classification (NCBI taxonomy): domain Eukaryota; kingdom Metazoa; phylum Chordata; class Mammalia; order Rodentia; family Bathyergidae; genus Fukomys; species Fukomys damarensis. The sequence continues at coordinate 63,384,095 of NW_022900935.1, forward strand.
ACATCTTCATATGTCAATGAACTAGTATTTCTTTCTTTCTTTTTCTTTTTCTGAGACAAGTGTCTCGCCATGTAGTTCAGACTGGTCTTGAACTCACAACATAGCCCAGACTGACCTCAAGCTTGTTGGTGATCCTCCTGCCTCAGCCTTCTAAGCACTGGGGATTGCAGGTATACACCAACCTACCTGGCTTGTATTTCCAAATGACCAACACATGATAATGCAGAATCACCCATGGGCAAGTGATACATTCATGGTCATACCGGTGGGTTTCAGTATTCATTTATGTGTTTTCACTTTGATAGATCTTCTATTTCATATTCCATTTGTATAGATTACAACAAAAGTTTAAGAAACTACCACTTATCTGAGTTTTGATGTAATTTCAAATAATATACTATTCTGAATGCGAAGGGAAGTATTAGAATCTAGCTGTCTTGTGCTTGCTTCATTAGCACATGTACTAAAATTAGAATCTACTTTTCTTTTGTAAAGCTAGATAGTAAAGAGATTTGCAAGAAAGTAAAACAGTGCCACTTGTTTCACTAGGAATTTTTGAAAGTATAGTTATTTTCCATAGAAATGTAAATATGTAATGACTTTATAATTACTTTTAAATGAATTAATAAACATACTTTTTCTGTTTTAACTCCTAATATGGAAAATGTTGATAAATATAGCTCATAAAAAAGCTCTTGGGGGATCTCTAAGAAGCTTTAAGATTACAAAGGGGCTGCTGTCAGATGTTTGAGAGTTGCGAGTATAGTTAAAAGAATGTGGGCATCAAACAAATCACAGAGTAGGGCCTCAGGAGGTCAGGGGTTGGCCAGGATGTCAAGCAGTGACTTGAACTGACGGTAGGAGGCTGGAAGATCTAGTTACTACGCTTTTCCCATTCTTTAGACTTGGAGCTGTGCAGTGTTTGTGAAGCACCTGTGTGGTTGGCAAGGTGTTGTCTGACATGCAGCTGTAACAGCCACTGTGAGGGTCTGCAGTGGCTCCAGACTTCAGGGTGTGTGGGCAGAGGGAGTCACACCAGCACTCCATCACTCAGTAGGATCTTGTTCTGTGAGTAGAGGAAAATAGACCCAGTCTGGCAGGGAAGTGGCTAAAAATCTTTAATTCAGTTCAGCGAAGGCTGATTGTTCCCTTGCAGTGTGCCATGTCCTCCAAGGACCCTGTTCCTAGGAGGACAGCAGATGTTAGTACCTAACTGTAATTCACTGATGTATGTGTCAGTCATATTGTTTACGGATGAGAAAGAATAACGCTTTTACCAGGAACACCTTGATTGCATGTAAAGAAAGTCATCCATGTGCAGCCCCATTTATGAGTATCCACCGTTCACGTTGAAGGAACCAACAGCTAATGTAGTCGGTGATGGGGAGCTGCTTCCAAATTTAAGCTGGGGATGCCAAATACAAATTTGTGTTCCAAAGATCTCAATTGCTGTGGAGGGTGAAGAGGGCCTGAAAAGAGGCAGACACAGTAGGGCTAGAGATTATGATACGGATTCTGTACTGTGGTCGGAGCTCTGGTTGGAATGCGGAGTTAATGAGTGGCAGAATCTACAAGTCAGTGTCAACTGTCTGGTGGTTCAGCCACTCTGTCTTCATTATACTTGAAGTGTTTGAGCTTTCCTTAGCATGTATCTCATATGAGTCTTAGGAGTCACAGAGAACCATCCACCTTGATTTAAAACAGTCTGCTTAAAAAAATGTGCCATGTTCCATTTTGAACAACATGCGGTGGGAAGAGTCTTGAAATGGATGTGAACATTTCCTCCTCATTATCACCTTGTAGAATTCTAAAGCTAGAGTCTTAACAAGATAGCATGTGGATTATATATAGATGATGTTCTCCAGGTTTCCAGCTCTATCATTTTATCCCAAAGACATTAAAAAGGTACTTTGGTCACCTACAAGACTTGTTTCAGTAGAGCTGAAGTTTGACACCTCTTTCTTTTAAATCTAATTAAAAATGTAGAAAATGCTATTCTGGTAAATGTTGGCCTTATATATTAATGCTATAACGTGTTCTTCAGCCCTGAACTTGTCAGGCACTGGGAAGTGTGATTCTGCACAGCATTTTCATGCCTTTGGAGGCAGAACAGGAAACAGCCCAAGAGGAAACAGTCATTGATAACAAGTTTTAATTTTAACCAACCGTCAGTATTTTTTAGTTGTGTCATTTGTTTTTCACTAGTACTATTTTATATTTTTAGATCTTAGTATAATTTTAAATGTACAGAACAACTGTAGAATAGTATAATGAACTCCCATATACTCTTAACCCAGACTCACCACATGTTTGTGTCTTTCCTCATTTTATTTATGATTTTCTGTTTTCCTATGTAAATACAGTGTTTTACCCTGAACTGTTGAAGAGTTTGTTGGAGATCCTGTCCCCTTTCACTCCTAAATATGTGTGTGTGTGTCTCCACTCAAGAGTGAGCTGAAGAACCTGTCCCTTTGGCTCCTGTGTGTGTGTGTGTGTGTGTGTGTGTGTGTGTGTGTGTGTGTGTGTATCTCTGAAGAATTGGGGCATTCCCTTGGGAACCACAGCACAGGTAAAAACCAGGGCATTTATCATTGATATCTAATACTATTACTAACCACAGTTCACATTAAAATGTTGTTATTTATCCCCCAAAAGTTACTTCATTAGCAGTTTTTAGCAGGATTACCCCTGAGTAGGGTAATTCAGAATTACATTACTTTGTTTTTTTTGTTTGTTTTTTGGTACCGGGGATTGAACTCAAATCCTTGCACTTGCAAGGCAGGCAGCGGAACCACTGAGCTAAATCGTCGGCCCCAGAATTACATTACTTTGTGTAGTCTGCTTGAATCTAGAAGAGTTTCTCAGCTTTCTTAGAATTTTCTGACTTTGATTTTTTTTTAAACTGTGGTAAAATATACCACTTTAGCTATCTTTAAGTGTACAGTTCAGTGGTATTAAGTACATTGACATTGTTGTTTGTGGTTGGTCAGTTCTCTGTTACTGTAACAAATCCCAGAGATGATCATTTTATAAAGAGAAAAGAGTATTCTGGCTCATGGTTTCAGGTGTTCCAGTCCATCATCATTTGACTCCATTGCTTTTAGGCCTGTGACAAGAGAACACATCATGGCAGGAGCATGTGGTGGGGCAGAACTGCTTCCCTCCTAGCCAGGAAGCAAAGGAGAAAGGAGGGGGCTGGGGTCTCACTACTCCCCTCCAGGGTGTGCCTCAAAGGCTGTAAGACCTCTCATTAGTCCACCTCCTAAAGTGTATCACTTCCCAATAGGGCTAAGCCTGCATGGACCTTTGTGGCCACTTACAATCCAAGCTGCAAGAGCATTGTGCAATTTCCCTCTTCCCATACTGAAACTTCATGCTCATTAAACTTTCATCTCTCATTCTCTCCTTTTCTCAGCCTTTGGTAAGCACTGCTCCCTACAGCCCCCTTTCACTTCACCCCATCATTTTGGGGTGCAGGGGTTTGAATCTTGAATATGCTGGGTTAAGTACCATACCCCACAGCTACATTCCCTTCCTTCCCTTCCTCTTCCTTCCCTCTTCCCTCCCTTCCTCTATGTGCCTCTCTCTCTCTCTCTCTTCCTCCCTTGCTCTTTTTCCCTTTCTTTGCTTCTTTCTGGAAATTTTTGCAATGTTACGTAGGCCAGCCTCAAATTCATGGGATCAAGTGATTCTCTTACTGCAATCTCCTGAGAAGCTGGGACTACAGGCACATACCACAATGCCTAGCTTTACTGCTACACTTTCTGTCTATAAATTTGTTGACCTTGACACTTCTAAAGAGAATATTGGTAGCATTTCTTTAATGCCTCCCTCATATTTAGGTTGAGATTATATGTTTTGAGTAGCCATGTGACTTTCTGGTACTGCTTTGTCCCAGTATTCTTATCTTTGCTTTTTTGGTTTCTTATTATTAGTGGGTTTCTTGCCTTGTCATGTTTTCCCTTTTGCCCCTTTCACATGCCAGTGTTAAGTACTGTCTTAGTTTCCTTTATAGAAAGATGTTCCAGGCACACACTGTTAACTCTCTGCTTGGTCCTAGAAGTCACCTTTCTCCCAGAAACTCTGGTTTCTGTTATGAGAGTGGAATTTAGTATATGTGCTGCCAGAGTGAGCACATGAGAATGGAATTTAGTCGTGAAGATGTGGGCACTGGGTGTGCTCACATCATTGGCGGGCACTCTTAAGAAGAAAGGCTTGGGTGGAGAGGTTGGTGTCTGTCGATTTTTATTTCAGATTGAACACCATGAATGCACAGAGGTAGCTTCAGTGCCACCCATTACCACTGGCTACCTACCCTCTGCTCTGCTCTTCTTGCTTGCTACTCCTCCCCACCAATGAGGAACTGGTTCCATGGTCCTCATTTAATCTTTTGCCCAAGCCAGGAGTATAGAGGAAGTCTCAGTATTGCTAACCCATAGCAGTTGGGTGTATATTCACTTACATTCAGGGTTTGAGGTAAACTATATCTACATTGAACTGCACAAACATGAACTATTAGCTTTTGCTATTAAAAACAAATAATAGACTGGTTGTGATGGCTCATCCCTGTAATCCAGCACTTGGGAGGTGAGGCAGGAGTGTTGGGAGTTTGAAGCCATTCTTGCTTACCTAGTGAGTTCAAGGCCAGTGTGGATGAAATAGACCCTGTCTCAAAAACAGACAAACAACAAAAAGTGACTAGGGTTTGTCAATGTTTTGTGGGGAAATCATGTTTTAGTAAACATTTAATATCATTTACATAAATGTTCTGGCACTGAGCTTGGGATGGTGTGGGACATAGGGACATGAGACATGATTGTGGGTCTTGAACTTACTTTAAAAAGTGCCATCCTTGTAAAAAGTCAGGGAGAAGCACAATGTAGTAATTATCCACCCACAGTTGAATGACAGGTAGTGGTTGATGGAATTCTGCCCTCTCTTTATATGGTGTCTCTTGTGTACAGGGCACTTGCCTGAGCCCTGTGCTAGTGTGGGAGGGAGTCTGTGAAAATCATTGTGCTTTGGTGAGATGGCAGGAAAAGGGCAGTTAATTTTCAAATAATTACTCCATAGACATTAGTAATTCAAATAATACTTAATTGAGAACCTATGTGCCAGGCACCCTGCTAAGTGTTGAAGATACATTGGAGAATAATCTCTGCTATTTTTCCTTGGTCTTGGGGGTCAAACTCAGAGCCTCACACATGCTGGGCACAGCTCAGCCACTGAGCCAAACCCCTGGACAATAATTCCTACTTTTAAGGCATTTGCCAATTGCTAGGGAAGATAGATCGACACCACAGGAGGTAGGGGATGTGTGGGCATACCCAGGCTGTTGGGTGCAGGGATGGAGGACCGCTTCCAGGAAGGAGGAGCCTTTTTTTGGTACTGGGGATCGAACTTGGGACCTTGTTCTTGCGAGACAGGAAGCGGCACCTCTGAGCTAAATCCCCGGCCCCGAGGAAGGAGGAGCTTTGAGTGGATTCTGAAGGTGAATGGAATTAGCTGGGTGGATAAGGGAGATGGTGGGAGGCTCAGGTGGCATAGTCAGGCAGTGCAGAAGCAGGAGGTGAGCCTGGAGCCTCTTAGGAGACACGTTTCTTTCTTCTGTGGAAGGTGGCGCTCCTGCCGCTTACCCCTGTCATCTGGTCACTCTGTGCTCTGTCCTGGCTTTGTTTCCTGACCTTGCATTACCACTGCTTCAATACTTGGTCTTTCACTTGTTATATATAACAAACTGTGTGTTGGAAACTGAGGCTTGATGTTGTTCATGCTGTGTCCCCAGCTGCTCACAGAGATGGGCGGGGAGTAGGTGATCCATAACCATTGAACAGGGCAGAGAAGAGAAGTGCTACTAGGTCTGTGAGCTTGGAGGGCACATAGCCCAGCAGGCTTTTTAGGACTATAAGAATCTGGATTTTATCTGACAATTCAAGAAGTTTTTAAAGCAGGGTAGTGACATGGTAAGGGTTACATTTCAGAAGGATTCCTCTTACTGCAGAGTGGGGTGTGAATGTGAATGTGTGGATGAGTATATGTACATCTGTGAGTGTGTACCGTATGTATGTGTATGTGTGAGAATGTGTACGTGTGGGCATGTATGTACAAGTATGTATGAGAATGTGTATATAAATGTATTAGGAGTATGTATCTAGGGTGTGTATGTGTGAGAATATGTGTGTGAGTACAGGCATGTGTATATGTGTATGAGTGTGTACCATGTGTTTGTTCTCTGAGAGTGTATATATGTGTTATGGATGAGCATATATGCCTATGTATGTGAATGTGTATGTGTAGGTATGTATGTCTGTGCATATTATATGTTTAGCATCTTGGTGTATGTGGTGTATATACGTGTATGTGTCATTGAATGTATGTGTGTTTATGTGTGTGAATGCGTACAGGAGTTGGGTGGATCAGGAGCATCCTGAGGATAAGGGAACTGGTGGCAGCTTGGGCTAGAGGGGAGCCAGTGAGGCATGGCAGGTCCAGCACCTCTGAGCCAGGACTGATGGTGCTTAGCGATTGGGTCCCGGAAGTGGAGGGGTGATGCATAGCTGTGTGTCTGGATGTGGGAGACAACAAGGCATAGCAGGCCTGCAGGACTGGAAGGAGGAGTGTCTTGTTGTGGAGATTGGGAGTTTTCCTTAGAGGGCATTTTGTGTGGGACCTGTTGAAAGTTTTGCGTAAAATGATGGCTGAGCCCCAGCCCCTGGCCTCTGGCCTTCATCTGTTCTTTTGCCACTGCTGAAGTGTGGTGAGGAGCTGTCATAGTGCACAGTGAACAGATTCGGTTCAGGCTTTTCTTTTCTCCCCTTCCCCCTTCTTTTCTTCTTCTTAGACACAGGGCCTCACTCTGTAGTCCAGGCTGCACTTGAACTTGCTTTCTTCCTGCTTTAGCCTCCCAAATAACTGTGATTATAGGCTTGTGCCACTATGTCTGGCCATGATAAAAAATTATAACAAAACTTTAACATTTTTTATTGGAGTAACTCAATTCCTTAAAAACATACTTTTTTCCTTCAGACTACAAAATAATATAAAATACTTGGAAAATATAAAAACATAATGAAAATAAAAATATATAAAATCCTATTAAGCCACTGTTAATATTTTGGTGTATTTCCTTTTTCTCTGTCTTCCTTTTTCCCCACTCCCCAAAACTGGATTATCTGTTCCATGTAAATTATTGTTCTGAATTCAGAGAGCAGATAGTCACCCCTCAGTATCTGTGGAGATTGATTCTAGGAACCCACATCATGGATACCAAAATCCAAGGAAGTTCAAGTCTCTTATGTAAAATGATGTAGATTTGCATATAACCTGTGCAGATCTTTTATTTAAATTACCTCTAGATTACTTATGATAGCAAATGCAGTATTGATATGTAAATAATTGTTCTACTGCATTGTTTAGGGCATATTGATAAGAAAAAAGTCTCCACATCTTCAGTAGAGACACATTTTTGAAAGAATGTTTTGTTCTGTTTGATTGAAGTGGTTGATGCAAAACCCAAGGATATAAAGGGCTAATTGAATATATCTTTGATAGTTTGTTTCCCCCCTGTGGTATTGAGGATTGAACACAGGCCCTTGTGCATGCTTTTCCACTGAGCAACACCTCCAGCCCTTCTGACTGTATTATATTTTTGGTATCGTTAACCTTGTGAGAACTGAAGTATGATAATAAAATGCGTACTCGGGAGCCATCACCTCACTTGAGAACCGCTTCTGCAGCTGTCGACTGTTTTTTTGTTTTGTTATTTTTGCAGTACCAGGGATCAAACTAGGACTTTGCGCTTGCAAGGCAAGCGGGGTGCCACTGAGCTAAATCCCTGGCCCAGCTGTTGACTCTTAACATTTTTCTTGCCTCTAGAAATCACAGTAAGCATGGCTTCATTTTAAGTAGTACTTACGATATGTTAGGCATTGATTTGGCTTTCCATAGTAACAGTCCATTTAGTTTCCATAACAACTCTGTCATCAACTTATTTATGATTGAAGAAACTGAGGCAAGAGAGGTTACATTGTTTGCTAGAGCTCATGGGTGGTGTAACATACACTTAAAGCCGGTTGTCTTCATGAGTCTACGTTACCCGATTCTGGAGGAATACAGGTGTTAATGGCTAAACCTGGCAGACAGCAGTTACACCATCTCCTTAGATGTACAATGTGCATTCACCTGTTTGTCTCTTGTTTTTTGATCTTGCAAGTGCCCTCTGCTCTACCAGCTCCTGTGGGAGCGGGAAGGGTATAGACCAGTGGTGGAGAACCCTTTAGAGCTTTTAGTGATACAAATAGCCTGCTGTGGCATGCGTACCATAATTTGCCATCACTGGTATAGACTTATAACCCTGGATAGAATTGCAAAATGTACCTGCAGACTTGTGTGGTGGACACAGTACACAAACTTGAGATATGTATATAGTTTTTTGGGACCATGTTTCACTCAGCCCATGAGGGTTTGCAGAAGAGTGGGGTGAGGTGGCAAGACCTGAACCCAGAGAGACTGGCGTGGATTGGCTGATTGCAGTGTAGAGCGAAGGACTTGCCCTTGGGAAGGCGTGGAGTCCAGCTATGGGGAGGAAAGACTTTCTGAAGCACAGTAGGAGATGGCACTCATGGCACTCATCTCGGTTCCACTTCAATGAAATTTACTAAGAAAGTAAACATTATAAGGGAAATAATGTCCTAATTTATCTGAGTCAAAATATGTGTCTTAGCTAGGTTGTTATGGTTCTCGTAGTGTCTCCACCTGCAGGTGGGCTAGGAGCTGCTGTTTTCAAGGAGAAAGCAGAACCATCTCCTCCTGCACTTTGTATTTCTTTATAATCTGCATTTTAAAAAATAGCATGGCTCTGTCTAATCCTGCCAGCCACCCCTGCAGGCATATCTTGTTACAGTTGAGTAGAATGAGGCTATTTGGAGAGGGCAGCCACATGAATTCTTTGGCTGACAAGTAGCAGAGTCAGGAGTCCAGCCTTGTGCACTGACAATTTATCATTGAATATATGATAAATGTTTAAATTAAATTTATTGCAGTAAAAGGCATATTGCCACTAATCCTGCTCAAAGTACTCTCCCTCACATTGAACACACTTGTCTTTGTTGCCACTTTCTGAAGCAGTCTGGGAAGTCCTGTTTTGTGATTGCCTTTAGTTGCAGTGTTGTGGCTGCCTCTGTGTCCTAAATTGATTCAGAATGTTTATTTTTCACAGTCATTTTCACTTTCAGGAAGAGCCACAAGGTGCAAGATCCTGGTGGATAAAGTGGATGAAGATGCATGATAATGTTTTACAAGCTACCTTTCTGTTGAATGGCAGTACACCATCAGCAGTCACCATTTTGATCACATCTCATAAGGACATGAAAGAGAACCTTTAGAACTGCTTCAGAAAGTGGCAAGAATGTTGGGATAGTGTGTTTGAAATGAGAGGCATATTTTGAAAGAGGATCAATGACAGTGTGTCTTTCACTGAAAACCTCCCTCCCAACCGTTCATTGTATTTTTGACCAGACTGTAGAAGTGCTGGTGTCTACAGTCTTCTTACTGATGTTCAGAATACAGCTTTTGTTGAGATTTATCATGGTCTAAAGTCCCTTCTTAGCTAGAGTCAGACAATCTACATGGATTTTTGTTTTTCCTGAGATTTGAAAGCTTTATAATCTGAGATAATGGACTTTGATGTCTAACTGACCTTCATCCAAACTGTTTCCACAGCTCTCTAGCTGTCTGTTTTTGGTCTTAGTGTTTGCATCTACAGACTGTCTAAGACTACTTACCTCATAGCACAGTTGTAGGGAGTCCATGGGATATTTGTGAAGGACCTGGGACTGCATTATGCATTATGCATGTTAAGGGCCCAGTACTGCAAGTCCTTGACTTAGGAACGTTTGTAAGTCAGATTCATTCTGAAGTCCAATAAAGTGAGTCTAATACCTTTGATACAAATATATAGTGTAAAGCATTAAAAAATCAAATACAGGTATACACAAGTACTGTAAATGAATATGGTGGACACATGAGCTACCTTTGTGATTTGTTCACATCTACGAATGTTCATAATGCAAGGTCCATTGGTATCTGTGAAAGTTTGTAACTTTCGAATGTTTGTAAGTTGGGGACTTACTGTAAATGGTTGTCCTTACTGTTTTGAGGGGCACTGGCTTGAGCTTCTTTGCCATGGTATTTTTGTCCACATACTCACGTGGCCCAGCTAGTCAGCTCTATCCTATTTTTATGCGGTGGCTTACATATTGCAAATGACTAAATATCTGGAAGATTTTGAACAGAAGCCACCTATTGAAACATCAGGCTGGCCTCGGATTTCCATTACTTGGTAAGGGGCAGCAGTGGTTCAGCAACTACCATTCTAGTAGGAGCTCCAAGTTGGGTAATTTGTGTTTCTTCTGTCTCCCTTCTTCCTTCCCTGCCTCTCTCCTTTCCTCCCTGCCTCCCTCCTTTCCTTCATAATGACTTTCCCAGCCCAGGACAGGAGTCCTTCTGACATCTGTACTCTACATGACCATGTTCAATGAATTCCTGGTAAATGTTACAGATGTATCAAAAACTAGACTTTATGACACATTTTACATAAATCAGTGTTTGTGAACACTCTACAGAAAATGAACTGATTCTTGCAAGCCATCATGACAAGGATTAGGTATCTAATAATAGCTTTCACATTTTCTTTAGAGGTCAAGCTCATTTCATTCAAAATGAGTATTCTCTTTAAAACAATTCTGGGACTCTATCAAATCAGACTAGGGTAGAGAGATCGTTATTTTCCCTTCTTTCTGATGAAGTTGCTTCAAAGGTCAAACTTGTTACTCCTGTGCTCTGTGGTCTGTGAGAAATTTTCTGCCCATGTCCTTCTAGAAGCCTTTTCTGTTGTTGGTGCATCTCTGATTCTTCTTCTCTGTATTGTTTCCTACCTCAGGTGAGACACAGGATTGTCGAGGGGCCCAGGTAAGCTTTGAGGTAGAAATCCTTCAGCTCTCATGTGGAGTGAGGTGTAGGGGATGACCAGAAGTTGGGGTCTGGCCAACTTTGGAATAGGACATGAGACCACATTTCCTCCAGCCTGGGTTTGGGTCTTTGTCTTCTCATCCTGCTTGCCAGCCTCCTCCTTTACTCTTCCAGTGACTGCCTTCTTTGATAATTAACTTAAGAGTGTGTTGCTGTGTTCCAGAATTTGAATTTCTTTTGTGAGTTCTGGTTTGATTCATATTTTTCTGAGTTTCTCTTTGGTGCACGTGCTTGGGCGCTGCCTTAGTCCTGTGATGAAAGGTATCAAGCAATGGCCACTGAGTGGCTCTAGGATTTAGGTGCCATCCTCACCATAGATGCTGTCAAGGAGCCCAGGTGTCAGAAGGGCACCTGAAGGCCAGAGTGGATGTGGAGCTTGCTTAGTTCCTTTGGCCCTGATCCCTGACACTCACCTGGTGCCACTGAGCAGGGTTGGACGTTAAAGCTCCTTGTTCTACCTTTGCTTCTGACACTCTTTCCCTGATCATTTGTGTCTATGGTGGAGGCAGTAGTGCTATACTAATGTTTTGTATTGCTGTTCTTAATTTTAATCCAGTGGACCCTAATTTATAATCTATTTCACTACCATATTAAAGTTGAATATACTGTTGTTTTCACTTAACTATATATATCTGAGAAATAATGCTCAGATTATTCCTGCTGGATATGAATTTTCTTTGAGAAATATTTTATGTTAATTAAATTATGGTTGACTGTGTAGATGGTCTTTTCCTGTTTGTGACTTAGAGATGTGGTCTGAAAGTAGTATGAGCATTTTCAAAAAATAAAATGACTTTATGCAATTATCTTTATTGAATTATGAACCTATTTTAAAATCTAGGAATAATAAATCCAGGCAAATATGAAAACTGGCTTTTATCCCAATTTTCTATAAGAATGTTTATTGCAGCATTTATTCAGTACTTGCTTTATATTTATTGAATGCAAGTAACCTGCAGATAACCCAGTACCCATCAGCAGAGAAAGGAGTACTTAAGCTGTGGTACATCATACAGTAGCTTTCAGTGCTACCGGTAAAGATAGCGGAGTTATATTCCAGATGTGCTGATGTAGGGGGGTTTCCAAGATATATCATTAATTAAAAACAAACCGGCACAAAACAAACAATATATGATCCTATTTGTGTGTTTTTTTAAAAAATATGCAAAGTAATTACTCATCTATATAAAATTTATAGAAAGATATACATTCATAGACATGGATGGTAGATAGAGAAGAATAGAATTATATTTGTGGAAATTTACATTTCCTGTACCGTAGGGTCCCCGTGCCCACGCCCCCCACTCCAGTGTTGGAAATCAAACCCAGGGCCCTTTTTAAAATTTTAATTTATTTATTTTTATTAAAAAAATTTTTTGGGAGGCTGAAGATTTAGCTCAGTGGTTCCGCCGCCTGCCTCGAAAGCGCAAGGACCTATGTTCAATCCCTTGTCCCGGGGAGGGTGGGGTGTTGCTTTGAGACAGTTTTTCTCTAAGCTGGGATTAAACTTTTGATCCTCCTGCCTCATCCTCCTAGAGTGCTGGGGTTACAGGTGTGTGCCACCATGCCTGGCTATGACTATTTTAATATTAGTTTTAAAAAAGTAACTCTATGACAAATCCTTTGTTGCTTATTAGGTGTTCCTCTTTAATTTTCCTGTGGTTTATAATATTGCATCTCTAACTTATTACAGTTGTTACAGCCTACCTGCCGAGGATGTCACACCACCTCCCTGGTGCTGTGAGAAACATGCATTTTTTAGCTTTCGTTAGAGACTGCGGGTATTCCTTTGGCCTGAAGAACTTCAGCATTCCTCGAAGTGCTGGTCTATTGGCAGCACATTTTCTCAAATATTTTTTTATTTATTTTTGGTGCTGGGGATCAAACTTGGGACACTGAGCTTGTGAGGCAGGCCAGGCAGGCAGCAGAACCACTGAGCTAAATCCTGGGCCTCTCAACTTCTGTTTGTTGAGGATGTCTTTACTTCTCCTTCAGTTCCAGAGGAGATTTTCACTGGATGTGAAATTCTAGGTCGGCAGCTTTACTTCCTGCACTTAAAAGACGTGGCTGTAGGGCCAGGGATTTAGCTCAGTGGTTGCAGCACCTGCCTTACAAATGCAAGGACCCCAGTTTGATCCAGGTACCAAAAAGAAAAAAAAAAAAAAAAAAAAAAAAAAAAAAAACAAAACCACGAAACAAAAAAAAAAAAAAAAAAAAAAAGAACAAAAAACAACCAAGGATAGGGCTGTATTGTCTCTGGCTTGCTTTCCCCTGGAGGGGGGGTCACCCTCACTCTGGTTTTTGTTCCCCCTCCTTTTTAACAGGTACCTCCCTCCCCTCCAGCTATTTCTTGGTGTTTCTCTTTATTATTGGCAGTTAGTTGTTCAATTATGTCCTTTGGTATAGTGTTGTCGTTAGCTTGCTTTTGGCCTGTTGGGATTCTTAGGTCTGTAGAATTAGAGTTTTCACCAAAATTGTGGAAAATGTACTGCCATTCATTTCCAGCTTTTTTCCTGTTCCTCCTCCTGTGCTTCCTCAGTCTTCCAGTTACATTTAGTGTAGGGCCTTGCCTGGTGCTCCCTGGAGGCCCCCTTTTCCGGTGTGCTTCAGCCTGGCTCATTTCTGTTGTGCTGTTTGCAGTATCTGATGTGCTCTTAGCCAGCTCATCCCATGTACTTTTCATTTCAGATGCCATATTTTTCTCCTCTAGAAATTTCATCTGGGCCTTTATAGTTGATATTTCTCTTCTTTATGTTCACACTTTCCTTTTAGTCCTTTATGTATTCATACTGCTATTTTAAAGCTCTCATCTTTTATTTCATCCTCATTGTCGTTCCCAGTTCTGTTTTTGTTGATTGAGTTTCTTTTGGTTATGGATCATGTTTTTCTGCTTCTGCTTACGTCCGCTAGTTTTGATTGGATGACGGACCATAGTGATGGTCTAGTGAATGTTACATTATTGAGCAGCTGGCTTTTTTTGTCTTCATTTAATCAGTAAATTGAGTTGTGTCCTGACAGAAAATTCATTTACTTGTTGATGAGCTTCATTCTTTCAAGGCTTGTTTTCTATCTCTTTGAAAGCATGTTGAGGTCAAAGATTGGCAAACGTGGCCAAATGTGGCCCTTGCTTATTTTTATAAAAAGTCTTTCAGAACACAGCCATATCGCTTATGTGTCATTGGTGCTGCTTTGGTACTGCAAAGGCAAAGCTGGGTTGTTGAGACAGATGGTATGGCCCACAAACCTTAGAATATTTACTCTGACTCTTACACTCGGTCTAGATTAGCAGCTCTGAGCCCAGCAGTGGCCTTGTTGTGGTCTTGGCTTGATTATGCTGGGTACTCTTTAATTCTGACTTCTTGGAACCTGTATTTTCCTACCACTTGGCTTCTTCATCTCAGCAATTGTTTGTGTGGCTTCCTGGAGTCTCATCAGCGGCATGCTTGGCCTAGCATGCAGTCAGGGACCCAAGGGACCCCTGTAGGTTCATGGAGCTCCTTCTCTGTGAACACCCTCCTTTTGGGTACTTTGCCCTACCAGTTTCACCGGTTCCAGCTGCCTCCATCTGCCTCCATGAACTCTGGTCTCATCTCCTTAGCTTAGGGCCCTTTCATCCTTTCTTAGACCCTGTCTTCCTATGTAGAGAGCTCTGGTGACTGTGGGGTTCACCTCATTTGTTTTCCTTCTCAGCAATCACATTCCAGTATGGCATTTTGTACGATGTCTGAAAAGTATCTTATGTATTTGTTGTTTTCTAGGCATACCTGCTGGGAACACCAGTCCTACTTATTCTATTTTCCCTGGAAATGGTGGTTCCCCCCAGTGCGATATTGAAGAGCCAGGTCCACTTATTAAGTAGTTGACAGTTGATTCTTTATAATTAACAGGTTGTCCTGTATTGGACTTGTTCTTTTGTTTTGTGCTGGAACATTCCCTCCAAGTGGAGTTTTACTTTTCAACATACACTGTACTGGCATCAGAGTTTAAGGTTACTTGGTGTACAAATTAGCAGTGCAGATTAAAGTCTGGAGGAGTTCAGGGTGCATGGTCCCCAGATAGGCAATCTGCAGGTCTAGAGTTCAGTAGAATTCCTTCTCTCCACAGAAGTGTTTGCCTCTCATTTGAGCTTTGTAAAGCCAGGAAGGTCAGAGGCAAAACTGAAAAAGCTGTTAAACATGCAGGAGGATTTAAGCTTTCAGAATCAAATCCTCTCCCCATTGGTGTTACATGTCTAAACTGAGCACTTTGTCACGCAGTCTTCTGAGTTCTGGATTTGACGTGTGCTTCAAGGGCTTAGTTAATTATACAAAATCCTCTTTTGGCAACAGCAACCCTTAGGGTCCTGTGAGGAATTGTCCATCAGTACTTTTCACTTACGTCCTTTATTTAGGGAGACCTTTTCTTGACTTAATATTTTTCTTGTTTAAAACTACAAAATGTGTTTACAGTTTCATCGATATTTATAGAGGACTTCAGTACCCTTGCTCTGGTCAGGAAAGGGGACATTGCAGCACCACAGAGTCCTTGATGGTGTCCCATCCTCATCATTACGGCTCTGTCCCTCCAGCAGGCAAATACTGCTCTTTCACTTTTCAGTACTAATTATTTCTTCTTTCCTTTCTCTCTCCCTTAATTCCTTCCTTCCTTTTCCTTTTCCTTTTCTTTTGGGCAGTGCTGGACATTGAACCTAAAGCCTTCATACTGAAGGCTATTTTATTTTTAAATTTTGAGACAGCATCTAAGTTGCTAAATTGTCCAGGCTGGGCTCAAACTTGTCATCCTCCTGCCCCAGCCTCCCCAGAGTACTGGGTTTACAGATGTATCCTGGCTATTTTTTCACTTTTATCAAGGGTTTTTGTACCTATGCGTGCATCTCTAAAACTTGTACTTCAGGTTTTTTTTTTTTTTTTTTTTTTTGGTACCAGGGACTGAACAGGGTCCTTACACTTGCTACGCAGCTGCTGGATGTACTTCAGTTTTGCATGCTTTGAAGTTTGTATGAATGATAAACTGCATTTAATTTTTGTGTATTGCTCTTTTCTTTAATATTATGTTTATAGGATTCACCCAAGGTATTGAATATATATGTAATTAATTCATTTTCACTTCTAAGATCTCATTACATGTGTGTATTACTATTTATACTTCGATTGCTGCATGCTGTTGAAATGAGCATTTTTATATATATATTCTGGTGCATAAAAATAGGCATAAGGTACAGGGTAATTGCATGCTTTCTTTTTTTGAAAAATGCCTTTTCAGATCTTTTACCTATTTTTCTGTTGAGTTGTTTTTTTCTTACTGATTTTAGAAGCTTTTATATATTTTGGAGATGTATAATACATACCTTTCTTTTCTGAGGCTTGTTTTCTCATGATCTTCGTGGGCTCTTTTTACATTGCAGTTTCGATGTGGTCACATTTGTTAGGTATTCCCCTGAATAAAGGTTATTGCTTTTCTGCTTTTTGTTTAAGAACTGTTTTCCTACCTCAAGAATGTGCAGGTACAGTAGTTTCCTGTGTTATCTGTAGTGGCTGTGTACTTTACCTCCCCTCTTGAAGTCCTTTATGTGTTTAGTCATGGTATAAATAAGGTGGGGGTCTAGGGTTATAATATACATACATACACACACATTCGAGGCTGTTTGGGGCTTTCTCTTTGTTCCCCTAGTCTGTCTTAATTACTGGGGCTTTATAGGAAACTGTGCGAAGGCAGTCCTCACACTTGTCTTCTTTGAGAATGTCTTAGCTATTCTTGTTCTTTTGTACTTCACATGAGTTTAAGAAGTAGCTTGTCAAGTTCAAAGAAACAAAATCTGTGAGATACTTGATCAAGATTGCATTGAGCCTGTACATCAGTATGGGGAGAATTGGCATCTTTACAAAGCTGTGGCTTCTAGCTCACAAGCCTGGCATTCCTCTTATGTATCGAGCTGTGTGGGGCTTTTTTAATTCCCCTGAATAAAGTTAAATGCTTTTCCTTGTAGAGGGTCTGCCTGTCTTTTGAGGAAATTCTTAAAGGCTCTTGATATTGTCTTGATGCTTCCCTAAATGGTACCTTTAGTTGTTTTTTTCCCCCCTGGGGTATGAGCATGCATTTTATTTTTGCATGTTTCATGTGCAGCACTCAGTCTCCATCTCACGGAGAGCCCAGCTCCTTGCCTGGAGCATCCAGGCTGCTGGGGATATGATGAGGTTAGTGAGTGGGCACAGTGCAGCAGGGCCTGTTTTTTTTTTTCTGGCCTGAGCCCCATTCTATAGCCACAGATGAGGAGGCCACTGGAAGGGAGGTGGATCACAGGCTTCTCGCGTGGGCCTTCTCCATTTCTCCTACGTGTGTTTCCTGGAGTCAGATCTGTGATAAACCATAGCTTGGCCTCAGGCAGCTTCTGGCTTCCTTCCTGTTACCTGAGTGGCAGTGAGTTAGCATTCACGGTTGGACTGAGCAGCTTCAGGAGTGCCAAAGAGCTTACTAGTGAAGCTAGGTAATCCTAAAGAGTTCTTGGGAAAAATTTTAAAACTTGTGATTTAAGTTTTTTTTTTCTTTTTTAGTCAGTTTTGGTAAGGTACATTTTTAGATGATTTTGTCCATTTCATCTGGGTTTCAGGTGCATGGCTATGAGAGTGTACATGATACTCTTAAATCTCTAGGATCATAGTAATGGTCCCTTTTTCTCCTCAATTGGAGGATTTGTGTGCCCACCCTTTTTTCTCAATTCTTGCTGGAGGATTGCCCTTTTATTAGTCTTTTAGCTAATCAACTTTGGCATTCTTGATGCTCTTACAACTGTGGTGGTGAACCTATGGCATGCATGTTATTTGTTTTTAAGACAAAAGATGTTAATGAGTGAGTTGTTTTTTCTAAATTAAAACCCCAGTATTCAGGTTTAATTGCATTGTTGGCACTTTGTGATGAATAAATGGGTTTTGGATTGTAGTTTGGGTACTTGGTTCTAAAAGGTTTGCCATTACTGCTGTATAGTATGTTCATTAGTATTTCGTTAACATATTTTTTAGTCTGATTAGTTCCTTCTTTCTGATTATCCTCACCTCTCTGCCCATTCTTTTTGCTGAGAGCCGGGATTACAGGTACGTGCCACCGTGTCTTTTTTTTTTTTCTGGTAGGGGGGATGGAACTCAGGACCTTGAGTTTGTGAGGCAGGCAGGCAATGGTAACACCGAGCTAAATGCTTAGTCCGAGGGAGAATTTTTTTTGTTTTTTGGGTACTGGGGATCGAACTGGGGTCCTTGTACTTGCGAGGCAGGCGGTGGAACCACTGAGCTAAATCTGCGGCCCAAAATAGTGGTTTTTTTTTTTTAGGTATTGGGAATCGAACTCAGGTCCTTGTGCTTGCAAGGGCAGCACCGGAACCACTGAGCTAAATCCCCAGCCCCTGAGGGAAAAATTTTGAGATGGATAGATACTTACCCTTGTAGTCTTTAGCTATTTGAGTTTTCTAATACATGTATTTAGTTCTAGGATTTAATGCTTAAGCTGCATTCAACACATTTTGATATCTAGCATTTTTGTTATTATTCATTTTAGATTGCTTTCTGTCTTACTTTGACTTCATTAATTTTTTAGTTTAAAATGTAATCTTGAAGCACAGAAGAATCATTCTAGGATTTAATTTTGAGTTTTTAATTGCATCTGGCCAGTGAACATCTATTATTTCAGCAGGGCAGCAACACAAGCAGTGCCTGTCTAGGGGGAGCTATTGACGTTATTGTCGTGTGCAGATAGTGCCCTCTAGTGTTGAAGGCGTGTGTGTGTGTGTGTGTGTGTGTGTGTCCACACACACACACACACACACACACACACACACATACTGACTTTCAGCCATTGACATTTACTGAGATTTGCTGCATGGACCTGCATTTGGTCAATTTTTGTAAAGTGTGTATCTACGATTTTAGAATACCACATTCAGTATGAGTCTCGTAAGTCAAATATTTTATCTGTGGTATATAAACCATCACTGTCTATACTGATTTTTGACTATTTCTATGAATGACTGAGAAAGAGTTAAAGTTACTCACCATGATTATACATATTTAAATCTCTGTACAGTTCTATTTGTGCTGTTTATATTTTGAGACTGTCCTATCATGTCCTTCATATTCAGAACTACTGGTTATTTTTGGTGAATTGGTGTCTATGTTGTTGGGGAGTGACTCTCCTTACCCTAATGATCTCTTTTGCTTTAGTCTCCTTGGTCTTGTTAGTGTGCTTAGACCAGTTTTCTTGTCTTTGGTGTGTGCGCTGTTTGTTTATCTATCCCTTTATGTAGGTCAGCCTTTCTATATCCTTGTGTTTCATTTGTCTCTTGTAAACAGACTGTAGTTGGATTAAAAAAACTTCAGCCTGATTTTTACCTTCTTAAGTGGAACAGTTTGTTTACAATTATTTGAGCATAAACCGTTGCCACCTTATTTTGTGTTTTTTGCCTTACCGGTGCTACTTTTTATGGACTCAAAATATTTAACTTTTCCTCCCTGACTAATTTTGAAATAGTATGTTATTTTTCTCTAGTTTTCATAGTTCCCAAGAAATATAGTAGTCTCTAGAAATTATAGTAATAATATTAAAAAAAAGTTAATCAAAGCCTTTGTCCTCCTGGACAACTCAAAACTTTGGAAATCATCTGATTCTTTTGTTTCTTATGTACAAGTATCTTTGACATTTTATTTCTATTTTCCAGCACCACAAGTCCTGGTCACTCTCATTTTATATGGTTGTGTTATTTCAGCTCAATGCACATAACTATGACTCTTCCCTCTTCACTCCTTTTGGATCTCAAGACTTTCATGTGAGACCACTCATTTTGATGGAAAGGTTTTAGAGTTTCCCGAGGGCCTGCTGCTGTCAAATTGTCTTTGTTAGTCGAAAATGTCTTCATTTAGCCCTAACTCTTGAAGGATATTTTCCCTACAGGATTCTAGACTAGACTGACATTTTCTTCCAACACTTGGAGATACCATTCCACTGCCCAGCCCGTTTCTGCTCACAGAAAGTCAGCATGCTGGCTGGTTGCTCCTAGTCAGCCTAATTTTCCCCACTCTGGCCCTGTTTCCCCGCCACCACTTTAAAGACTTTTCTGTTTTTTTCAGGTGGTGTGAATTTCTATTAATTTTTCTTTTGGATTTATTGGGTTTCCTGAGTTTGTGGATTAGTGCTTTTCATCAGTTACACAAAAATCTTCATCTGCTTTCACTTCAGATATTGCTTCTTTTTCATTCTCAGCACTGTTTTTGTAACCCTAATTAGATAGATGTTCACCCTCTTTTCTTTGTTTTTCTTCATATTTTCTGCATTTTTGCCCTTCGGTGCTGAATTGTAGATGGATGTTTCCTTTTTTCTTCATTGAGTTGGCAAAGTCTCTTTTTAGTTGTGTCCCAGCTGCGGTTAGTATTTCAAAGGAGTCTTATCCCCCATTCTGTATTATATTCAGTTCTCTTAATTCACTGAGTTTTCAATATTGTGTTTTATATTTATTTCTAGATGTTGCTTAGTTTATTTCTAGCTTACTTACATTTTTGCCCCTGTTCCCTGTGGTTGTTTTCAGTTTGCCCTTTCAGTTCATTTGAATCTATAAGCATAGCATTTTATTATTTGGCAATTCCAACTTTGAATTTTTGGGTCTTCTTTTGTACTCATGCTAATCATTGTCCCATGATGTGTTTATTTATGTGCTTTTTTATTTCCCATTATTCACTGTTTTCCCCTTCTGATTTTTTTTTTTTTTTTTTTTTTTTTACTGAGAATTGAAGCCTGGGGCCTTTGCACTGAGCTGCATCCCCACCCCTTTTTAATTTTTATTTTGAGTTAGGGTCTCACTAAATTGCCTGGGCTGGGCTCAAATTTTCAGCCTTCCTGCCTCAGCCTTTCAGAATCCTGGGATTACAGACACGAGCCACTGTGCTCAGTGAGGGCAGATTCTTGTTTGCTTCTGCCATGCAGTTAGTCTTAGTCTAAAATCACTTTAAAATGAGTTCATACCTTGGGGTTCCTTGGGCCACCTGAAGATGAAAATTTTGCTTGCAAAAATGCATGAAAATAGAAGCCCACACAGTGTATGATTCACGTGATGTGTCAGACTAGGCTGGGGACGTGCATGGAAGTGGAGAAGGGTTTTAAAAGCACAGGTATTTTTTGGGAGGAGGTGCGATGGAAATATTCTAAAATAAGATTATGATGATGGTAACAAAACACTGTAAAATCACCCAGTTGTAAACTTAAAACAGGTAACTTTTATGGCATATGAAGTATATAACTCAATAAAGTGGTTAAAAACACATGAGGCTACCTGTAACATTAAGTCCTCAGAGCTGTGATTTTTGTCTCTTTTCTTTTTTGCTCGTCATTGCCAAGTTCTCTGGGGAGGTGGTGGCGGAAGTGGTGGCCTGGTTTACTTTTCCTGCCTTGTGGGGACAGTCTGGGGGCTCTGGCTTTGTTTTCTGCTTTGGGCTGCCCGGGCTCCTTGACTCCTTTCACCTCCCTGAAGATTTTCAGTCTACTGCTGTCTACCTTAGATTTTTGATTTTGTAGTTTTGTAGCATCTGGAGGCTTCTTTGTGCTTTCAAAGAGATTATAGCTCACTGCTTTCTTGCCCACACTGTCTCTGCCTCCTAAAACAGAAGGGTAGATGCATAGAACCTGGTTCTCCTTCCTGGATCTTGACGTCTTTTGTACTCGATACTCTCAGCACACATTTCCTGTGCTCTGTCACTCTTAGTGACACAAGTGATAGTCAAGTGGCCTTGGTAGTAGGGTGAGGGTGGGCTGGGGCAGAGGCATCCTGCCTGATTCTGAACTTCAAGGAAGTCTGAGTATCATTTTTACCCAAACAGTTTTAAAAATTGGGTTGGTTTTATGGGTAGGGTGTGGTGTATTGGAAATAAGCCTGTCATACTTGTATGTTAGAATTTTTAGTAAGGAAAATATTTATTATAGTAAGTATTATTGTGGATAACACAATTCCTATTCTTTTTGTTTCTTAGACTTTCTGCTTTAGGCACGTTAAGCTTTGGACTTTGTGATTTGCCTATGGTTGCTTTCCTTTGTTGGTTAGGACAGAAAAGGAAAGGATGTAGCTTAGAAGAGACACCAGATGTATCAAAAGAGGAAAGAAAGATCTCAACATAGGCATCAGCAAAAAATAGCACTTTTGCTAAATTAAAAAGACAAAGCTTTGTTTACTGAATTAACACATTAAAATGAAAGTAATAACATTTTGAGCTTTGAATTTATAGTGTATTTACTGGCATGTAAACAGTCATGATACTTAAAAATGGTGTTACTTTTTTGCATCGCAATACCCCTTTATTCTGACATATTCATATTCCTGTGTGACAAAAGGCCACAGCTGTGTGCCTGCTTCCCAGTTGCAGTAAACTTGTAACACTTGTCAGGTCTGTTTCAGATGCCAGCTTCCTACATCCTTGTCTCCACCTCCGTCTTTTAATCCTATAGTATTTTGTGTTGCTTTGAACCTAGAACATAAATTACTTTTGTTTTAGAGTTTTCTGCTTGCAAGAAGGCAGTATCATAGATTTGAAAAACCAAAGCAAATACTATTAAAATTGTGATAATGAAGTAATGTTAGAAGCTACTTATGTGAGTTTTGAAGTTTCCTTTCCTGTCATTTTTTTCCCCCAGTGCATTACATTGCTGTCATCAGGGTATCTATACAATTTTCCGTTACATTGTTTTCCATTTACTTACATAATTCTCCCATATTACAGAATATTCTTCTGCTGGTTTTTAATTTTTTTTTGTTAGCTCAGCCTTCAGCCACCTGCCTCTTATTGGATATTCAGTTTTCTTCTTGTTTTGTGCTTTAAATCCCTGTGTTATAGGTTATTTCATTATTATAGATTGCTGGGAATCACCTAACGGGGCAAGAAGATGAGAAAATTGGGTGAGAAAGAAGTCAGAAGGGACTAGTTCCCAATCCTTGTGCCTGTCCTAGAGTACTTGTTGCCTTTGTTTGGAGTTTCTGCTCCTTTGCCGTTTCTACCTGAAAAAGTCTCCATTTCCCAGCACTGTTCCTATTACAACCCCAACTCCCCAGCCTCTAACCCCTCCCCTCCATGCTGAGGATGGAACCAGGGCCTTGTTCATGCTAGGCAGGTGCTCTACCACTGAGCTACTTTTCCAGCTTCCCACTAGTACACTTTAAAAAAATTTTTTTTGCTTTCACTGATGTCATCTGCATCAGATTTCTCAGTGAAAAATATCCAGAGTTACCTATTCAGATGAAGATTGTTTAATTTGTGGAATAGCACAACTAACTGAAGCTGCACACTGCAGTTGTGTAAGTAGGAGTGTGAAGGAGTGGTAGTGCTTGCCCTGTGGAGTGAAGAAAGTGAAAAAACGAACTTGACTTTGGCTCAGAGTTTTGGGGCTTCTAAGTTTTCTCTCTTGTTAGTATATGTTCCTTTATCATCAGATTGCCATGAAATTTATTTTCAAGTTACCTGCAAAGTATAGTGAGGATGATACTCGGGCTGCCTGTTGGTCGCTGGGTATAGTGGACAAAGGTCACTACCATTGCCTGGATTCTCTGGGTGTGAAAGCAGCCAAAGCCCACCCACTTGAGGGGAGGGGGCACATTCTGCTGTTGATTCATGCTGCTCTGTCATCATATAACACATGCTCAGCCATTGCTATGCCATGCTTGTTCTACCCTCTGTGCATGTCCAGTTGGTGCTTTGTTTTACTGGATTTGGTTGCTTTGTTAAATCTTTTTGGAGTCCCTATTATTTAGGAATGTGAACCTTTTCCACTTAAATTGTTCATGGCTAAGTGTACTTCTGACACCTTTCCTCAGGTAACCGGTAAAGATGTGGCATTGGCACATCCATGGTGCCTTCTGCCTGGAACATCTGTCTTCTGCTGTGTTGTGTTCCAGCAGCTTGCCTGTCTCCAGGGCCATTTTCTTAGAGCCTTCCTAGTAGGGAGAGGGCGAATAGCAGAAATGCAGAATGGGTTTCCTTCATAATCGGAAAGCCTACATTTAATGAAGACATTGAACACCTTTCATGCTTATGAAAACACATCTAGGGAAAAAAAAGATAACACACTTGGGCATTTTAGTTGATGGAAGGTGCAGTACGACCCAGCACGATGATACGCTGCCAAAACAGATGAATCAACCTTGGCCGTCAGCTTCTGGCTGCGGTGATAGAGATGGTATCCAGAATTTGGAGGAGATAGTCTTCCTGCTTGTGAACTGATTTTCTTTGAAGCATTATCTTTAAAAAGAATGTACCTGGAACTGGAATGTATTCAAGGTGTGATTCTGAGAGAGTGGAAGGATTCAAAGGCCTGTTTTCTAAGGAAGTTCAGTCAAGCAGTTGGATTACTTAACCGGGAACACAGAATGTTTTTGTGAGGGCAAATGTGGGTGTATGGGGATGGTGAATGATGCACTAGAGCAGTGATGGCAAACCTTTTAGAGCTGTCAGTGATTACAAACAGCTGGCTGTGGCACTTGTGCTGTAGGTTTGCCACCAGCGCACGAGAGGTTAGCAGGCCTGTGATGTCAGCACCGCTTTTACCCTTGGCTTACAGAAGAGGAAATTGAAGATTTGGGAGGTGAGATAATTTGAACTCAAGCTTGCCAGGGTGTACTGGGAAAAGAGAGGGGCACCTGCCACAGTTGGGGTTGGTGGTCAGCATGAGCTGATCAGCTCTCCAGGATCATCAGGCAGCATGATGGGCATTATTGTTCAACGCAGCCTCCATAGCTTTAGATGTCTCTTCCTTTGAGGTGAAGCGTTAGACGCTATCTCGGTCAGGATGCAGTAGAGGAGACAGAGAACCTGCGGAGCACTTCAGTGGAGGCAGTAGGTAGAGAGTTGGTTTTACAGGAGTTGGAGGCAGGTAAGGGCAGAGAGGAAAGCTTGAAATGGCAGGAGGCAGCAGCCACCACCCTTAGGCCTGAGGGAAAAAGAAGAGGTTAGAGAAAGATCCTGCCTGGCAAGCCAGGGCTGGACTGAAGATGCAGGGTCACAGCCTGTTGCTTTTGGGACCTCTGCTGGGTGTGAGGTGGGTCCTGGGGGTGTAGGAACAGCAGGCTGACGGAAGAGAGGGCGCTGTTCTCCCCTTACCTGACAGCCTTCTCCTTAGAGAAACCCAAGAGAAAGTTCTCTGGAGCAGAGGCAGGTGCTGCACTGTTCTAGTGCAGCACATCCAGCAGAGACTGAGAGGAGCATCTGGAGCTGGGACAGCAGCCTAGCCCCTGCCCAAGCAGTCTTGGCAGGCGGCATCTGTTGGTCCCTATTGTACCTACTTGCACTCGTGCAGAGCAGCAGCGTTAACATCCTGCTGTGTGCCTTTGCAACCATCCCTTGTGGACACACAGGTACGATGCACAGTGGGTTTCATGTGGTGGGTTGCTACTCCTGTGGGGCTCTTGGTTCATCAGAGCAAGCTCTTAGTCTTGCTTGTGAGGGCCTTGGGGACCCTGGTCTTTATGACCAGAGGTTTTACCATAGCAGCACTTCACACATATGACCCATGCTCAGGAATCACATGGTCACCATGGGCCGGGTTGGGATCTTTTCTTTCCTCCTTCCAAGAGGTGGGGATTAGAGCTCCACTGTGTTCTCAGTGATGACCACACATCTGGGTTATCCACAGTGAACTTGCTGGCCTTGTCCAAGAATTGTTTTTTTAAAACAAGAGAGTGGATTAAGGTGCTTCAGTGGAGTCCATGGTCATGTGAGAAATGTTCAAGTGTTCCTGTTGACTGTGCTCTTCCTAAAAATCCAGCTGTGGGATAGTGGAGCACCATTTGTAGACTGCTCTTCAGTTACACTGTGCCATTTTCCATGCCCACTGGCGTGGTCTGGGAGTTTCTCCTTCCTAGTACCATTACCAGCCTTGGGCGTTGTCATTTAAAAAATCTTTGCAACTAAGTTCATACTTAATAATTTCATTGTTTTAATTATGGTCTTCAATTATTCATGTGGCTGGACATTTTTACATAGGCTTATGGTCAGTTTTATTGTTTCTTTTATTATTTGTTTGTGTCGTTTGCCCAACTTTGGGTATAACAGTGGAAGATGAACTGCATGGTTTTAATATAATACTCAGTGGTTCTGCAGCCACCCTGTGCTGAGAATTGTTTCATAACTCTGTGGCCTAGAGGGAGGCCCCTGGGAAGTATGGCCTTGCCTCAGTACTGACCCTTCCTGTTCTACACTGTGTCAGTGCCTCCCTCAGATGAGTTTGGAAGTGTGCCCACCACATTTGCCAATGACGCAGAATTGGAAAGGACAAGTAATACCGTAGAGGAGTGAATCGTGATTATCACGGGCTTGAAAGGATCCAGCACTGGAGGAAGGTGGTAAAATGTGTAAGAGGAATGTTTTGAGAACCCTGCCTTTCCTTCCCTACCTCCTACCTGTCTCCCTTCTTTTCATCTCCATTTCTTCTGCCCTTCCTTCCTTCCCTTTTTTCTTTCCCATTTATTGTGTAAATGAAAACCTTTAACAGTTCCTGTGCACAGCTCCGGGGAGCGCAAAGCTGAGTGTGACTGCCTGGTGCATTCCCATTCTTGTCCTGTGCATATACCTCTTTTACCCTGCAGTTGAGTCTGTGGATAGCCTCTCTTACTTTGCTTTGGACTTTCTGTTTTGAGTAGCATTCACATAACCGGCTTGATCCGTGGTGCTCCTGAGAGGGCTGGAGGTGCCCCTGAGCATGCGTGGTCCAGTGTGGGGGAATGCTGAATGGGAGGCGGAGGATCTAGAAGGACTGGAGAACCTCTTCCCCCACCAAGCAGGGCAGCCACTGGGCATTTGGGGGCCTGACTTGTGTCTTCTGAGCACCACGCCAAACATCCCTGCGTGGGACAGACCTCACTATTATTGGAACTTTTCTAGAGGAATTGGATGGCCACCTCCTGAAGATACAGGATTTCTGTGAGGAGGATGCTTGCTGTAGTGGAAAAATGGATACCAGCTATGTCTGAATTGAGGGTGGAGCTTGACCAACTTCTGGGTTGTGGCCTTAATGGTTCTTTAATCATTTGAATGTGGATTTCCTGCAGAGTAGCTTTTGATATGTGCTTCTTGTGATTGAAATGAGTATCTAAAGAGGTGATGTCACTAGTTCCTGCACAATTCTGAGTATTTGGTACCACTTCTTTCCCTTTCCTTGGAAGACTGTGGCCTGGGATTGCCACTGACTATGTGACTCTCTTCATCATATTCGTGTGCATGTCTTACAGATTTATATAAAGTGCCAACAGGCAGATGCGTTGATTGAAAAGTCTATGACTTTTTCTCTTTTGGTGGTACTTTGCACTGAGTTACAGGGTCTTTTCAAGACAGGGTCTTGCTAAGTTGCTGAGTTGCCCGGGCTGCACTTGAACTGTGATCCTCCTGCCTCAGCTTCCAAGAGTTCTGTGCTGGGATTACAGGCACATGCTGCCATGCTTAGCTAAGTCTGTAGCTTTTAAAATTAGGACTGTACCAGAATATTTAGCCTCACTTAAACTTTCAGTGCATGTTGAGCAGCTGTACCCTGCACCATAAGTTAGGAGGTGGGCCTACCATCCCTGTCCATCGTCTTTCTGCCCGTGTATACCATGTGCCTGTGGACAGGAGGAGACTCTGGGCGTCATTGGAGGACACTGCCTTGCTGTGGGTACCTGCCCCTCTGTCATCACTCTTGATCTCATGGTGAAGTGGAGGAGTAACCTAAGCACAGGAACAGAACATGTTCCTTCCAACTGCCCGCCCCTTGTGAGACGTGTGATCCGGGCTTTTCCGAATGGTCACTGGCCCTGGACAAACAGAGGGGGTTTGTGTTTTTTCCTGTTTGGATCTTATCAAGTGGGGAGTAGTAAGTGCTGTGCCTAGGGTGTACATTAATGAAGGTAAAGGCTCGAGGGATGTCTCTCGGGTGGTAGCCCATCACCTGCCTCCTCCTCCCTCTTCTTCCTCCTCCCCTGCTTTATGACCTGCTCTGCATTCCAGACTGTGTGAGAGAGCCAGGCCCAGGGGGCCCATTTTATCTGTAGGTTTTTTGGTCTTGAATGCTGAGTTCTTTCTCAGCTACGAAGGGACTCATTTAGCATCCTGAATTACACTGTGATGAAGTTTACTTTTTGCTTGTTGGGATTTTACTGAGAGCTACAGAAAAACTACTCATTTGGAGATTTCAGAGGAGGGTTGTGATGTACGAAGTTTTTCTTTGAGCTTTTAAGGTCAGAACTCAGGGGAGCTAAAAAATGTAGGAAAAAATTTAAAGACTTTATGGGGTGACTCATAAATAACGAACTGCCTTTCAAAATGAGCAAATCCATTTGGGAAAAGGCCCTGTGGAGCTTCTTCTGCCCATGTAGAAGAAAGAGGTGACTCACTACTACAGAACCTGTGTAAACAGTCTGTGACCGGAGGGGTCCAGTCGTCCTTCACGTGTGACTGTTTGCTCGATTCCCCCAAAATGAGAAAGAAGGCCTTTTGCCTTGCTTTTTTCCTCATATGCCTCTCTTGATTCCCCCTTATTGGAGGGCATCTGGCTATGGAATTTGTTGTCTTCTCTGTCCTTTGGAAAATGGAAGCTATCAGTGTTTTATTACTTTGACATATTACTTTTTCATCATGAGAAAAGCGGAGTTATGTTTTGAACTTTGAATTAAATCAAGGCTTTGGTAGCTGGTGAGTCATGAAACTTGATTAAAATAAACGATCTCATACATGTTGGATATTTACTGACAAGATGTTACTAGAGTTCAGACATTTAAAATGAGCCACACATTATTTATATGGACTCATAAAGTACAGAGAAAGTGTGAGCTGGTTGTTGCTGGGTTCTGCATCTTTCCCAGCCTCCACCCCACTTTTGTTGAAGGCGGAGAGTGTGCTTTTACGTGAATAGATACAGAAAGCTGTAGAAGTGTGTGAGTTGGAAATGGATTTAAGCCCTGATTATGAAAGACTGTTCTTAGTTTTATAATACCCTCTTGCTGTTCTGATATTTTGATTGACATTCCCTTTGTGTTCCAAAGCACATGGGCTACTGTGTCCATGGGGCTGGTGGTGAGCTGTGCAGCTCTGGCGCCGTTTACCTTCTCCACAGCAGGGTGGGTCTGAGGTGCTGCTCTTGGTGCTCAAGTTTGCATTACATGGTTTAGGGCCAGTTATGTTTCTCAAAGTGAATTCTACCTACAGCTATTTGCATATAGTTTAGCAATGAGTCATTTTATAATTTGTAATTATGAAGAAGAACCTGGAGGTAAACGTAATTTAAGCATATATCATTTTTGATTTGGCTTTTAAATAATTGGAATGTTAAATTCTGTAGTGACTAGATTTCAAAATTTGTAGTGTTTCTGAAAAATACGCATTCTGAATGTGCTTCCTTTTGTAATGCAGTTGTATACAAAGTCCGCTCAGAATTCATCCTGTAGTACAGTAGGTATTGTTTTGGGGCTTCTGAGCCCATCCTCGGCTGTGGCTGTGAACTAACATTTGCAGCATAGATCATAATGCCGTTTGCAGTTTGTCAGAAGGCACTCTGCACTCGGGCAGATGGAGAGGCTGAGGCAGGGTGTTAGGAATCTGTGAGGGCATCAATCCTTGGTTTCTGGCACAGATTTAATTGTTTGGTCCGACAGGGAAGCTATATGTTAACTTCTACTTCAACCCAGCCTGATTTCTCTACAGATGCTAGCTTTATATGGGGTTATTTTTCTCTGAAATTGAGCCTGAGAGACAAACATCCACCCTGGAGTTGTCATTGATTTCACTAAATCGAGGCCTGTTGAACTGATTGGATGCCTTCTACCTGCCCAGGTGATCCTTCTGTGGCAAGCATGTCCTGCTCATAGGTCACATAGTGGGGAGAGTTGCTTTGAAGATTAGGTGTCTTTTTCAGTGTACTTTTAGTACCAAAATCCAGCACTTAAATTTCCTTTTTGTGAAAGTAGCAATAAAGAATTAAATTGTGCTGTGGTCCATTGATGTCTGTGCTGGGTCTGTTCCTGCCGGCTGCCTCTGGAGCCTCACACCTGGGAACCAGAGAGAACTGAAAGGTGGCTTCTGGGGACTTGTCCCTTTTCTCACATATACCCATTATGCTCACTGTCTCAGGGCCACTAGAACCCTATCCCTTTTGCTGCATGGTATGCCTCAAGTTCAGGAGGAGCTGCCGTCTCCTTGGGTCTGGCTCAGGTGTCTGATTTTCCCTCTGCTAAGTGTGGTTTTTCTCAGGTCTTTGTTACATTTTGCCATCTACTATAATTGTCCATATTCCTCTGACCAAATTTTAGCAGTCTTGATGGTGAGAATGCTTGGGGGAACTGTCCTCTGAAGCTGTCTGTTGAATGAAAACATGAAGCAGTCATGGGCTGCTTCATCTGTTTCTGTAACCTTTATAAGTTTTAAAAAATGTGCTATATATACAGCAAGACACATGAAATAAATAGATGGCAAAATGAATACTCAGAAAGCAGCACTGAGTGCTTGCTGCTAGAACTACCTGACCACAGTGTGCCCCCCATCCCTGCTACCTGATTTGTGTAAACACTCACCCTTGCCCTTACAAGTTTCTCAACTATTCATTTATCCTCCTAAGTAATACAGCTTTGCCTGGTTTTGATTTTATAAATACCCATGATAAACCCACATCATGTGTAGCAGCAGTTCCTTACTCTTCCTGTTGTAGTGTGCCACTGGACACACATGGCACAGTTTGCTCACTTGTGCATGTGTTGGATGAGTGGGTGGCCCAGTTTTTGTGTGTTATGAATAGTGCCCTGTAAACCTTTTGTTGTTGTTATTGTTGTTGTTATGGTGGTGCTAGTACTGGGCATTGAAGTCAGGGGCACTCTAGCACTGAGCCATACCCTCCTCCCCCCATTATTTTTTATTTTGAGACAAGGTCTCACTAAGCTGCTCAGGCTAGCCTTGAACTTGTGCTCCTCCTGACTCAGTCTACCAAGTAGCTGGATTACAGGTGTGACTACTACATTTAGCTATAAACTTTTTTTTCCTACTTTTTTTGGTACCAGGACTCAAACTCAGGACCCCCTGCACTTGCAGGCAGAGGGGTGGAATCACTGAGCTAAATCCCTGGCCCTCCTGTTGTTTTTTGAAACAGGGTCTCATTTTGTACTGCAGACTAGTCTTGAACTCTCTGTTAGCTCAAGCTGGCCTCAAACTCTGTCCTTCTGCTTCAGCTCTTCAATACTGGGATTATAGGCATGCACTACCGCATCTAATTTACAGACATTTTGTATATGTGACTTTTGGTTAGGGTACCTATTTGTGTGCCAAGGAATGGAATTGCAGAGGAAGTAATAGGGTTCAGTTTTAGAAGATACTGACAAGTGGCTTTTCAAAACAGTTGTTACGGGGCCAGGGATTTAGCTCAGTGGTTTTGCTGCCTGCCTTGCAATTACAGGGTCCCAAGTTAGATCCCTGGTATCAAACAGAACAAAACAAAACAGTTGTTATGCTTCTATCAGCAATGTGTGTGCTGTTCTGGTTTCTCTGCCTCCTGGCCAACACTGTTATTTTGATTTTGGTCATGCTTGTGGATATGTGTGGCATTGTGGTTTTGATTTCCCTTAAGTTTTTCTTCCTTTCTTAAAATTGTATTTACTTATAAGGTGTGACTCAAAATTACAGTGAATGTTTAAATTAAAATTTTTAAGTTAAAAAATTTTAACGCAGTAAAAGACACTTTGCCATTAATTCCCCTCAAAATAGCCCCCCTTCTTGCTTTGAACATTTAACTCATCATTGATCTTGTCATTTCTGAAGCAGTTCTGGAAGTCCTCTTTGTGATTGTCTTTAGTTGCACTGTATTATGGTTTATATCTAGGTAATCCCGCAAAACCTCATGCACACATAGATGGGGCTTTTGGGAGGTGCTTGGATCACTGGGTGTGATATTCATCAGTGGATTAGCCCACCACTGAATTCATAGCTAAATGTGAGGTTGGTAGAGCCTGGTTGGAGGAGGTGGGTCACTGGGGCGTGGCCCGAAAGGATGTACATCTCCCTTCCCCATTTCTATCTTCATTCTCTCTGCTTCCTGTCTGCCACACCATGAGCAGCTGTCTCTCTGCCATACTGTCTTGCCTTGGAGCCAGCTGACTAGGAACCGAAGCTTTTACAAACTGGGAGCCAAAATACACTTCTCCTCCTTTATTTGTGGGTGTTTGGTAGTGACAGAAAAATAAGACACATTGTCATGGCTGCCTTAATGTCCTTAATTGATCCAAAATTTTCACCTTTCATGGTCATTTTAATTTGGGGGATGAGCCAGAAATTTACAGCACTTATTGGTGAATTAAGTGGATGAGGGACAAAATTGAAGCTTGCTATTAGATGGTACTTGGCAGTGCCATTCACCATATTTTTGGTCACACCTTGTAAAGACATGAAAGAGTACTTCCAACAGTGTTTCGGAAATTGGCAAGAATGATACGTGTTCAGAGCAAGGAAGAGTGTTTTGAGGGAAATTAATGGCAATACTTTCACTGTAATAAAAATTTAAAAGTATAAACATTTACCATTTATTTTATTACCCCTTGTAACCCATCCTTTTGTAGAATAAGTTTGTGACTCATGTCTCAGAAAAACAATTTTCAGGGCGTGTCAGAGGCAAGAGGTTTATTAAACAGATACAGGATGCACTTGAGCAGTGCGGGTGCTCAGAGAAATGAAGCTCGCTTGCCGTACAGTAGATGGGAACTGAGAATCTTTTACATGTTCTGGGTGGTGAAAATCTGTGTAGTTTCATAATCTGTAGTCTTAGTCTTGTCTGGTGGATGGGAGAGGATGACCTGCGGTGAGATAATGGTCCATTCATATGGGAAATCTTAAAAAGGTGGTCTCTTCACAGGTGAAGAGAGGACCTTGTGAGAGTAAGAAGGAAATGAGCAAACACGGCTGCAGGTGAAAGGGAGTTGCCCAGGTTTACTGTGTGTTTTGGGAGAAGAGAAAGAAGAAAACAACACAACACAACACAACAATTTTAGTATATGTTCTGCCAAGTGAGCATAACCACACAACACAACAAAATAAAACAGGGCTTGTGTCCTAAAGCTGCAGTTCTCCTTTTTTTATTTTTTTTTGGTTTTTTGAGACAGGGTTTCACTATGTAGTTGAGATTGACCTGGAACTCACTATGTTGCTCAGGCTGGTCTTGAACTCAGAGTGATCCTCAGCCTCCCAACTGCTGGGATTACAGGCGTGTGCCATCACACCTGGCTTGCTGCAGTTCTTTTTAAAAGTACAATTTAAAGAAAAAAATATGAGAAAAGAAAAAAAAAATGGAAAGGCGCTTTTGCAAATAGGGAGGGGTTGAAGGGAGGACAGGGGAATGGGGAAAAAAATAAGAACCAAGATACATCAAGTAAAGGTACAAATTCCCAATGATGAAGTAAATGTATTGTATACCTAAAATGTACCAATAAAAGAATTTAAGAGAAAAAGTACAATTTAAAAAATACTGATTCCTTTTCTTCTATCTAGTTTTCATTTTTTTCTGTCCTGGCTCAACAGGACCTCCTCCCTGGTAGCCGTGGTTAGTGTTCCAGACTGCTTCATTCTCTTCTCTGCATTTTCTTCAACTTCTTTAGTTTCTCTGTGGGTTTCTAGTTGTCACGTTTATTTTTTCTTGATTCCTGGAGCTCTACTCATTTTCTCCAGTGTCTAGATTCTAAGTACCAAACTGTATTTTGCTGTCAGTCTTTACTCTGCCGTTTTTAATCTCTTGGTGAGTGTATTTAAATTCTATTTTCTGGGGTGGGGCCTTAGCTCAGTGGTAGAGTGCTTTCTTAGCATGTGCAAGGTTCTAGGGTCCATTACCATCCCCCCAATTTTTCTTAGCAGTTTTCAGATATATGGTATATTAACTATAGTCACCGTGTTGTACAGTATATCTCTGAACTTATTTCTCATGTCTGGCTGGAACTTTGTACCCTTTGGCCAACGTTTCCCCCACTTCCCTAACCCTCAGCCCCTGGTATCGCCCATTCTACCCTCTATGTCTATGAATTTGACCTTTTTTTTACATGCCACATGTAAATGAGATCATGTATTTATCTGTGCCTGTTTTTGTTTCACTTAGCATAATGCTCTCCAAACTCATCTATGCTGTTGCAAATGTTAGGATTTCCTTCTTATTTTATGGGTAAGTGGTATTTCATGGTGTCTGTCTACATTTTTTCTACCCATTATCTGTTGATGTGCACCTAGGTTGATTGTATATTATGGCCATGGTGAATACTGCTCTAGTGAACATGGGAATGCAGATATGTCTTTGACATGCTGTTTTCATTTCCTTTCCCTGTACAGTATACCTAGCAGTAGAATTTCTGGATCATATGGAAGTCCTGTCTTTTATTTTTGTTTTTTATGGTACTGGGGATTGAACTCTTGATCTCATGCATGCTAGGCAAATGCTGTACCGTTGAGCTATATTCCAAACCCTTGTTACATTTTTTAAAATTTTTGAGATGAAGTCTTTTTTATTTGTCCAAGTTGTCAAGCTTGCCATCCTCCTGCATCAGCCTTGTGGATAGCTGGGATTTGGTTGGTGTCTTCTGTGGCATAACTGTTCAGGAATTATCCTTTTTTGTTAGGTTGTTTCTTCTTTATTTTTCTTTTTGGAGCTGGGGATTGAACTTGAGTTACTGCATGAAAGGCAAGTGCTTAATTGCAGAGCTACATCCCCAGCCCCAACCCTTCTTTCTTATTGATTTGTAGGAGTTCATTTCTGAAGTCTGTTTTTGATGTGCTTAAGTGTGGCCCATTTCTTCTACTACTTTGAGGTGACTTTGCAGCCTTTTGAAGATCACTTTTGATGAACCAGAAATGCTTAAGCCTACTACTGTAATTGGTTGTGTGCATATTTTCTCTGGGGTTCATGTCTGTGTTAAAATCTTTTCCCATCTTAAGGTCAGGGTCCCATAATGTATCCCAAGGCAATGACGGTGAACCTTTTAGAGAACAGTGCCCATACTGCAACTCATAACCCGTTTATTTACCACGAAGCACCAACACTGCAATTTAAACTAAATGCTGAGATTTTAGTTAAGAAAAACAACTCATTTATTAACATCTTTTGTCTTAAAAGAGGAACAGTGTGCCATAGGTTTGCCACTGCTGCCCTAAGGCTTTCTAGTTTTACTGTTTATATGTAAGTCTTTAACTAGGGAGACAGTGACTCATACCTGCCCAGGCAGTCCTTGTTTCATGCCTGCTTCCTGGCATACTTATTCACATCATCCCCTTTCACTCAAAGGTGTCCAGCTTGGATGATAAATTATATAGACTCTTGCTTATCTGCATTGGATTTTGCATGTCCTGTGAAGAAGGGCCCAGTTTCATATGAATATTCGTTTGTCCCGGCACCGTTTATTTCCAGGGACCTATGGTCACTCCTCTGTAGCACTGTTTTTGTCATTAATCCCGGCCTGCTTCTGGCTTCCTGGGATGTTCTGAAACGTGGTCTTCCCTTTCTTCCAGCGTCACACTCCTAATCACTGTGGCTTTGTGTAATTCAAAACAGCAAGCTGTTGCACTTGATCCTTCTCAGGAGCATCCTGACTTCTTGATCCTCTGCATTTTCATATACATTTTAGAATCAGTCAGTGAATCAAATCCTACTGAGGGGTGAAAGGCATGCTGGGGTTCTGACTGTGTTTTAATCAGATCTTTAGGTTCATAGATCATGCAGGTGGAAACTTGACCTCTTCTCAATATTAAGTTGTCTAATTTTCTATGGGGAGTTATCCGAATCTCCAATATTAAGTTTCTAATTTTCATATCTTTTATTAGATTTATTCCAATATATTTGAATTTTTAAATGTTATTTTGATGATATCTTAGAAATTTTATCTTATTTGTCCTGGTGCATAGCAGTCCAGTTACTTTTTTTTTGTATGCTGATTTGTACCTATCAGCTTTGTTGAACATTTTAATGAGTATTTATCTATATGTTTGTTTGAATTTCCGTAAATACAGTCATAGTTGTTGGCGAATAGTGATAATTTTTCTTCCCCCCTGTTTATATTTTCTCTTTATTCGTTTTTAAAACTGTTACATTGATTAGGAGTAGTGAATAGAAAGGGGAATTTTTAACTTATCTCCCAGAGAAAGCTGCTAATCTTTTACTTTTAAATGTGACTTTATTTTTTGCCAGTGTTAGTAGACAGTCTTCACCAAATAAAGTTTTCTTTTCTTGCTGTAAGAGTTGTTCTACAGCTCAGCATGGTATGCATGCCTGTAATCTGGGCACTCTAGGAGGCGAGACCCCAGGATCTTAAGTTCTAGCCCAGCCACAGCAATTTGGTGACTTGGCAAGAGCCAAGAGTCTCAAAATGAAAAATAAAAACAGGTGTGAATATATAGCTCAGTGTGAAGACCCTGGGTTCAATCCACAGTCACACACACATGTTTTACAATGAATGGATATTGAATTTTATGAGATACTCTTTTGCATCTCCTGAGAGGATCATATACATTATCTCCTTTAGTTTGTTAATGTGATGTGCACAAAAGCATACAGTGTTTTAAATGGTTGAACCCAGCTTGCACTGCAGGTATAATCCAACATGAACCTTGTGTCTTAAACTTTTTCTTTATCACTAGATTTGGTTTATTTAAGATTTTTGTATCTTTACTATTAATGAGAGTAATTGATAGTTTTTTTTCCCTTTGGGTGGTTTTTATTGGGTTTTAATGCCCAATAAAAATAGAAATATGAATTTGTGCATGTTTTATGTTTTATTTTTCTGCTCTCTGGCTTCTGAGCAGATTTATAGAACTTGTACAGTCTTGGTCTTGAGTTTTCTTGTTGAATGATTTTCTAAAAAAAATTGTTATAGGTGTTTGCTTGTCTTCTATAGCATTGTGTCAGTTTTGATCAATTGTGCTTTTCTAGAAATTTGTCATTTTTATCTTAATTAAAAAATTAGGGGCCAGGGATTTAGCTCAGTGGTTCTGCCTCCTGCCTTGCAAGCACAAGGACCCGAGTTTGAGTCCTGGTAGAAAAAAAAAATTAATTTAAAGTGTTTAAAATAGTCTAAAGTTGTTTAAAGTGGCCTCTCTTTTCAGTGTCTGTAGTCTTCCCTTTTGACATTTATCGTGGTGATTATTTGTGCCTTTCCCTTCTTGCTTGCTAGTCTTATTTAGAGCCCTCATTCTATAGGGAGGCTGTCGATCCAAGAGTCAAAATTATTCTGGGGTGGGGGAAGTGAAAAAGAATCCTGCTCTGTGAATAAGGCATAGATACACGGTGTGTCTGCTTGTGCACTATAGGGAACGATTAAGGGGAAGATTAGCAGGGTGATAAATAAGGCTAGGGGGCAAGGCACTAGAGGTTGGCCTTTTTCAGAGAACCATCTGTGGCTTTGGGAATCTTCTTTCGGGCTGGTTTTCTGCTTAATCACCTTCTAATCTTTATCTCCTTCCCATTCTTTTCTTTGGATTTATATTCTTACGGTGGATATTTACTCATTTTCAGCTTTTCTGATATTTGTGTTTATGATTGTGCCTTTCCTTCCCAAGCAGTTTGGCTTTGTCCCACCAGGTTTTATTTGTCCACCATGCAAAGGCTCTGGAGCTCAAGTGAGTGTGGCCCAGCTCAGGTATAGAAAGAAAGCTGGGTTAGCGATAGCTGTGAGAGATCAAGGAGGCTGAAGAGACAGTATAGGTCCTGGTGGGCTCTCAGCACACGGGAAGGAGTCTATTAGGTATCCTCTGTGGGTTTGTGCAGGGGTGGTGCATTCTGACTTAGGTTGCAGAGGTAGAGAATGGATTTATGGGTAGGAGAGAAGGGGAGAAACACATTCAGAGATTGCACTTGAAGCTCAGAAGATGCTGGCTGGGGTTCTGCTGTGGACAGGGTTGAGCAGAGTAGTGATTGCCACCTGCGGTCCACAAGTTCTCAGTAAGCATAGCTTTGTAATTTCCACTTACCTCTGTGATTACTTGGTGTCTTACAAAGCAGAAATTTAGACAGACAGGGTCTTAGGACGTTGACTTTAAGTGTTTGTTCGATGCTTGTCATAAACAAGGTTTGGTGCAGAAGGATTTGTATCCATATGTGTTCAGTGCATCCAGTTTTCCAAGTCTGTTCGCAGACTTCTGGGGTCTTTAGGACTCTTTGGAGCCTGTGGGGTGGTTTGTTTTTTCTCTTGCTGGTGTTGGCTCTGATCACAAGCAAGGGCAGCAAAGATATTGCCATCTGCAAACCACTCAGTCACTGTGTTCTGCATAGCTTCACATGTGTGATGAAAATGAGTTAATTTTGTTAAATACTATTTATTTATTTACTGTAGTATAAGATTGAATGCAGGGTCTTCACACTGACCTATTTCCACAGCTCTTTTTATTTTTTAATTTTGAGACAGGCTGGGCTCAAACTTGTGATTTTCTTGCTTCAGCTTCTGAAAGTGGTGGGATTACAGGCTTGTGCCACTGTGCCTGGCATAATCTCCATCTCAGTATTTTGTACAGGTGTTTTTAAGGTGCCTAAGCACCTATGTCACATACCAATCTCGTGGTTGTTTCAAGTACAGGCCCTGTGCATTTGCTTCTGGAGTGGGGTTGTATTCTTTTTCCTTAAAAGAATGGAACACTTTTTCCTTAAAAGAATGACCACTAGAATTTTCTTAAAAATGAGTGAGCCTGTCACTTGAAGGAAGATACTTGATGGTATTTGTTGCCAGTGATAAAATTTGAGCTTCCAAGTGAAAATCAAAATTTTGAAAAGTTTGTATCTGCCACTGAGAACTTCTTTGCTCCCAATGCCTGCAGCCTTTTCTGGTGAGACATTGATGAGTATGCTTGACATTGTAGAAGGACATAGCATCAACATTTGGCATCATTGTGTAACTGATGAACCAGTCTTTTCTAAGTGATCAGGACATGATACTATAAAATCATGTAGCTCAATGGTTCCACTGTCTGCCTCACAAGTGCAAGGACCCGAGTTTGATCCCCGGTACCAAAAGAAAAAAAAAAAATCTAGAAAAAAATCATGTAGCCTAGCTGGGTGTGGTGGCACGTGCCTGTAATCTCAGCAGTCAGAAGGCTGAGGCAGGAGGGCTACCATGCGATCAAGGCCAGTGGGGACTAACTAGTGAGTTCAAGGCCAGCGAGACCTTGTCTTAAAAACAAACAAACAAAATCTAGCCTGGTGGAACACGTCTATAATCCTAGCACTCTGGGAGATTGAGGCAGGAGGATTACAAATTCTAGCCTAACTTAATTAATTTAGTGAGACCTTATCTGAAAGTAAAAAATAAAAAAAGCCTTGGAATTTAGTTCAGTGCAAAGGACCTGGCTTTAATTCCCACTACTGCAAAAATAAACAAATAAAGTGGGAGTAAAAGAGCTGGGTGTAGTGCCAGTTATAACCAGAGATCTCCATGTGACAGAGCATGGAGAAGTTGCTGAAGTAGTCTCGGCTACTGTGCTGCAAGTGACCTTTGAGAAACCACCCCTTGTGATGCAGTATTAGAAAATATTGACAGTTACTTGAAAAGAATGCATGGAGATATGAAACTACATGTACGAGGCTGTTTCTTCACCTGAAACAACATATTGCGAAAGGTTAACACAAAAGCAATTATGAGAATCCTGATGACTTCTGGTAAGCCAGATAGTAAAGATTTGCAAAAAACTCTGCCACTCTTCTCACTAAAATTTTTTGAGAAAAGATTTCTTTAAAAAAGTAAAAAATGTCATTTATATTTTTATGTAATAATTTTATTGTTAATTAAAATGAATTAATGAAAATGAAAAAGCCCACATTTTAATGTCCAAAATGGTAAATACTGTTAATTGGCAAAAGATCTTAGGGATCCTCCAAAGTTATTAAGAATATAAAAGGGCCTTGAGACTGAAAAGTTTGAGAATTGCTGGTTTGTAAAGAAAGAATTTAATAATCTCACAGTTCTTTGTAAATTTTTCTTTTCAGCGTGACATTAGCATTTCTGCAGTCAAAGGGAGATTTCTTTCTGTGCTCATGTTCTTGGAACACAGCGTTTGTAGGACTTGCTTGCTTTGGGGCAGAACCACACTCTTGAACCAGAGCAAACAGCAAGGGAGTAACACTGTGGCAACAGTTTCCTTCCTTTTAAATCAGAAACTCACATGGTCTCTCCGTGTGAGAGAAGAGCTGTCTGTGGACCATGAGCATTGCACAAGAATAAAGCCTTTCAACATCAGCAGAGGGAACCAGCCATTACTGACAATTGAATGTTTTAATTAAAAATATCCATCACCCAGTGGCTTTTCTTTTCCTTTATTTCTCAAGTGTGACAAATGCTGATAAACAGTGGTTACATTCTGGTTCCATTGCCAGTTGGTGAGTGAGGTTTCTCCAGTGTGACAGCCACCCTTTTTAATTTTGGCTTATGTATATTTCAGAAGTTATAGTTGGGAGCTTGTAAGAATCTTCCGCAGATGCCCAGGAAATTTTAGGTTGTTGTGTGTGTCTGAGAAGGAGAGAGCTAGGGGTGGGGAGGAAGCTGAGGGAGAGAGGAAGGAGGAAGGAGAGAGGGACGTGGAAGAAGCAGGCAGCAGCATTTGTCACTGGTCACCTTTCTGCCCACTTTGATTTTTACCTGGTAACATTAGCTGGTGGATGGACTACCTAGTTAATGGGTGCGGGAGGCACCTGGGATTGTGTAGACGCACTTAGTTCCACCCCACAGTCTGGTAATCATCTCCTTGGGGAGCATATCGGCTCTTCTCCCCCAAAATGTCTCATTGGAATAGGCAAAAGGGTTCACTGTAACAATTCCTTGATCTCCTGTTCGTATATTTTTAATGAAATAATATAGAAGTTGGGCTTGGCCTTTTTGCCTTTAAAGTCATTGCAGCCTAAAAGTTACTCAGGTGGGGGTGCTAGACTTAAAGTCATTTTCAAACCTATTAAGTGAACTGGTTTGG
Organism: Fukomys damarensis; assembly: GCF_012274545.1. NCBI lineage: Eukaryota > Metazoa > Chordata > Mammalia > Rodentia > Bathyergidae > Fukomys > Fukomys damarensis. The sequence goes on from NW_022900935.1 coordinate 63,425,059, forward strand.
AGTTTGTGCTGTAGTGTAGGCACTGGGGTTGCAGATGGATGTTCTGATTGTGCAGAAAGAAGTTGACCTTCATACCATCCCCCAACCCTTTTTCCTCAACATCCAATTTGTTAGGTACAACTAAAGCCACCACAAGTAAAAACTCAAGAGCACCTGTCTGTTTTCCATTACACGTGTTGTTCCTGGGGTCTGCTGGGTTGGAGATTGGAGAGCAGCATCTGGGCAGGGGTTCTTAAAAGTGGGAGCAGCCTCTTTGATTTGAAAAGTGATGAGTTTGGTTTTGGTTTCTATACTCTAATCAGTACTACAATGCTGGGGGGGGCGAGAGAGAGAGAGAGAGAGAGAGAGAGAGCGAGAACCTCTACCCTTCTTGGTTCTTGTATGGGCTCTGTTTCTGTATCTACAAATCTCACTGATACAAAAACTGCTAAAAGTTTTATTAGTTTTCTGTGTACATAGTGATCTTTGTAAAAGTGAAGTCCACCAAAGTAACCAAAGCATGATGCTTATATAATTTTTAGACAAAGAACAATAAATCTATGAAGGAATGACAGGAAAAATGACTGTCTAGACTAAGAGAGTAAAATTCTAGGGATTTTCCTAAGAGATGTATAGAAGCAGTGTAGAGGTTCATGGAAGACAAGGCTGCTTGCTTCACAGTTTGTTATTTTGTGTTCACTGCAGCCCAACTACCAATCTCCGGTGGCCAGGGCTCCTTTCTAGTGTTGGTATGAGAAGGACACTGCTCCCCAGAGGGTCCTTGCTGCATGGAGGCAGAGTCAGACCAGATGGCCTTTCTTGCAGTTGTTGTGCGGTTTCTCCTTGAAACAATCTGCGGGCCACTGTGGCCTGTTTACCTGAGCACCCTCACCACTGACCAGCTTCCCTGTGTGTGGGGTGCAGTGTTTTATAGAGATCTTACTGTGGACTTTGTAAATGTGACTGGAATATTTCCTGTCTTTTCGACTGATAACAAGTTTAAGTCTTGATAACATTTCTGTTATCATAGTTTTCTTTTATTATCCTGGGAAACCAAAGATCTGGAAGATGAGCTTTTTTGTTGATCTGTTCATGTGAGGCTGGGAACGCTTTCCAAGGTGTGGACGTGCTGTGAAGAAATGCACACTGGATTCCAGGGCCAGTGCATGTGGGCTAGCTCTGTTGTATACATTTTTTGTCATTATTATCTACATTTTATTTTAAAGAAGTGAGTTTGTTCCTCCCATCTTCTCATCCTCACATTCTCCTAGTTGGGATTGACCTATCAACACCTTGCAAGTGTTCAAAGCATGAGTAAAGAGAAGAGTGTTTATCTTTTCAGTTAAATCTGTTGTAACATTCTGTTCTTGAATTTCCCCTATCTGTCTCTTCTCCTAATTCTTCAAAGACTGGCAGGCACCATTAATCTCCAAGTTTTGGTTTCAAGTGTTTTCCTTAATAGCCACAGGACCGTGGGCATCTGCAGGTGTCTGCTTCGCAGGGTCATGAAAGGTGACAGTGCCATCAGGAGCAGTTCTCTATGACAAAGATGTCCTGGCTTATAGTTCATTTATTTCTTATGGTGTGTAGCTTTTTCCTTTTATTCCTTTATCCTTGATGATGGTGTTAATATTTAGGGATTTTCTTTTAGAAAGTATTTTGGCGAAAAGCCCCATGCAGTTTTAATCCTGATGGTGTTGATACCTTAAGTCTCGTATTTAAATGGACTCAAACTGAGGTGGTCTGGGAGTGCAGCAGGGACTTGGCCAGTGTCAAAGGTTTACAAAGCAAGTTGCAATTTACTCTTCAAAGATTAAGGTTTTAGTAGCAGTTGTGTTTAGGCCTAGAGGCTTTCTTATTCTTGGCTCTGGAGAGACATTGCTGGGCAATCATTCATTCAGTAGACGTTTATCCTGCACTGTCTGCTATTTGACACTGGAGGAGGTTCACAAGAAGGTTAAAACATGGCTCTGTACTCTTGTGATCCATCTGTAGGACTGACAAATCCACAGAAGTGAGCAGAAGGTGGTCAGGCTGTTGTGAATAGACATCGGAACGTGCAGTGTGAGCATTAGAACCAAGGCATTTGGCATGTGGAATGCTTTTGTAAGGGGGATGCAACTTGAAGTGAGTCTCGAGAGAGGCTGGGAGGAAGGGGAAGAGGGTTCTGGTGTAGGCAGAACAGTCATCACAGCGTTGAGAGCAGATGGAGTGTGACTTCTTCCTGGGGCTAGATGAAGGTCGGATGTCTGGGGCAGGGGTTGGGTATCTCCCAACCTCTTTGATGGGCAAAGAGAGCTGCCTTATGAAAGACAAATTGAGGCTCCTTGGATAACTAGGCTGAGGAATTTGAGCTGTGAAAGCCTGGAGCAGGTGAAAGTTGTTTCCTAGAGATTCATCTGCCTTGTATAATCCCCAAGGAAGTGGAAGCAATAAATTCCATTGGTCAGAGCATGCCAGATGATCAAGATGGTGCCATTGATGTAGAGGACTAACAATGGAAGTAAAGCTGATGACAGTAAAGGAAGGAGGCATTTAGAAAGGAAATGAAAGCCTTTGGCACTTATTTAGCAGAAGTGATGGGCTATGAGGGAGCTCAAGGTAATGTTTTAAGTACTTTCAAGGGCAGTGCACTGAGGAAGGAAAAATAATTCAGATTTCTGGATTGAACTCTTTTTTGATATTATATTCTTCCCTGAGAAACTTTCTTCCATGTTTGGGATTTGTGCTTCTCTGGTGTGGAGCAGTGAGTGGGGCACTTAAATGTACTGGGTGATGAGGCTGCTAGAGTCCCAGTAGGGACCCAGGAAAGCCGCTCAGGACAGCAGTCCATCATGCCTGAAAAGCTTGCGTTCTTGTTGACCTTGAACTTTGTTTAGAAGCTGTTTTTGTTGAATAATTAATGAAAAAGTGAGTCATATAGTATGCAGACCTACTTGTAAAGAAATTCCTTTGGTACAAGTATGGGGCTTAAAGTGAAAAAAGAGACCGCAGAAAACAATCCAAATCCTGCTTTTGGCAGATTGCACTTTTTTCATAGTTACACCAAAACTCTTCTTAATATGTGTGTTGATATTTTTCCTGTTGAGAGATGGCATCTCTTCCTTCTGTTCAGTCTGGGTCCAAGTAACCATGGACCAGGTCATGAAAGGCCTCCCCCAGACTTGCCAGGGCCCATGGCACATGGCGCATGGCACCGCCACAGGAAAGCAAGAGACTTACTGATGTTTCCAGCCTTAGTGGACACTCATAATAGACTTTTGTCTTCCCTGTTAAGGCTGTCAGACAAATGGCAGATAGTGTCTCCTGTGGACCTCTTCTTCATTCTCTGTGTATGTCTCCAAGCCCTTTTTATTGCTGTTTTTAAATTTTGAGACAGGAGGCTTGGCCTCCCAGCTTGGCCTCAAACTTGTGATCCTTCTGCCTCAGCCTTTCAAGTAGTTGGGATTATAGGCATGTACTACTACACTGGGCTTCTTTATCCCTGATGTTTGGAACGTGTGGGCATAACAGAATAACTGTCTTACCTTGGCAAGCAAGGGAATGCTTGCCAAACAACAAAGAAAACTTGAACATGTCTGGAAAGATGGAAGCGAATGCTGCCATAATGAAATCCAGATGCCCACAGCATTGGTTTTGGGACAGTGATGTGAATAAGAGCTGAATTTCTCAGAGAACATTTCTGGACACCTGAGGGATCACTTGGAAGCTCCAAGTCAGGGTGGATATGTCAGGTTTTGGGGATGGCTTGTGATGTCTGTCTCCACTACTTTGCAGCCACGGACAGTAAAGGGAACATAAGGACAGGCCGGGGTTGGCCCTCAGCATCCTGGACTTGTCCTGTTGACTGTATCTTGCCCAGGCTTGGAAGGAAAGGGGAGGGCATGCTGTTGCTCAGTGGAGGAAAGGGGTCCTTTTTCGGATCTGTAGAAAGTTTGGTATTATCATTGCTGTGGTGAAGTGGAAAATATGCAACATATGCTTAATGAATTCTGTGATTTAGTTCAGGAGATTTTCAGGCAGAAGATGTGAAGTACCACCTGGTTTCTACTTGCTGTAAAGAAAATTGCTGGGCTCAGAAAATCAAACTCATTTCCAGGCTCTTTTCCCGGCATAGGATCCTCCAGTCAAGAAATGGCTTAAGACTGAGAGCAGATCTGGGCTGGCTGTGGGTTGCCTTGCCAGGACCTTAGAGCTGCGATCTCAGTGTAGTGGCAGCCTGTGCCGTGGAGGGAAAGTTAGCAGAGTTGCTCTGAGTTGCTGAAGAAGGGTGTCACCATCCTGGCCTCCAAGAGAGCCAGGGTAGAAAAGGGCTCTTCTCTTTATGGTTTTGTGTAGTGCAGTGGTTATAAATTGATAAACAAAAAGCTCACAGTGTTTTAAAAGAAATTATAAATTTGCTTGGACTGAACAGATCAGAAACAATACAAAATGAAAAGAGTTCTTCAGGTCCCTGATCTTCTAGGACCAGGAAATAGGCAGAGAAAACCACCCAGCTGCAAACATGGGCTGCTTGTTATGAAAGTGGAGATCCCAGAGCTTGCAGGGCTGAGCCCCACAATCGCATGCTGGTGCGTGTGCTTGCCCAGTGGTGACTGTGGCTGGCCTGTTTCTTTATGGGGTGTGGGTGTATCCAGGTCAGAGGTCTTTATCCACATGTGGACAAACAGGGATGGAGGAGCTGAACTTGAACTGCATATTCCGGGACACGTGGCTTCTCACTGACTTTGGCGATTAGATGAGGTGGTATCCGATGGCCTTGGAGTGTTAAAGAGTTCCAGTGCAGTATGAGGGTGCCCTGTGGTAAGATTATTTTCCAGCGATGACCACACCAGTATCTCCTAGCCTGTACACCCTCCTGCAGTGACTGAACCTCCTTCCACTGAGAAGTCAGGCTTTCATTGTGGTAGAAATGGTGTTCTGTGCCTTGGGGCTCAGAATGATATGTACCCCTTCAACCTGGTTCTCTTGGGAACACTTATTCCTTTTTGGAATCTGACTACATGGTACGAGGTAGCTTAGACCGGTCTCACTGGGGAGGCTGCACGAAGAGGCCACGTGTCATTCCCATTGACAGCTGAGCTGAGCCAGCTACAGCCAGTCAACTACCAGGAAACCACAGGCATATAAGCAGAGAAGCTTCCAGGAGGATTGAGTGCCAGCCTTTACGCCTTGTTAGCGGAGGGGCAGAGAGAAACTTTCCCCTTTGTTCCCTTTCTGAATTCCTGACCCTCGACTCTGAGAACAATAAAATGATTGCTTTATACCACCGGGTGTTGGACAGTTTATTGTGTAGCCACAGTACTGGAAACTGTCCTGCCTTTGGCACTGCAGCACTTGGCTGGCTGTTGTACCAGAGATGGCCGCCAAGGTACCCAATGAAGAGGTGTTCATCTCATGTGCTCCCGTTGTTGTTAGGCTGTGCCAGCAGCTCATCCCATGTTTAGCTGCCCATGTTTTGTTTGAGGAATGTTGTTTCCTGGGCCATCTGCTTCACGGCTGTCCTAGGTGTATGCCTTGCATCACTACTTTTCATGTCTGTGTCCGGGTTTCCCTGATGCGTGGTGAAAAGCAGCAACCACTGTGGAACTGGGATTTGCCACCTGCCTCCCTCATCACACTGTCAGTATCATGAAAGTGAGACATCTCATTCAGTAAGGAAAATCTCACTTTTACTAGACAATCTGATCTGTGGATTTGTTGAGTAAAGTTGAAAATAAATTTTAAATTAATTTTTCTTGCTGTCAAGCCAAGAAGCCTATCAAGAAACTCATAAATGATGAGAGAACAATTTGGATGAAGAACATTTTGGCACAGGTAGTTATCTAAGAGCGTTAGTGCTAGAGGAAGGTGCTGTTTGTAGTCGAGTAATGACAGGTATTGAATATCAGGGGCTGGAGAAGGTACATTTTTGACGTAGCCCATTTGTAGGGCAGCTTAACATTGGTGGGGGTTGGTACATCTTTGGAAGGGTTAAAAGAATGATGGGAAGAAAGTTAGCTTTTGGGTGTCCCTAGGACCACACCCTGCTTTTATGAATCATTTGGAGGATGCATGGAACTCAGCAAATGGTGCTTATGGCTGTGGTTCATTACAGTGAAAGTATAAAAACAGCCCAGAGATAGCCAGGTGTGAGCTTCCGAGGGTCTCTCCTGTTGGAGCTACATGGATGGGCTTGATCTCCTCAGGAACAAGTTGGGATAATGCATGCAGACAACCTAAGAGGCTCCTTAACACCCAGCCCCCAGTGTTTTTATTGGATGCTTGTCACATGGGCAGCTTCTGCTTGGGAGGCAACAAAAGTCTAGGCTCCCAGAGTTGGTATGAATTGTTTGTACAGTTGAGGCCCAGCCAGCCACTCATCTTTAAGATGGCAGGAACCACCCAGAAGTCTACCTTCAGACTCCACCCGAGGGCCTTGCTTGTGAGCAGGCCTTTACAGAGGGATGGGTGAAGTTTGTCATGTTAGCTCTGCTCAGCATAGGTGCTGATTTACTTTTTCTTTGGGATTGACTTTTCTCTCTAAAACAGAGAATAAAAGGTTTTTTTAAAAAAGTGAGTATCTGCATATGTATCACCACTTACAGTCAGCCATTTTCAGCTGAAACTGAAACCTGCTATAGTTGTAGTCAGCAAGGGGAAGCAGGGAGAAGAAAAGACTTTTTCTTTAAAATTTTATATAAAGTACAGGGTAGAAACTGAACTTTCCTAAGCTTATGTTCTATGCAGATACTAAATGCTGGCAGAGAGATGCTCTTGTGAGAACATCACTGAATTGTAATTAAATATTAAGTACCTATAAAATATATTTGCATTACAAAAGTGGTTAAAGTAATTTTCTTAGTCTTCATAAATTTAGATAATATCATTAAAGAAAATAATGAGCTAGTCTTTGGATGAAAGAGGAGAAGCATGAGACAGTTATCCCAGGGGCAGAGTTACTAATGTGCTTGCTGTTTCCTGTTATTCCAGAAAGTGAAATCCTGTGGTGTGGCTGCCTGTATCTGTGCTGTCCACGGCAGACTGAAACATTTCCATACCTAGGCAAGTGTGGGAGGGTGGGCTGGCCCGCCGAGGGGCCTCCAGACTCTGTCCAAGCCTTGTGGTCCGCTTCCAAGCATAGTGGACCTACTCTTGGTGTGGGGGTCAGGAGAAACATGAATGGGATAGGCTCTTTAGTTTTCCTTTTTTTTTGGTATCTGGAATCAAACTCAGAACTTTGAGCTTGTGAGGCAGGTGGTGGAACCACTGAGCCAAATCCCCGGCTCAGGGTCCCAAGTTTAATCCCTGGTACCAAAAATAAATAAATAAATACAATAAAATAAATGGATTTGGAAGCTGGGCATGCCGGCCCACACCTGTATTCGTAGTACTTTAGGGGGCTGAGGCAGGAAGATTCCAAGCCTGGGCAACTTAGTGATTCTCAAAATAAAAAATAAAAAAGGGCTGGACATGCAGTCAGGGCAAAGGCCCTGGATTCACTTGCTAGTACCACACACAGGCACAACATTTGAGTGAAATGTGACTGGGAATAGTAGAATCCATGTCTTGTGGTGTGGCTCATATTTCACTGGTGTTGTCACATGCTCTGGGGTTGGGGACTCAAGGTTAGGTCTTCAGCTAGGCAAGACTGAATACTTTTCTGTTTTAAATTAAACTTTTTAACATAGTTGTAGATTCATATGCATTTTGATGCATAGATAGTGGAGACCCCGTGCACTTTGCTCCAATTTCTCCCAGCAGCAGCATCATCGGAACTATACTGTGGCGTCACCATCTCCTCCTCTCTGCAGTCTCTGCCTCCTCTTCTGATTGCTCCTCCTTTTCCAGCTCCACCTCCATTTCCTCTTCCTCCTCTTCCCCATCCCCTCAACCCCACCCCTTTTCTTCCTCCTCTTCTTGTTTGCTTAGTTTTACCATATTCATTTGTTACACACTCAGCCAAGCAAAATGTGAAATATTTCACTTAGTATTCTTGGTTCATGGAGTAAAAGCTCAGTTGTGAGCATAACAGTGATACAGACAGAAAACCTTTCTTAATTTTGTTCATGTGATGCATAGCATTTACAGTGTTGTCAGTTGTTACGGCTCATTAACGTGAGCATGTGTAAGTTGTAACTGGGAAGGGTGCAGCGGGCTTCTTGTGTGTGGCTAGGAAGTAGGACATGATGAGGCACAGTGCCACCTCAGTGACAGGGACGTCATGGTGGTAGGAGGAAATGTATTCACTAGCTCTGCGTGGAGGGCCACCCAGCACCTCTGCTTGGGGTCGGGGAGGTTGAAGCTAGCTGCGAGACTGGGCGAGAGAGTGTGCAGGGGACTCCCGGGAGGGTGAGTGTGTAGGGCCCCTCAGTGTGGTTTCTATGGCGGGACTGACTGAGAGAGAAGGTGACAAAGCAGTGCTTCCCCTGGCTTGTTAGTGCCCTTCTGAGCGCTCTGCCAGGAGGCCCTCCTTCGCAGCCTGTCAGGTTCCCAGAGCACTTGAATATGGCTGACCCCTGGTTTGACCGTGAGTTGTAGATTGCTGTAGATACATGTGCATTCTGGTGTGTGTAACAGATTTTAAACTGTCTTTTCTTGGAAATAAAAGTGCTTTTTATTTCCTTGAAACTAGTTTCAAGTAACAGAATGCGTTTTGCTTGGATTCTTGTTATTAGTTTTGTTTTTCTCAATGTGGATTGCTTCCCAGTTTTCCTTCTGAAAAAATGTTTGTAGAACTGGAAGAATTCAAAGAACAGTGCTATGAACATCTCCCATCCTCCACTAATACCTGGGAGTTGTATATATTTTGCCCAGTTTGCTCTTTCTCTCACATTTTGTGTGTGTGTGTGTGTGTGTGTGTGTGTGTGTGTCTGTCCCGGTACTGGGGAACGAACTCAGGACCTTGCACTGGTCAGGCAGGCGCGGTTCCACTGAGCTACATCCCCAGCTCTGTGTGATTTTTGAATCATGTGGAAGTCTGTAGCTTGAATCTGGACCTTCTTCCTGCATATCTGTGCATCTGCTAGGAATAAAGATATCTTTTTGCTTGTGGGGCCATGGTACCAGTATTGTTCCCAGGAAAACTGGTATAGCTTCACAGTTCTGCTCACGTCTTGTCTCTTTTCAAATACCCTGACTGCACCAATAAAATCCTCCACAGTTTTTTCTTTTTTTTGTTTTCCTTTTTTTTTTTGGCACTGGGGATCAAACTTGGGTCCTTGCGCTTGCAAGGCAGGCCACCGAACCGCGCTGAGTTAAATCCCTGGCCCGTTTTTTCTTTTTAATGAGGCAAGATTTTTTTCATTTTCTTTCCCTCTGCCTCTTTAGTCTTTTCTAAATTGATGACTTGCCTTTTGAATGACATGACTCTTGAAGGAGAGCCTGGGCTGGTTGTGCTGGAGTGTGTCCTGCATTAGCTTTGTCTAGGGTTCCCTACAATATCATTTGACTTGTTTTTCTGCTCCCTGCCCTGTCTGAAGACTAGGAATTCAGTCCGGAGGTGTGATTGGCCAGGTTATGCCTTTTTGGCAAGAATAATCTGAAGTGTTGCTGATTGCTTCTCTTTGCACCAGGAATAGATTAATTTTAACTTAGACGAGTTCATTATTATTCTAAAAAGGGCAGTTTAAAGATATTTTTAATTTTACTCAACTTTCACTCTTAACTTATTGGGTATTATATTGTAGGCTTAAAATCTAGTTTGTTTTGCTTCCAGTGTTGAGGTATCTGAAGCCATTCTGATCTTCTCAACCTTCTCCTTGTGGCTGTATCAATTCAGCTTTGTTTTATTCTAATGAAATATCTGAGGCACTTCATGAAGAAGACAAAAGGCTTATTTAACTCACCATTCTGGAGGTTCCAGTCCAAAATCAGGCAGCCCTGTTGCTTTGGGCCTTTGGTCAGAACACCAGAGGGCAATGGTGGGAGAGGTGTTGGAGCAAACCACTCGTATCACAAGCCAGGAACAGAGACAGGGCAAGACTGGGATGGTATAACCCCCAAGTGAGGGCGGCCTCCAGTGACCTGAGGACCACTCCCTACCCCCTAGGCCTTATCTCTTTCAAATCCACTGCCCCTCCCAGTGCCACCACCTGTGAACAAGACTTTAACACGTGGACCTTTGGGAGACATTCGACATCCGAACTGTAGCAGTGACTAAAGTTTTCTCTGAAGCTTGTGCTGTGTTACAGTACAAAGCAAATGGCCAGGGATTTAGCTCAGTGGTGCCCCTGCCTTGCAAGTGCAAGGTCCTGAGTTCAATCCCCGGTACCAATAAAACAAAACAAAAAAAGTACAGTGCTTTGCTTTGAACTTTTATTGAAGCTGACTTGGAAATCATTTGTCAAAGATATAAGACCAGAGGAAATTTTAAGGAGGAGTAATATATGTAGTGCGAGTGTGTGTGTGTTTGTATTTATATCAAGCATCTCGGGTGTCACTGTCCATCTCCATGAGCACAGGGGCAGAGTTAGCACCTCTGTGGATATTTCCCTCTATAGTCTAGTCACTGTCCTCACTCTGTGTGGAGCATCCATGCAGTACCTCTGCATCGGGCACAGAGCTCAGGGCCGGCACGTCTGTGTGTTCTCCCTGTAGATTTGAATGTTGCTTTTCGGTGCAGTGTTCCCAGTTCTGCCGGACAGCATTACTTTGGAGCCATTTTGGGGAAGTTCTGTGGAACGCTGGCCATTTCCAGAAGGAAGTCCACCATGTGTCTCCTTCTGGGAGTGGATGGGACAGCACCTTGTTCATCATGGGGTCTCCAGGACTGGTGGCCATCTTCATATGGCCACGGGCATTTAATGAAGACATTTGAATGAGTACCCAGAATCCCTATTTGTTGTGACTTGTTTTTAATATTTATATTTAATAACATTTAATACATGTGGACGCTCTGGAGCGCTCATAGCAGAGCCAAGAGAGGTCAGTCAGTGGGCACTACACTGCAGTTAGGTAAGAGTAGGAAGTTCTGTGCTGCTGCACAGTAGGGGGACTGCAGATGGAGATTGTGTACTGCGTACTCCAAAAGCTAGAAGAAAAGGATTTGAGAATGTCCTCACCATAAAAGATGATCAGTGTTTGAGAAAATAGGTAATGTTTACTCAGATTTGAACAGCATGGAATATATGCGTGTGTTGAAATAGCAAAAGGTATTTCAGTAATTTACAGAATTTTTAACTTTGTGTCAGTTAAGAAATACCCATCTCTCCGGCAGTACTGGGGATTGAACCTAGGGCCTTCTAACTGAGCTACATCCCCAGCCCTTTTAAATTTTTTTGAGACAGGCTCTCGCTAAATTGCTAAGTTGTCCTGGCAGTCTTCCTACCTCAGCCTCCCAGAGTGGAGGGATTATAAGCATGTGGCACCATGCCCAGCAAGAAATAAATTTAATAATAATTTTAAAAACTAATGTGGGCTCACGGATTCTCTAGGTTTAACAGTGGGAAGCAGTATTGAGGCAGTGTGATTTTTGTGGACCGTGTGTTCTGGACAAGTGACTGCAGAGGATGCAGTGTGCACTTTGACCCTCTCCTGGGCCCTGGACGTGACTGCATGACTGGATCTCCTGTCCTTGAACTCTGGAGCAACATGGAGGTTCTTCCTGGTGTTGTGGAAGACCTCTCCCAGAGGCAGTGCTCTAGCACCGAGGGGTCTCATTTCCACAAAAGTCCGACACTGACCCTGTCAACAAAGGTCCTGGGTGCTGGAGATCCAAAGAAAAGCAAGGCCTGGTGGACCTGCCCCCAGTTGCAGGGAGCCCAGCCCCAAACAGTACTTGGCATACCAGGGCTGCAGCCCGACAGCATGCTCAGGCCGCCTTGTGGGGACTGAGCAGCGGCCTCCCTGGCAGAGAGGCGCCATCAGTGTTTTAGAGGCCTCACCTTATTCCTGCTTGGAATGTTTCCCGAATAAACATTTTTGTAAATTTTTTTTTTTTTAAGAAAACAACAGATACTTTTGAGGCTCTTTTGAATTTTCTTCTAAAAAAATTAATGTATCAAAATATTCTTTTAATGAGTTATTGTTGTAACTCCTTCAGGAATAATTGATTCTCGTGCTTGGTAGTCCTTTGAGAAAACCCTGCATATGGCACAGGCCCTGTGTACAGATGAGGGACCTAGGTGTTGAAGTATGGGCACCTGCATTCTGTGTGTCAGGTGTTTTGTCTGCGCTTTCTGAGATCAGAACAGATAGAGAAATGTTGCAGAAAGAATGTTTGGGGCCATTAGAATTGCAGGAGTGTCAAGAAGAAATGCATATAGAGAAGAGCACTCTGTAGAAAATACCTCACTTCTCACATCTTAAAAGTTGTAGCCAGGGGCTGATGAAGATGTGTGTGCAACTTGTATCTTTAAATCTGGGCCACAGGCTTGATTGTTAGACCCTGGTTTGCTGTCGGCTGGGTTTAGTGGTCGATAATCCCCAAAGGATATTCGTATGTGCTGTCAGCTTTATCACCATGACTTTGGAAGAAATTGAAACGTTACCATTTGTTATTTGTTGTTTATAATCCTTTCCACCTTTGGCCCTGTCCTGTGATAATTTTTCATTTAGAATTCTTTGGAGTAATTCAGTCTCAGGAGTGCTTTCTGACATTATTTTACTAAGGTAAGCTTTGCTAAGCTGTCATTTTTATGTTGGTGGCAAAGCTATTCAGAAAAAAAATAAAACAAAACACATGAAAACCCACTCTAGCCTGATTAAGCAGAAAGGAATTTGTCAATGAATCTCTGTGGGACCCAAACGCCAGACCTTGAAGTTACGGGGCCGTACCCCGGAGACATTGGGAGGAATTACAGAAACTGTAGCTGCCTCCCAAAGAACCAGTAGATACTTACCCTCTTGGGGCAGTGGCCTGGTGTTAAGGGCTCACAATCAGATTTTTGGCTGGCATCATGGGTTGCAGGGTTCTGGTCACACATAGTCCTGATGAAGAGTCTGAAGACATAGTTGTTTTTGTTTCTACCCTAGGAAGGTGGCCCACCTGTGGGAAGTGGTCACATGTGTGGCAGGTGTTAGAAGGATCAGGAGCATGACAGAAGGCGGGATCTGCTGTGGTTCCCTTGCTGGATGGCTTTTTACTTGGGGTCAGCCATGTAAGATCTTTTTTATTTACCTTTCATCTCATGCCCACTTACAGCACCTGCCATCACCTGTTCTATTGGAAATAGAAATCCTTCTCTTTCTTGTCTCTTTCTACTCTTGCCTCACCTTGGTTGGGCCTTCCTACTTTACCCTAATGCTTCGTGGCTAATTCCTCTTCCTCATTCTCTTCCAGGCCTTGCTATCAATGCCTTCTGAAAAGCATCCATTTTACCACGTTTCTACCTGGCAGTTGTAGTGACCAGCTCCTGTGAATGCCTTTCTCTTAAGGCTCCTGTTGTCAGAATCCTTCCCATTCCTTCCTTGTGAGCACCAGGGTCTTGGGGATGGCTTCATAAATCACGTTGGCCTAGGCTTCTGGTGCGGAAGCAGAGTAAAGCTCCCTCGGCTTTGCAAGGCTTGTGTTATAAAATCCTGTAGGCTTGTGTCTTTAGCCTGCGTGGGGCTCTGTGTCTCTGTTGGCTTCTTGGGATTGCTTTCTTGAAACCTGCACCGTAGATAACATATTGCTGGATGATAAAGAGGGAAGGAAAATTTATCCTAATGAATGAGTCAGTCCCATGACAATGTTCTTAATTTTAATTTACCTTAGGAGTAGTAAAGCTGTGGTTAAGCGTTTTGTCAAAAGCAGTCTCGAAGCCTTGGAACCAGCGAATTGAATAGGAAAGGCTTATTCCCTTGAAAGACATTTAACGGGGCTTTATCACGTGTTCTGAACTGGGTAGGGGTGGAGAAAATCTGTATTAGTTTTTTACTGTATTTGTTCTGTCAAGACCTATTGTTTGTTGACTGCAGGACCAGAGTTCTCAGGAATAAGTGACAAAGAGCTTCGTCTCTGAGAGTGCTAACTGTGGCCTACATGACAGTCCCCAAAGCTGTCCCAGCTCACTCATTACTCCTGGTGTGCATCTGAGCATTTCTTGTATCTTCAGAGTGGAATAAATGTTTAGTATACGTACACACACTTGAGAAAAAGCCTTGAGTATGGTGGTAAAATCATTTTGATGAACTCCTTCCTGCTTACAGAAGAAAGCTGTGTTTATAGTAGGAAATTAGAAAGAGCACACAGGAAAGGGCCATGTGCAAAGAAGCAGAGGAATCATACATGCTTTCCCCTCCCCGAAGATCAGAACCACTTGTGATATCTTGTGTTTTCATTTTGTGACCTTTGTATGCTCTGTTTGCACATTTGGAATAATACTTATGGATACAGTCTTCTACCTTCATTTCACTCCTTTATGTGTGAACTGTGTCTCATGCCATTTAATGCTCTTTGAAAATATGTCTTAACAGTTTTATTGAGATATAAGGCACATACCAGAGTCTACTCCTTTGCTAGCAGAGTTTACTGACAGAGTTGTACAACCTGAAAATAGATTTTTGTTTATTCTTTTTATTACTGAGAATTGAATCCAAGGTTTCATATATGTTACACAAGCACTCTACCGCTGGACTGCTTTTTATGGCTCTAAGTTTCGTCATATAACACTGCATTTAACGCATGCCTCTTACTGTGCTGCGTATGTCCTTAGTGCCACATGTCCTTAACTGTGTCCCATATGGTGTTAAAAGAAAAGGGACAGCACTGGAGATATAGCTCGGTAGCGCTGCGCCTGCCCAAGGTCCTGAGTTTGATTCCCTGTACCAAAAAAAAAAAAAAAAAAAAAGAAAAAAAAAAAAAAGAAGGGGTTCACAATA
>NW_022900935.1:63439950-63446181 GCF_012274545.1 Fukomys damarensis
AAAAAAAAAAAAAAAAGAAAGAAAGAAAAAGAACAGAAGGGGTTCCCAGTTACTTGCTCAGCCTCTTGGGCATAGCCTAGCAGCTTTCAAGCTGATTTCAAGCCACCTGGACACAACAACCCAGGTCTCAGATGTGGACCAAGGCTGGGCATTTGTCATGAAGTCTCCTGGGCAATTTTTGGTAATATAAAAAGGTGTGAGAAATGTGAGAGCCACAGTATACATGTATGAAGTAGTAGCAGTGAACATGGCTTCCTGACTTCGAAGTTTAAAATCTGTCTGTTGGGCTGGGAATATAGCTCAGTGGTAGAGCCCTTTCCTGCCATGCACAAGGTGCTGGGTTTAATCCCCACCATTGCAAAGAAAGAACTAAAGAGAGAAATAATGGTTTGAGGAAAATCTACTGCTTGTTTTTTTCCTGTGTGTTAGGCTGTTTTACAAGCATAGTGAGTTTTTTTCTTTTTAGACAGTTTTTCTGTATTGTTTGGCCAGACCTTGAATTCACTATATAGCCCAGGCTGGGCTCGAACTCACAGCAATCCTTTGGCCTCAGTCTCCCAAGTGTTGGAATTACAGTCGTGTGCCACCACACCCAAGAGAAAGAAATTTTATTTTATTAGTTTTAGTACTGGGGGTTGAACTTGGGATCTTGTACTTGCAAGGCAGGTGGCAGAACCACTGACCTAAAATCCCTGTCCCCGAGAAGGAAATTTTTAAATCAGTGAAATATAGACAAAATTTGGTCTTAAAGGAAAAAAAAGAGCACACTTAAACCTAAATTAGGGTTGGGGATTTAGCTCAGTGGTTCTGCTGCCTGCCTTGCAAGGACAAAGACCCGAGTTCAATCCCCAGTACAAAAAACAAAACAAAACAAAAAACCAAAAAACCACACACACACACAATTGCCTTTATTTGGGCTGGGGATTTAGCTCAGTGGTTCTGCTGCCTGCCTTGCAAGTGCAAAGACCCAAGTTCGATCCCTAGTACCAAAAACAAAACAAAACAAAAAACACCTAAATTAGCCTTTTGCCTCAAGAAACAAACTGAGTACCTAAATTCTGGAAAATCTCTTCTCAGTTTTAATTCCCATTGAATAGAACAGAGAAATATTAAAAAATAAAAATAGGGACTCTCCCAAGCTAGCATGGTCACTGCTGTGGTGCTGATTTTGTTCTGTCATAGGCTTTGGTTGCAGGGAGTTTGATGTGCTTCTGCTGTTGTCTCTAGCAGTCTTTGGGATGGGAGTTAGGGGCCAACTGGTTTTCCTTCTCTTGAACAACCTGATTACCCATCTTCCCCTTTCCTCTTCTCTTTGCTGTGTGTTCTAGTTTCTGACTTTCTTTATAAATTATACATTTGTGTAGCCTCGGCTCTGCTCAGAGTTTTTCTTGATGCTCCGAGTCCTAATGAGGGCTCCTGGGAGTGGGCGACTCTGTCCTCAGACGAGTAGGGGAATCATGTGTGTTATGACATTCATAGTAAGCTCCTCATCTCGCTGTCTGTCTGTGTTGCATGCACTCACTTGTTTATGTACCACACTCAGTACAGGAACAGACGGCAGTGGTCGGGCAGCTTGACCCACATCATCTCTTCATTCTGCAGAGTAGCGACAGATACCATGGCACATCAGCATGTGAACTTATATTCTAATTTGGCATGCCACCTAGTCACTTGTGTCTTTTAAAAAATAGATGGTTTTGTCAAATCTGTTAAGTAGAAAGATGCCAATAAAGAAACCCTTTGTGATTTGATTTGAATTCTTTGGAAAATGACACACGTTATGTTTCTAACCAGGGAGGTAGCCCGCATTTGCATCTAGGGGGTGAACCAGGTCTACCCACCCCTTTGTGCAATTCTGAGCCATGGACCTCCAGCCCTGGGATGTTTCCATGATGAGGCTTTGACAGTCTTTATTTAGTCACTAGAGGCTGAATCTTGGAAATGTTAGTGCTTTTGAATGCAAGTGTTGCTCCAGACTTTTCTGGGTGATTTCATATGACATATGGTCTCAGGACTAGATTCTGGATTTTCCTTTCCTAAATCTAAAAAATTTTGAGTTTCAGAATACATCTAGTACCAGGGTATGCTAAGGAAAACTGCCCAGGCCTTTTTGGGAAGGAGGCGTGGTAGTGGGGATTGTACCTGGGGTCTTTACACTGAGCAACATCCCCAGATCTTTTAAAATTATTTTTCTTTTTGAGGTCTAACGGGAAAATAAGCCCCAGCATGATTTTTTTAGGATGCTAGTAATATAAATATTATCCCCCAAAATAATCCCCAGTTAAGGCTGTCAGCCATATGAACACATTTACTATGTCTGTTGCAACACACAATTAACATATTGAATTATAAAATGATAATACATAATTAAATATAAATAGATAACATTATTGACATTAATACGTAAAATAAGTCATGATACAAATTTTAATTAAATATTTATTAATACCCCAGGTGGGTGCTTTGGGCAAGAGATAAACACCTATGTAAACAGATGAACTTGAGACTTATTGCTCAGTGACCAATTAGAGTATAGAACACTGCATGCATAATGTGTGCACTTGATAATGAACAGACATGGTTGTGTCTAACATGACTCTTCATAATTTAATTTGTTGTTGTTGTAGTGATGCACTATAAGCAAGCTACATGGGCAAAAGTGCTCACTTAAGGAGAGCTCTGTTGCTGGACACGAGAGATCAGGGCCAGTGGCTGCATAGGAAATGGAGTTGCAAGAAATTCAGCCCATAATTTGTGGTTTGGAGAGTTGTGATGATGTTCCCAAAGAAGGTGACATGGCTGTATTTGAATAAATGTAAGTTTTTGTACATGAATAAATGTGGATATTTATACATGAATGAATGTTGTACATGAAAAAAATAAGACATCTCCTGTAAATAAGCTCTATCATGTCTTTTGGAGCAAAAATTGATATAAGACCTGGTCTTATTTTGGGAGAAATACAGTAGGTAACTGACTTAAGCCTATTTAGTAGTAATCTTTTGCCTAATTTTGGAATTAAATTGCTAGCTGGGTATTGAATACCCACGTGTATGACAGCATATTCTTGAGTTTTTTTCTTTTCTTAGGCAGGACAGTGCAGGCTGTTAGGTTTGTACTGTGTGAACAAATGGTGAAGGTATCAAATGGATACCTTCTGTGTCTTCATCTTTGTAGTGTAGCTATTTTCACCCTTTCTGTGTGAGGACCAGACTGCTCACTTTTAGCCCAGTCAAGGAGAAACTGTCTCTCTACCTACTTACTGGCTGGTGAGTTTGGAAGATGCATTTTTGGCAGGCATACTAAAGTAAGGCCCTTTAGCATCTCATAAACTGGAGTATGACTGTTGGGCTTCCACAAATTAATATTTTTGTCTAAAGAGCTCAGAACTAACTGAGAAGTTTTTATTTGAATCAGAGATACTGGGATTGCTGCATGGATGCCCTGCTCCCTCCGTGACAGAGAGGAAGGAGGAACTCCTCTCATGGAGCTTTTTGTCCCAAGACCAGCCCCTCTGCTCACTCCCTTGATCCTTCCCTAAGTTGTGAATGCCACTACCCAGTCCATGGCCCTTTAGCTGCAGGGCATAGTACCTGTCAGGGTTGGACATTCAATAAATGGAGCCCATTACTAATCAAATGTGCTGGGATGGAGCCCAGAATCTGGATGTGAACTTCCTGGCAAGTTCCAGCCCAGAAAAGGGCTCTGCCCCTTCCTCCAGGATGCACAGATCTGTGGGTATTAGGAGGGAATGGGCTGCCAGGCCAGGCCCAAACAGTGTGAGCAGTAGCCACAGAGCTTGCCCAAGGAGTGGCAGGTAGCTGTAGTCCTTTAGGTGTGCCAGGGTGCTGTTTCCTCATCTGAACTTTGTGAAAGGAACATGACATCATTTTAAGGATGTTCACTAAAGATTAAGGGCAAAATGAGAATCCAGTTGGGGGAGTTCAGCGGTGGTAGACAGTCTGCTATACTCATGGCACTATGTTCCAAGATCACAGTTGATGCCTGAAATCATGGGTAGTGCTGAGCCCTAGATATACTATGTTTTTGTTCTCATACATATATGTACTTATGATAAGATTTAACTTGTAAATTAGGCACAGTAAGAGATTAACCACAGTAACTAGTGATAGAAGAAAATAACAACATACTGTAACAAAAATTACACTAATGTAGGCTCTCTCTCAAGTTATTATACTTTTGTTCTTCATCTAAAGCAAGCACTTTATGGTCTTTTCTTGGCAAACTTGAATTGCCAGCATTACTACTCTTGCACTTTGGGGTGGATTAGACATAAGTACTGCAAACCTCAGTATTTGCTCTGATAACTGAGATGCTGCTATATGGCTAATGGGTGAGTAGCTTATACTGTGTGGATATGTATCCTGATTCACAGGATGGAAGTTTTATCATGCTTCTCAGAGTGTTGTGCAAGTTAAAATTCATGAATTGTTTATGCCTAGAATTTTCCATATACTGTTCTCTGACCCATATGACCTTCAATAACTGAAGCCAAAGAAAGGGAAACTGAGGACAGGGAGAATGCCTGTAGTTTGAACACTAGAGAACTCAGGCTGTAGAGGTTGACTTCTTCATGGAGGTAATGACTATGAGCAAAGCCTGCATTTCCCTCAGGAAGTTGCTTGGGAATTGCTCCAGGGTGGGTGGTGCTGTGCCTCACTGAGATCTGTGGTTCCATGCTGCAGAAGAGCAAGAAACACTCAGGGCTTAAAACTGTACTAAGCAAGAGTTAGCATTTGTCCATTGTAACTCCAGAAAGATCTCAGAAAGGCTCCCATGAAACTTCTTGTTTTCTGCAGCTAGCTTGTCTTAGGAGGTTGAGGAAAAAAATAGTCTTTGTCATGTATAATACAATCACTTTTATTGTGTTCTGGTTGAATTTCAACCCCTTCTTCTGACAGGACTGAGGAACCATTTGTGTCTTTAGGTTTCAGAGCAAGAGGATTCTGCTACATGTCTATGGAAGATGTTCTTCCCTTCCCTGTGTCATCGAGGTAGGGGTACAGTTTCTGTAGAAAGAAAGTGTTGGGAGAAGATGAACTAAAAACCTTCCTTTTCCCCACAGAACTTTAAAGTCTGTGTCGAACGGAGGAAATCAGTAGCTGTCATCATTTCCAATGATGAAACATGACAGTCTCATTAAAATCAAGTGCAAAGATCTCCACTGTCATTCTTTTGTAATTTTTAATAGCATTATTTTGGAAGTTCTGCATATTATAATAAGACCGAAAACAGAAACAAAAGGAATGGCCTGTTGGAAAGAATGAATCAGGCCATTACTATTTGTAGTGTAATAGTGTCATTGTGTATGGTGAGGAGAACCACCAGAAAGAGTTATATGTCATTGAGAGTTTAATGAAGTGACTAGACATTATCCTTACACAGGAGCAAGTATCAATAAGAAACCACTGTAGAGAAATATGTGCATTTCCTCAGATATTTGCAAAGTATTTAGGGGTACTCTTTTTTTTTTTTGGTACTGGGGATCGAACTCGAGACCTTACACTTGAGAGGCAGGCAGCAGAACCACTGAGCTAAATCCCCAGCCCTATGGGTACTCTTAAAACATTTATAGGACTTACTGATGAAAAATACTATAAAACATTAAAAAATTAGAAGGAGATTTGAACAAATACAGAAACATTCTATGTGAAGAATATTATGAAGGTGTCACTTCTTACCAAATTTGATTAAATATTTGATTTAAATAAGTGCAATCTCATTCTAAGTTCCAGTGGGATTAAAAATTGAATAACTGATTAATTTTGGAAAAAATAGATGAAGATAAAATAGCTAAGTAAGCTTTTTAAAAACTTTTTGAGGAAGAAAAACTGGCTTTTTGAAGTATTATAAAATGTAAAGCTGAATTGTTTAAATCAGCCTGGCACCAGTGGACGTATTGGTTGATGAGTTAGTTACCCAGTGTGGACACCAGTCTGTGTAAGAATTAACATAACCTGAAGGGTCTCTGAAACCCAGGAGTTTAGCGGGAGTACTTAACGGGATCTGGCACAGTGGAGCTAGTTTTCTGAAAGAAAAAAAAATTCCTCATCATGCATCATATACCAATATAACATCCAGATAGATTAAAGAGTCACTTGTAAAAGATTATATAGTGGGGCCGGGGATTTAGCTCAGTGGTTCGGTGGCCTGCCTTGCAAGCGCAAGGACCCGAGTTCAACCCCCGGTACCAAAAAAAAAAAAAAAAAA
>NW_022900935.1:63446235-63456438 GCF_012274545.1 Fukomys damarensis
AAAAAAAAAAAAAAAAAAGATTATATAGTAGTTGTGGATGTAGTTCCCTGCACCACAAAATAAGTAAGTGAATTAAAAAATAAAGTTCATGTTTACTCCTTCAACACCTGATGTGTGCCAGGTGTGTGCTCAGACAGATGGCAGGAGCCTTGGGTCCACACAAGTTCCAAAAACTCTAAGTTCTAACTAGGTACGTCCAGCGGAAGGCCCCCAAGGTTCTGCCCTGAAGGAGTGAAGTGTGATGCAGGAGAGTGTTCAGGGAGGGTCTGAGAAATGGATGTTTACCTGAGACCCAAGGAAAGTCGGCCTGTCTAGTAAGGCCAGAGGCTGGGCAGCTTCAAGAGGAGGGAATGAAGCTTTGAGGGCCCAGGGTCAGCTGGCCACCTGGAGTGTCCTGAAGGACACAGAGTGGCTGATGGAAAGCTGGGGTTTAATGGCATATTCTGCAGCCCCCCAATAGCTCTGGGACTGATGTAAATAGAGCAGCAGGCTGCCGTGTTTACAGCTTGGCTCTGGAGCCTGTGTTGGGGAGGTAGGATGTATGCATGCTCCCATACGTGTGCGACATGACTGGAGCCCAAGGAGAGTTGGTGGTGTTTTGAAAGGTGCATGCTCAGGAGATACTGTTGTGGGGGGATGAGGAGGAGGTAGCGATGCACTGAATGTGGGGTCCTGGTGGCTGGAATAGCAAGAAGGAGGAGGGGTTGATGGTCTGACTCTCAGGTTCTCAGCACTCTGAATGGCATCTTCCAGCCTTTCCCTTCAGGAGCTTCTTTTCTTTGATTTACTGCTCCAGCCCTAGCACCTGCAAATAGTGGCTGACACCTAGCAAGTGCTTAGTGTTTGTTGACTGAGTGGGTGAAGGATGCCTTCCAGATTTTTCTGGCTTGAACAACTGGTGGGTGGGACTCTTTCCTGATATTAGAGCACCCGAAAGGGAGCAGGTGTGGAAGCAGGCACAGCAGGTGATGGCCAAGTGTGTCAGTGTGTTAGGAAGCAGAAAGAAATCAGATGGCAAACACCAAACAAGAGAAACATTTGCAATTTGTAAGGTAAACACCATCTTTAATGTGTAAAGAATACATGAAAGATAATTGGGAAATGTCACCAATCAAGTAGGTGGCAGTACAGATATGAACGGGCAGTTCACAAAGGTCACAAACAGTGCAGAGGTACCCAGGAGCGTGTCCAGCCTGACTGCTACTGCAGCGCGCAGCCTAAACGGACACAGCAGTTCTCCTCGTGAAAGCTGAACCGTGTCAGATAGTAAGTGTGGTGATAGACTGGTTGGACAGACCTGTGGAATTTTGCAAAGCAATTTAGCAGACTACCAGATGCTTTAAGATGTTTACATTTTTGATTGAATAATTCTGTTTTTGGAGTTTACGATGAAGAAGGCTGAGAAAAGCCACTCCTGCCATGCACCCATCCCCACATGTCCACCTGACTCTGAAGCATGGCATTCAGAGATGTGCAACCTGGGCACAATGCTGACAGGGTAGCTGAAGGATGGGGGTGGACTGAGTGTTCTGGGGATGTTGTGGGCTGGGAAATGTGCCTATAAATCTGTGTTGAAATGTATGTTTTTCTGTTGTGTTTCCAGATGAAGACAGTCAGTGTGGCCTTAGTTCTGTGCCTGAACGTCGGTGTGGATCCCCCAGATGTGGTAAAGACCACACCCTGTGCACGCTTGGAATGTTGGATTGGTAAGTGCCAGCCCTCTCTGAGACCTGCTGATGTAAATACAGATGAATGCATCTAAAATTATTTAAAAGTTGGTAGGTATAACTCCTAAAAGAAATAAAATCCTTTAAATAATTTTAGATGCATTCATCTGTATTTTATAGAGAATGTATTTTAAGGAACATTAATAAAATATTGATTATGAGTTTATAATTTTTTCTTTTTACACTTTCTCTATATCTGGCACATCAAGTAGCTATACACACTTTAGAAATCAAATGACTTGTAGCTACATGCAGATTTTTACAGAAAAGGTGAATCGAGCCATTTCCAGTGAAGCCTCACATAATATATGGTAGAGCAGTAGCCAGTGTTTGTTGGGTGCTCACAGTGTGCCAGGCACTGTTTACAGCACATCACACTTATGAAACCGTGCAGTCTGTGCCGTAACTGTGTGGCAGGCTCTGTTACTAAGCTGCGTTTTAGAACTTAGGAAAAGGAGACACAGAGATGAAGAATTTGCTCTTAAGTTGTCCTGTGAGTAAGTGGCATAGCTGTGATTTGAACCTTTGCAAAGTCTAGAGACTGTTTTTTAAAAACGAAATTGTGGTGTACTACAAACTACATACTACAAACACCCCTCCAGCCATTCTTAAGTATACTATCAGTGGTATCAAGCACAGTCACATTGTTGTGCACCTGTCAACAACATCCCAGCTGCGACTCTATGTCTACCACTCCACAGTCGTGTTCCCAGCCCCTAGAACTTTCATTCCATGAGTATGAATGGGCAGTTCACAAAGGTTCACAAACAGTGCAGAGATACCCAGGGACGTGTCCAGCCTGAGTGGACACCACGAGTTCCAGTACTTGTAGGGAATCTCCTATATTTGTTGTCACATAACATTTGTCCTTTGCCTTCTGGCTTACTCACTTTGCAGTTATCCAGGGCATCCAGGTTGTGGCAGATGTCAGATTCTTGCCTTTTTAAGGGTGAACGATACTCTGTTACATAGATAGTCCACTTTTTATCTGTTTATAGCAAATGGGCATTTGATATGTTTTCACTTTTAGCTATAGTGAACAGTGTTGTCAAGAACATGGATATACAAGTTCCTGTTTGAGATGCTGCTTTAGTTCTGAGTATATATCCGGAAGTGGAATTGCTCCATAATGAGTCTAGTTTTAATTTTGTGAGTAACTGCTGTACCGTTTTCCACAGTGGCTGCACCATTTTACATCTCTGCCAGCAGAGCACCAGGATTTCAGTTTCTCCACATCTTTGCTACTTACTTTTTTTTTTTTTTTAATAATAGCCATCCTAATGGGTGTGAGGTAGTATCTTGTGGTTTTGATTTGCATTTTCTGAAAGATTTGTGATGGGGGGCATCTTTTCATGTGCTCCTTGGTCCTTAGCCCATTTTTGAATTGGGTTGTTTTGTTGTGGAGTTATAGGACTTCTTCCTATATTCTGAATATTAAGCCCAGATGTGTGGCTTGAAACTATTTTCTCCCATCTGAAACTGTGTTCTTTGGTATTACGTGCTGTATCAGCTGTGTTGGATATAGTTATATGCAGTGCAGTTCACCTTCTTGGCTCTGACATTTGTGTGAACTTAAACAAAACATACAGTACATTTGTGTCACAAATACCATCAATGTGCAGAATATTTCTGTTGCATTAAAGAGAGCTCCCTCCTTCACCTTTGTGGTCAGTCTCCTCCCTTTCCTTAGTTCCTGGCAACCATTGATCTAATGTCTCCACCCAACAGACAGCAGGTAAGGGAAATTATGTCTCCTGTAGTTTTTGTCTTGTGTCTTTCCCTGAGCAGAATGCATGTGAGAGTCATGAAGCGGAATCCATTTGTACTTGGTTCTGTTGATGCCATCTGTGTGCATGTACCACAGTTGTTTACCCATTTACCTGATGGAAATTTGGCTTGTTTACTGTTTTTGGCAGTTATGAAGTTTCTATAAGTACTTGGTCTTTGTGTAGACTTCTTTTGGACACATATTTAGGACTGGGATTATTAGGTCATGTGTTAAGGAAATATTCAATTTCTTTTTTTTATAGTCTTGATTGGATATCTTTGCGTCCCTACAATCCAGCAGTGTTTCATTCAATAAAACAGAGAAAAAACAATTTTTTCTGTTATTTGTTTTGAGTCAGGGCTCCCTATGTAGTTCAGGCAGGCCTTGAACTCACTATGTAGCTCAGGCTGGCCTCAAACTTGCAGCAATCCTGCATCAGCTTCCTGCCTGGCTATGTTCAATTCTTTAAGAAACTTTCAGACTGTTTTTCACTGTACTATTTTGTATTCCCACAAATAGTATATGGGAATGGGAGAGCTCTAGTATATGGGAATGGGAGAGCTCTAATCTCTCCACATCCCCACAAGCACTTGATACTGTCAGTTCCTAAAATATTTTTTTAAAAAAAGAGGCAAAAAATGTTTTTTATGTTTACTTTCACATTTGCCCATCTAGGAACTATTTCTTTTTTAGATTTTTTCTTAGGATTGTGTAGTATAATCCAGATTGGCCTTGAATTGTCTGTGTAGTTCAGGTTGGCCTTAAACTTGGGATTTTACTGCATCAACTTCTGGACTGCTGGGATTACAGGTGTTTATCATTGCATTTGGTTGGGGACTAATCTTTTTTATT
Organism: Fukomys damarensis; assembly: GCF_012274545.1. NCBI lineage: Eukaryota > Metazoa > Chordata > Mammalia > Rodentia > Bathyergidae > Fukomys > Fukomys damarensis. The sequence continues at coordinate 63,450,583 of NW_022900935.1, forward strand.
TGAATAGGTCTAATTTTCCATCTGGTATCCTAGTTGTTCTGCTGGAAGACTTCCTTTCACATTGCTTATACTGCTGGTGTGCAGGCATTGGATTTCCCCATATTTTTATTTGAAGAATTGTCTTTATTATTAAAAGATATCTTTCTTGTTTATGAAATTTTGTGCTGACATTTTTCTTTCAGTGCCTTGAAACAGTCATTTGTTTTCTGGCTCATTGATGAGAAGTTTACTGTAATTCTTGTCTTTGTCTCTGTTTTTCTCTGATGGTCTTCAAAATTTTCTTTTACTTTTTAGGTTTTTAATAACTGCTGTATGTCATAACTGTGGGGTTTGGTTTCTGGGTTTTATTTTACTTCTTTAAGGTTCTTTAAGATTCTTAGATGTGTAGTTTGATGTCTTTTTTTTTGGTACCGGGAATCAAACTTAGGACCTTGTACATGGCGAGGCAGGCACAGTGCCACTGAGCTAAATCCCTGGCCAGTTGTCTGTTGTCTTAATTTCTTTCCTTTATTTATTTTCTTTCTTTCTGTCTTTCTTTTTTGTTTAGATGTCTTAATTTTTAAAGAATTTCCCAGCCATCATTTCTTTGGTCCTGAGGATTGGACCCACTGTTTTTCCTGTGGTAGCCAGCCTCTGCCTAGTGTCAGTACGCCTTTTTGCCTCTTCCCTCACAGCTTTCTCCATGATCTTTACCTGATTCTTAGAGTTCGTGGTATCCACCCTGAGCAAGACAGGCCTTGTCTCCATTTCTCTCCAGCGGCAGAGGGTCCAAACCTGTGTCCTGAGTCTTCTGCTTTTGCCCTTGGACTCTGGCTTGTGCTGCCTGGGAGAAAGGCCTGTGGAGGCAGGTGGGGCATAGGGTGCGGCCCTGGTGGGGGAGTGTTCTTCTGCCTCACTCCTGTGGTTTCTCAGGACACCCATGAGAGCTGCTGTGGGGTGGAAACCCCTCTCGTTCTAGAGCCTGGCTGTTCCCCACTGCGGTGCTGGCCCACAGCTGGGCTGTGAGGGTTGGTTTCTTTGACTGGCCCATGGCCTTCCAGGGCAGATGTGGTACAGGTGTCTGGTCTCTGTCCGAGGGAAGTAGACTTAGAAAATTAAATTTACTTGGCTGTAGTCTTTTGTCTGATGAGCACAAGAAAAGTTACGATGTTGATTATGTACCTTTCTGTGGATAGGAGCAGGGGAATCCTCCACAGCTCTGCAGCACTCTACATCCCAAGCTAAAGCACAAGTTCCCTTTATTACTTTAACAAAAAACATAAATTATTCTAATCTTTTTAAAAAATGGCTTTTGATGCATTATGTGGCTATCTTACTGTGTGAGTATATTTTGGGATGGCGGTTTTTCTTACAGCTGCCCCGCCCCCAGCCCAGAGTTTTCTGTGTCCAGTTTTCTCAGATGTTTTCTCAGCTTATTGCTCTCCCCTGGTAACAGTGCTGGTTGATGTCAACCTCTTAGCCTCCAAGGACTGTTTCCACTCCATTTATCCCTTACTGCAGCTGAGTTTAATCATTTGCTTCTGTTTTGTCCTTTTTATGCTTAGGTTAGGTGTTAGATGACGAGTGTTGCTCCTGGATTCTGTGTGAGCTCCTAAGGATGTGCCGCTTTGCTAAGGTTGTGTGTCCCTGCTAGGATGCGTTGGTGGTGGTATCTGAGGATAAAGGAGCAGCAGACTTTGGTTTTTATTCGATTCTCCAGGGTTCTTTCACCTTTACCCTCCCTCCACAGCATCAACTTTGTAATAATATATAAATATAATCAACTTTGCAATAATTCCAAAGGGTTTTGAGTTGAGAAGGATATGTGTTTTTTCTGTGTCTCTAAACAAGCTGGCTGGAGACCTGACAAGGCCACCTATATGGTGGGAACAGTGATCCGAGGGAGGGGAACAGGACGCTGGGGTACAAAGAATTCTGAGGAGGGTGAGGTAGGGTGAGGGGACAGGGGGAGTCCTGGAGGAGCTCCTGGTCCACTCTGTCAGAGGCTGAACGCAGGTGGCTGAGGAGCAGGTTGAGTGCAGTGGCCCAAGCGGGGAAGGATGGCGAGGCAGTGCAGGTCACGAGGCAGCTTGGATGGTGAGGCGAGGAGAGAGGTTCCCAGTGACTGGTGATGGGACCCAGGTTGGTGATGGGTTTCTTATGTCTTTCTCAAAATCAGAGCAGGTGGGTAGGGAGGGGCACGACAGAGCCTCCCTTACAAGACTGGTGTGATCACGTAACTTGCAAAGGTGTTTCTGTTTAGGAGGCACCAGTCTTTTATTTTATATTAGGACTTAGCATTTTGTACTCTGTCACCAGAAATCAGCAGCTTTTGCACTTTTTGGCCTGCAGCTGTGTTCATTCCATTTGTGCTGCACTTGCTTAACTGTCTCATGCTTGGTTCCTCATCTGGAGATTGGAGCAAATGAAAGCCCCTCCCTCATGCCTGGGGGTGTTGCCTGGTCTGCAGAACGGGCCTCTGTGCAGATTAGGGCAGCAAGCTTGGTGCCTGGTGGTGGCCTGCTTTCTGCTTCCAAGATGGAGTCTTGAACACTATCCTCACAGGAGAAGGAAGTCCTGCCTTACCCTTTTATAAGCTGAGTAATCCCATTCGTAGGGGCCCTGCCCTTAATGACAAAATCATTTCCTGTGGGCCCTGCATCTTTACTATTTCATTAGAGTCTCAGTTCCAATATGAAGAAGGATCCATTCAGACCAACTTTAGTTTTTCTTCCCCTCCACAACACAGTAGCACCACAATCCCTGAGTCTTACCTCTCCTGTGGCCGGCTAGAGAAGCATAGCAAACATGCCCCAGTCAGCCTCATTTTGAAGTGTGCTGGCTTTGTGGGAGCTCAAAGTTGGTTCTCTAGCAGATGATAATAGAATGCAGGATGTACCCTATTTTATTTAACAAATTAAACATTCATGATGTCAGGTGCTCATCCTGTGGGTTCCCCTGGAAGCTGTGAGCACAGACATTGCCTTGTGGAGCAGGGTGGCTGAGCTGGCCTGTGTTGGGTTGAAACTGCTCTGATCTCAGGATCCATGTGTGGATTAAGCTTAGAACCTTCAACTTACTTCAGTCTGGTTTTGTGCTCTTGAACATGCACCACTTACACACTCGTTGTCTTCATTCCAGAGGCTCCTGGGAGCATGTGTTGTTGTCTGTGAAGGGAGAAGCAGCAAGAGAGGCACTACTGTGCAGGAAGGGGAGATGGCTTCACTGATAGATGGAGACTCCTCCCCACCATGACTTCCCAGACAGCTGGATGTGGGCAGTGAGTTTCAGAGTGAGCCATTGGTACCCGTGGCCTCAGGCGCTGGTTGGACTGAGCAGGGATGGGGTGTCTTGAGCTGTCCTGCACCTGTGGCTCTGACACAGCCAGCAGTCACAGTCTTTCCTCTCCTTGCTCCTCACTACTCTGGCTGTTTAAGGCTGTTTTTCTTCCTGGAAAAATAACTCGTCTCTTTTCAGAAAAGCAGGGGAAAGGCTGTTTTGTTTTATGCCTGACATTAAATGCTACAGCAGTAATACTAAACACAATCCCACTGAACAACAAAACATACCCATTTTTGTTGGAAAACTGTGTTTGAAAGAACATAAAAAAGCTGAATGCTGAACAGGAGAAAGTGTAATTTAGCGAATAATTTTTTTTTTGAATGTGACAGCTGAGTATCAGGAGAGATGAGAATGCCACAGGTTTGTAATGTGCTGGAGGTTCTGTTATTCCAATGAATTATTTGGACTTCTCCCCCCTCCCTTTCTCCACTCTCCTCTCTCCACTGCTGAGGATTAATCCCTGGGTTTCATGCAGGCTAATCAAGACTTCTACCTCTGAGCTATAACCCCCAACCCTCTTTTTTCCCTTACTTCTGAGAGAAAAGCATTCTTTTCACCTTACTCCACATGTGAGCATTAAGGGACCCTGTGCAGATGGGCTAAAATAATGACTTTTTTTTTTTTTTTTTTTTTTTTTTTTTTTTTTTGGGGGTGGTGGTATTGGAGATTGAACCCTTTTCCTCTCTCCTTTCAAGACAGAGTCTCATGAAGTCACTGAGTTTCCCCCAACTGTGCTTAAACTCGTAGTCCTCCTGCCTCAGGCTCCCAGAGTGCTGAGGTTACAGGCCCGTGCTACATCCAGCTAATAATGATGGCTGCCTTTTGCGCGTAGGTCTGGCAGATTACAGAAAATTTACTCAGACTCTTTTGTTGATTCTTCCAGTGAACCCGTCATCAGGTTGGTTGGTCAGGAGATCACTCCGGTTGGTGAACGTGTGCTCAAGTGGAGATCACATGCTAATAAGCATGATGGTGAATAGAGGAGCTGTGAGTAGTGCTCCTTGTCTTTTAGGCACTTAGGGTGTATCTGGGGAGATTAGACTGGCACCAGAGGAGTAGACCAGAGGCCTGTGGGAGGCCAACGTCAAGTGGCCTGGGGCTCAGAAAGTGCTGTGGGTGGAGCATCAAGCGGGCCAGTGGGGAGGTCAGAGCAAAGCTTGAAGCAGGAGACTGAGCCCACCTCTGGAGAGGCTTAGCTTAATGCTCCTTCACCCCTGTGCGCTGGGGGCTGGTAGTCTCCATTAGCTGTGGTTATTGGCTGCCTGTGCCCTGGCATAGCTATGGACCTCAGTTGGCTCAGTTGGAACTTTGCTCTTTGGGACTCACCATTAAAACCCCTGTTTGCTCTGTGCAGTTGCACTGAAGTCTTAGGATAGTATCTCCATTTCCCTCTCTGAGGGAGGGTAGCGTAACTGCTTAGAGTCTCCTCCCTTGCTCCTTTCCATTTAAGTTGTGTGGAAACCATAGGCCTGCTTTTTAAAACGGGGTGCCCCAGTCATCCCTGCAAATCTGTTGTGAATCCCTCGAGCTCCTGGCTTTGGTGTAACAGCGATAGATAACACAGGAACTTAATTTACTCTGTAGACACATGGGGAGTGAGGCTTAGTGGGAGGATGCAGCCAGCTGGTGAAAGGCTGCTCCTGTAGAATTTCACCCCCTGCCCCAGGACCCCAGGCACTTGAAGACTGTTGGTTCTGCTGCTACCAGAGCAGTCCTGTCTGGCTCCTTGAAGCCATGTGGCTCCAGGCTTTGCCCTCGAGTTCAGGGAGGAGACAGGCCCCTCACTCTGGATACCTTATACTTATTATAAAATACAGAAAGATACTATGATTAATGAAGCATGGTCATTAAAAATAGTCTTAATTTCAAAGTAGCCCTTTTGCCATTATGTATTTTCTCAAACAAAAATTAGTCATTCAGGGTTATAGCACTAATTAGTGGTAGAGTCCTTGAAAGCTGTGCAGAGAAATTTACACTTGATCCAGCAGGCAGTACTCAGTTAATAAGTCAATTAACAAATGCTTATTTAACTGTCTACTAGATAGAAGGCACAAAGAAGTACAAAGATTCTCTGAGTAATAAGTTCTGCATGCTTTCTTTTCATTTTAAATTTCTATTGATACATAATCTACATATAGAAAAGTGCACCTAACCCAAGTGTAGAGTTTGGTAAATTTTCTCAAACCAATCTCATCCATAAAATCCAGACCGAGAACAATATTAACAGCAGTCCAGAAGCCCAGACTTGTCGCCCTCCTTTTGCCAGCCACTCCACGATATCTGCAGTGTATTCTTCTGTTCCGACCTGCACCTGATCTGAGTGGGAATGCCTGACAGGCCTTGCCATGGCCGGAGGTTGGCCTGTCCTCCTCTCTAGGTGGGCCTGCCCCTGGCTGCTGTCTTCAAGCTCAGGACCAGGTTCAGAACCCCAAGCAGTAGGCATCTCTCAGGGATGCCATGGGGTGCTTGCAGGGAAGGTGTGTGTGTGTGTGTGTGTGTGTGTGTGTGTGTGTGTGTGTGTGTGTGTGGAGACAG
>NW_022900935.1:63456583-63469086 GCF_012274545.1 Fukomys damarensis
GTGTGTGTGTGTGTGTGTGTGTGTGTGTGTGTGTGTGTGTGTGTGTGTAGACAGTAGGAAGTAGAAAAAGAATGTTCCATCCTTTTCTGCTAGTGAGATGCCAGTGCCATCTATTTATTTTTCATCAAAGCATTGCTTGAATATGGCTAGAACATCAAATGGTACTAATAGCTGTATTAAGAAAAAGCTGTGCCCATCTCCCTTGGTGACTCTGATGAGTGTTTTTCTTATCTGTGTATACTTTTCCCCCCTGAAGTTACAAATTTGCTGTTTTTAAGTTTTCTGGGAAACTGCAGTGAACTTATTTTTTTACATGTACTACAGATCTATTTTTCCAGTGCTCAAATAACATATTAGTTTTTTTGTTTTATTTTGTTTTTTCCCAGTGCTGGGGATTGAATCCAGGGCATTGTGCCTGCGAGGCAAACACTCTACCATTGAGCTATATCCCTAGTCCTTTTATTTGTATTTCTTAATCGGAGGCAGGGTCTCATTCTGTTGCCCAGGCTGACCTCAAAGTTGGGCTCCTTTTACCTCAATTCTCAAGTAGCTGGGAGGATTTTTGCACAAGGGTACATTTTTTTTATTATTTTAAAAAATATACCCCTCTTATTCCCATTGGGTTCCTTGGTCACCAGAACAGTATTCAGCTCTCTCCTCCCCTCTCTTGCTTTACTTCCTTCCTTCCCCTGCTCTCACATTTTTCTCTCCTCCTTTTCCTTCTCTTTATTTCTTGGGTCCTTAGTTATTTTCTTTTGTTTCCCAAGAAAAGGAGCACATGATACAGATTTTGTGCATGTTTATGTGTCAAAAGATCTTTATTGTATTTCCTCGAAATTAAATAGTAGGCTGAAATTATTTTCATGGGGACGTTTGAAGGCACTGCTGTATTTTCTCTGGCTTTCAGTGTTGTTAGAAAGCCCAGCTTTCTTAACTCCAGAGCCTTTGTATGTGATCTGGTTTTTCTCTGAGGGGTTTCTTTGTCTTTAAATTTTAGCAGTGCCATTATGATGTGTCTGGATGTGGATTTCTTTGGCTTTACTTTGTTTGTGGTTCACTAAGCTTCTTGCATCTGTTTTTGGCTTTTGACAAGTTTGGGAAATTTTCTGCATTACATCCATCATTCTGGAACTCTGATGGCAAAATGACAGAATGTCAGCCCTTTATCATTGCCTGTAGGTCTCTTTTCCTGCCAACCATTAACTTTCTACAAAGTGAAACCTTCCATTCTCCTTCCAAGGTGAAATTTCCAGTGAGTGGTCAAGAGAGTGGAGAAGACTGGCTGATGAGGTGCGGAAAGTTATACTTGTAGGGGATAATTTGGATGAACTGAGACAGAATTGTTTGATTCATGGAAAATAAGGAGGTTAAGAAACAAATACAGGGAAGCCCTAGGTATAAACAATACCAGAAAAGTATAGTTTTGATAATTCATTGGCTCAGCATTGAATATTTCCATGGATATATTGTAGATCACAGAATATTAATTTAATACATATGTTTTGTAGCTGTGTTGGGAGAATAGAGCAAGGAGGCATAGGGCTAAGACTGGAAAAGAGAAAAGTGCTATATAAGAAATAGCAACGTAAGCATAGATGTTTAGGAAAAGGGAGTTACTTCTGAAGCTGCTTGACAGCTGCTTTTTGGTTCAAAACCGTGTCATATTCTCTGAGTTCCTAAGCTAAGCATGTGCTTAACTGAGCTTGGAAGCCCGTGGAAAGGCCCCACTTGTGGGGAGAGGTTGAATTATGACAGGGAGGGGCAGTTAACCCTCAGCACCCTCTGGAATTGACTGCATTGGTGAAGAACTTGTTTTGGGGAGGAGGAGTCCCCTCCCATCCAGCAGTCTAACTTTTTCCATGCTTTCTGATTTGAAAATGGAATCTATCGAAAGTAATGCTTGCAGCCATTCTCACATTGTGGTACATGGGGCCCCAGGAGTCCCTGAGGTTGGACTGTTTTTATATGCCCTCAAGATGTTATTTGCCCTTTTCCCCATGTCAACACCTTCACTGATGGTGGAAAAGCAATGTAGGTAAAAATAACTTCTTCTGGAGCCTTAGCACAGATCAAAGCAGTGACTGAACTCTGTGCTGCTGATCTTTTGCAGTTTAAAAAAATCTGATTTGTAAGATTGTCCTTGACAGGACAGAAGAGTGTATTAATTTCATTAAATTTCAACCACTGAATGCACATGTTAAGAAATTTTTGTGAGATGAAATGGGATGTTGCTGGGAAGTGCTGTTGCTTAGTGGGGAGCTGCTGGCTGCAGGGATTGGTGAACAGCACCCCCACAGCATGCACAGCTGTGGGGAGCACTGCTTCTGCAGTAGGTGCGGCTGTTGGGCAGTAGGGGTGGGGACAGGGCTTCAGCAGAGGTGCACCTGCTGGCTGGCAGGGGCTGGTGGGTGGGAGAAACACCTCGGCAGCAGGTGCGACTGTGAGCTGGGCTTGTGCTCTTTTCTTCACACATCTTCTCACATGAAGAAATGACACAGACCTGGGTATTTGACAGGAAAATAAAATGATCCTGTCATGTTTCCAGTGGTAAAATTTGAGATTTCAAATAAAAATATTAGAATTAAGAAGACTCTTCTGAAGAGATCATGGTGATGGTATTGAACTAAAAAAAAATACTAGGGAAGGCCAGCATAGCTCTTTGAACCAATGATTTCAGGTGGCCAGTGCCCATCATTACGGAGTCATCTGTGGGTCAGATAGCCACTTATGGTTCCACAGGACCAGTCCCCATTTGTTGACATGGCCTCAGGTACTACATTGCAAGTAATCTTAAAAGTGTTACTGCTTGTTGAATTTTGACATTGTGTCAAAGGAAATACCCTGACTAGCTAAATCTCCATTTAAATACTTCTCTATTAGTCATAAATATTTGTGTGAGAGGAGATTTCCTTCATAGGCCTTAACTGAAATCCCACATTGCAACAGATGAGTACAGAAACAGGAGGGTCAGGACATCTATTAAACCTGAAACTATTGTTGTTGTTGTTGTTGTTATTGTTGTTGTTATCATTATCATTGCCTTTTGGTACCAGGGATCAAACTCAGAACCTTGTGCTTTCAAGGCAGGCAGCGGTGCCACTGAGCTAAATTCCTTGCTCTTAAACGTGAAACTAAAAAAATTTGTAAAAAATGTCAGCAATGTTACGGTTCTTATTAAATTTGAGAAACCATACTTATTTCTCATTATATTCATGTTAAAATATAAGGGATTTATTACTTTTTGATGAATGAATAAATACATTAAAAGTTTTTCTCATCTTAATTTTTTAAAATTAATTTTATTGGTACATTTTAAATATACAATATAATGACATTTATCATTGGAAATTTGTACTTTTACATAATCTATCTTGGTTTAATTTCTAATATAGCAAATACCAGTAGATTCTATCACAGAAATAAAAGATTGTTGGGTTCCTCTGTCATTTTAAAGAGTGGAAGGGAGGCCTAAGACCAAACAAGCTTGAGACCTTTTGGCTTAGAATTATTGACACTAGAAGCCACTCCAGAAGTTGCAAACCAAGGACATATATGCATGTTTGTAAATTGATTTTTTTGTGTGGGAGAATTTAGAGAATAGAGAAAAAACATTAAAATTTGTCATTCCTTTGTCCCTTCCTTTCTCTTTCCTGCCCTTGCATCCAGGAGAGCTGCAGTTTGAATGAGGGTTCAGTGTGATCCCTGTGGGGTCCCTTGTGCCAGCGTCTGTCCTGATACAGGCACAACTAAGCCTTCCCCACTGAGCCTGAACATGGCACAGGAACAGAAATGAGGTTCAGGAAAGTGGCAGGTGCTGAAATACAAGCAAACATGGTCAGAAGGAAAGCAATCCCAGTGGCAGCAGTTTTCATAAAATAGTCTTGTGGTTATTAGCAGGTCCGTAAGTGGTTAAATGCAGCCAAACCTGAAGTCACATTGGTGACTTTGAAGTGTGTGGAAGAGGAAGCTCCTGGAAAGAGAGCTTTGGCTGTGGAGGAAGTGCATGTGTAAAGAGCTTTTTCCTTTTCAATTCTTCTGCAGATCCTCTGTCAATGGGTCCTCAGAAAGCCCTGGAAACCATCGGTGCAAATTTACAGAAGCAGTATGAGAACTGGCAGCCGAGGGTAAGCCTGGTTTACTTGGTGTTCCCTTTCTTTCTTGTGAGGAAGTTTCGATTTCTTGGTCTCAAGCCGTCTTTGAGTTCAACTGAGAATTCTCTGCAGATCCTCACCTCATATATCCAAAGATTGCATGCTCCTTGCACACTTGCAAGTCATCACTTAGCCTACTGATGTGTACACGTTTTGTTTGTAATGACAATGCTTGAATTATTGTGAGCTATGCACAGGTAGTCTGTTTCATGCAGTTTCCTCACAGACTTTTGTGAAAAGAAATTTTTCATGTTACCCTTAAATTGTAGATTTTATTTTGCACAGGAAATGTTTTTTCAGTAACTCTTGTGTAACCGCAGCTAGGTAGAGCTGTATCCTTCCTATCTTCAGTTTTCAGACAGGAGAGAAAAAAGTACCCAGTGTTCAAAGGATGACACCTATTATGCACTCAGTCTTTGATTCAGAAGGTAGGTTTCTTTTTAGGGAACCAGTTACCAATTAGTGTTTTTTTGTTGCTTATATCTTACAGGTTTTTCTCTCTCTCCTTCCCTTTTTCCCTCCCTCACTCCCTCCCTCCCTCTTTCTTAAACAAAAGAAGCATAGAATATAACTGTATCATGTTGCCTTTAAGATCTAGGAATTTGTAAACTACCCATTGACCTATTTCCTTTATCCCTTTTTGTAAACCAGCTTGAGCTTATTGAATTTAGTAGAAAATTAGACATTTGGCATATTTATTGAGGTGCCCATATTATATTCAGTTTTGTGTGATGGCTTGATTTGGAAATTATGAATAAAGGAGTATTAGGAAGAAGGTAGATTAGGCAGGTGGCCTTACCTGTGCACCTCCTGTAGGTTTTATTCTCTTTTTGGCTATAAGCCTGATGGAAACAAGTGATTTATGGAACCTACTTAATACTTGCCTGCTTGGGAGTTTGATTTGTAGATCATTTATCCAAATGATCTGGAATTTAGGGATTACTTGTGTATTATTTACATTCTTGGAATAAGAGGATAGGCAGAAATGAATTTGTTCCTGACTTTAACAGTGCCCTTAGGTAGTTTCTCTTGGAGCTCGTGGTGAGGATCCATCTATGTGTCTTTGAGGTTTGCATTTCTAACTTGTCAAGTCAATGATGATGGACCTTTATTCTTTAGAAGGCAGGGTTCTCAGTGGTTATTTTGATAAGTACCTAAAGGTTTTGCTTTTTCCTCTCTTGAGTCTGTTACCTCTTGATGGTTTATATAAAAATTCAGTACTTTTTTCTTGAGAGTGCAATGCATTTGGGAGTTGGGTGAGCACTGGAGCAATATTTTGATGGTATATTCCTTTAAAGATAGTTGAGATGGATAGTGTTTCATGGAGAAATAGCTTCTTTGAGGACTGTGAAGATATCCAGGATCTCAGCAAGGCGAGACGGCACTTAAGGGAGAATGGGGCAGAGTGGCAACATTGGGAGATGTGATGTTGTTACCAGTACTGCCCTCATTTAAAGAAACGCCTCTGACTCAGCTGCTTCTGGCTTCTTCTGAGTTTGACTTTTCTTTCGCTTTTTCCTGAGTCCTTTAAGATAGTATGTAACTTCAGGCCTTCCCATTATATATGTAGAATGTAACCAAATACCTTCAGATCTTGGGGTTCTTTCCTAAATGAGCCTGTGCTGTTTTAATTGCTTTCTTCTTTTTAAAGAAGTATGCCATAAGAAAATAATAGTCTTTCAGGATACATAAACTTCATATTCCAGGACATTACAGATTTATTCTACTTAATATGACTTACAATTTTTTTTTTTTGAGTGCCAAGAGATTATTTACTGTTTGCTTTGTTATTAGTTTGACTTGGAAGGTGTCAGCCAGTTCACCTAGCTGTCAATAAATGTAATCTTCTAAAGTAAGACTGACTATAAATTTTAATATAAATTTCTAACAGCATATGTCTTCCATGGTATCCCAGACACAAAGAGCAGTGTGGAATCACGTGTAGGATGAGATCATCATGGCCTGGCCATGCTGGGGTGGCAAGCACTGGTCTAGAGGATGCAGCCCTCGGTTAATTAATTGTCTGTCACCTGGGAAAACTGGTTACAGTCCATAGGATTCAAGAACAGATCTGCAAAATGATTTTCTATAAACGAGAGTTTGAAGGGCTGGTGAGATGGAGAGTGTTTAAAGATTATAGGATGCTTAGGAAGAGGTGCCAGTGAACCAGTGCAGGTGGGATTCCATCTGGGTTGATTCATAAAGTAGAATCTGGAGTAAAGTATCACTTGCCACCTAGCAAGAATCTGTTTATGCGAACAGAGCAGGGTCTTCTCCTGCATTCAGTAAGCCAAGCCACAACCAAGAGTATTTCATTGTTTTCTTTTTGAATGCCAAGAGTTTGGATTCATTTTTATATATGCTAAAAATGTTTTAAATTTCCTGCTACAATCCATTGCAGGGACTTCCGTATTTCAGAAACAAGTCTAAGTAATGGATGTGGCAGGAGAGCTCTGACTGGTTCATGGATGTCAAATGCAAGGTTGTACCATAAGCAGTTGGTAATAATAGCTCATGCCCCTGGGCATGTGGTACTTCCTGTGAATTGTAGGAGAGAGTGAAGGGCTTGGCATCCATAGCAGTCCTTCTCAGTGGGTGGCAGACCTCATGCTGTCTTACAGAGTTTGCACAAAACATGAGGCAATTTCTAAGCTCAGATGCGTGGCACAAGGTACCTGATCTCCAACTGTAAATCAGGGTGCTTTGAAACATTGCAGAGCTAAACACACATCATTTTATTGCACTCTGCAGGGCTTTCCAGCTTCTGCAGCAATAAAGAGAGGTCGATGTGTGATGTGCCATCTGCAACAAAACAATGGAGGTGTTATTAAATTTCCTAGGCCTTTGATGTAAAGACCCATAGATCTGGTTTTCTCTTCTCTGTATCTTTTATTGCAAGACTTACAAAGGTCAGGCAATTTGCAATAAGGTCATTTTCATGAATGTTTGCTGAAATCAATGCCTGCTGTGGGTGGGGACATACGAAGGGGTGCCCATTAGTCTCAGCAGCAGCTCCCATCTAGGAGATGTGGAAGACTGGCCACCAGCAACTTACCCTTGCCACAGGGGTGCCTTGTGGACTAATGGTTTCCTGCCTGGCACTAAATTTCTCAGGCTTTTTCCTCCTGACTTTTCTAGCTGTGACTCTTTGAGATTAGATATTTTGGTAAAGGTGATCCTGGTTCAGGAAGGAATTTAGAGAAACTATGATGATTGTATTTATTTCTGAAGGCTGCCAGACTCTTTCTGGCTCGTATTTCCTTGCTAGCTGATTGAACCTTTTCTAAATAATGTATTAGTTTGCCACTGGTAAAATATTTCTTCTGGCTAAATTTAATATGACTTTGTCTTATTACCTTTAGGTACATAAATCTATGTTCTGCAGGAGATTGAAGGAAAGATGCCAACCATTGTTTTGGCTGGAAACAGCCTTTGTTTAGTCATGAGCCTCAAACAAAAGTTGTGTTGGGAGCTCAAGAGTAGAAACTTATGGAGCTGAGAGTATACAGTGAAGATAAGAATGTGTCTAACAGCGAGTTCCAGGTCAGACTCAACTACATAGTGAGACTCTGTCTCCAAAAAACAAAACAAAACAGAATGTGTCTAACAAGTTGAGGGCTGGCAATTCAGTGCAAGATGTTAATTTAGGACTTGGAGCTGAGGGTAGGAGCCAGTAGGATGAGACCTCCCCGCAAAGGATCTTTCCCCCAAACCAGGGGCAGAAAGATCCACACTCTACTCAGGTGAGTTTCAATTCTTTTGGTGGCTTACAAGAATAGTTACAATTTACTAACAAAGATGAAGAGATTTGTGGAACTTCCACAGATGGCAGATATCTGAGGTGGCTGCTGGTTGAGTCCATTTGTCCAGTGCATGTGTCCAGAAAAAGGGCTGGACATGCCCTTAGTTGTGAATGTACTTTGCCGTAGGAGCCTGCTCACATCCTGATCAGCTGCGTATGGCAAAGGCAGCAGGTCCTGTGTAGAGTGGGGGTGGGGAGGGGTGGCGGTAGTGGTGGTGGTGGAGGTGGTGGAACCTCCCCGGAGCTGAATGAATAGGAGTCAACTTTGAAATGCCTGAATGTTCTTAGGTATTGCACACAGTGATATATTGTGGTTACACTGAATAGGTTTTCTGGCTGGGCATTTAGCTCAGTGGTTCCACTGCCTGCTTCGAAAGCACAGGGTCCCGAGATCGATCCCTGGTAACACACACACACACACACACACACACACACACACACACACAAAAAGACCTTGAATAGGTTTTCAATTCCCTTCAGCATTCTTCTTGGACCTGTCACAGTTGATTTGTGATCAGGGATTGAAAGTTAGCTTTTCCTATTAGATAAATGTTTTTTAAATAGAATTTCATGCCAAGTAGAGTGTCTGTTTTAGGGGAGAGAAGTTTCTCTTGAACGAAGCAGTTACCTTAGCTGAGTAGAAGCCACTGTTGAATTTAGTTTAAATGACAATCACCCTTCCCTTAGCGTTGGCATACCTTGTTGTTTATTTATTTATTTATTTTGTCCTACCTTTTGAGCTTCTTAGAGTGAACCAAAGCTGTTGAGAAAGGGATTGGGAAGGTGAAACATGGACACTTCAGTTCTATTTTCAACTATGGTACAGGTGGTGTTTGCAGCACCTAATGTTTATGTGTAATTCAGTGTTTTATGGGGATTGTGGTTAGGACAGCTGGAGTCCAGGCTGTCTCACCTCGTCCTTGAAGTGAGCTGATTGCTAGACCTGCCCACTCCGCAGGGCGAATTGAGTATCATGACAGACTGCTAAGGGAACCTATCAGAGCCAACATTAGTGAAGGAACACACTAACTGAAGACTAAGTAGGCTCTTGGGTCCTGCTAGCCTCTTTTCCTGGAGCTGATTGTCTTAACTGTGATCCAGTTTAGCAGGCCTGCCCCTGCTTTGGGGAAGAAGGAGGGGTAAAGTGATAGACATCAGTACTTTTAGCTCCCCTGCATGACTCCGGAGGAGTCTTACACAGTGATGCAGTAAAGACCCATAAGTGGGCTCTGCCTTTGCCTAGAATTTTCTGAGTTAGATGTGGGTAGTCTAGGAGGAAGCTTAGGTGCAAAGCATTGGGAGATGTTCCAGAGATCTTTGTGGAATACATAATATGGATTCTTACTCTGCAGTAACTTCTGCTCAGGGCAGTCACATTTAGACATTAGCCCCAAACGCACAGTGCATTTCAGCTGGTGAAATTATGTTGGTGACATTCCCCTGTGAGTCACCCCAATACCATTACTAGTATATGTGCTGCTGAAGTGAACACACCCAATGCCATTGGGGTGCTGACCTCTGCCCTGGCTGGCTTCCCCTGGTGGCCAACTTTCCCTCCACTCACCTTTAACAACCCGGGTTTCTATCTCTGTGGGTCCTAAAGTTGGGGCTTATCCACCTGTTTGTGTTTTTGTGACAAATTGCAAATGAGGACTTCTAGCCAAAGGCGGAGTTGTAGATGGCTGGCTCGCAGTTGACATAATTCGGGCTGGTGTGTGAAGTGCTTTGCATCCTGTACTCATTAAATTTGCATCAGGGTGTATATAATTTCCTCTAGTCTTCTTGGGTTAACTGTTGTGCTTTGACTGTTTCCATTAGCTGCTTCCTGCCCAGATGTTAAAAATTGTACCTGTGACAAATATTTTGTTTATATTTTTGCTCTAGCCTTAATCATGTTCCATTCCTCTTCTTTCTCCTTTTTCTATCCCATCTTGTATGACAGATTTTTCATGTACCATATTCAGGAAGAATTCTGATTTATGCTCTTCAGCTGAAGGGCTTAGTCAGCCCTGCCCACGCACTTCCTGTCTTGCCCTGTCCCCAAAGGCCATGATGTTGGAAGCAGCCTCCTGGAAGTGAGTGGGGCTCGGAGTGAAAACCAGTTTATACCAGACTGTATATGAACCTCCCTGGTCATTGCACTTCATAAGAGGATCTGGGTATCTTCATCTCTCTGCCACCACTCAGCTTAGTGACATAAGGGATACATTCTTTTAAAAACACACCAAACATGTGTTAAAAAAGGAAGGGATTCTTTTGCATCTGTCAGGAGAAAGGATAGTGTGCTGTGTAGCTAGGGCACTAAGAGATTTTAGTCTCATAGAATTGGCCTGGGAAGGGACACCTGTTTGCCATCCCTGTGTAGGAAGCTTGTTCTCTGGGGCAGCCAGAAGGCCCTCAAAGGTGCGATTAGGATCTCAGTCCAAGCAGTGGAGGTACACCAACAGAAGGGATTTCAAGCTGTCTGTCACTGCTCAGAAGTAGGAGTCAATCTTTAGCATCTTTCCCTCCTTCTCCCATAGCCATGTTAGGCTCATGACTCCAGGGAAGACTTGGCATGGGGAGTGCCCTATGATGGGTCTCTTTTCTACTTTACAATGTTAAGGAGGGTGTGTAATAGTCCAGTGACTATGGAAAGAATATGTATGTTTTGACTTTCAGCTTTGCCACTTCCTAGAAATGTTGTTACTACTTGATCTTTTAAGATTTATAAATGTATGCCAACTGTGGGGGCAAATGTCTGTAATTCCCACACTTTGGGAATCTGAGGCAAAAGTATTGCAAGTTCTAGCCTAACCTGGATAACCTAATGATGTCATGTCTCAAAATGAAACACGAAAAAAAGGCTGGAGATGTAGCTCAGTATTAGTTCAACCCCTACCACCACCACCCCAAAGATTTATAAATTTAAAAGGAGAGTTAAGAGGGAAAGTAAATACACTAACATTGGCCTGAAGGTATTCATATGAGGAGGCCCATGGTGGCCCCAAGAAATCCTCACTTCTCATCCCTCCTTCCCTTGATGCTGAGATGGTGAAGGACCAAGGGTCTTCTTGTGCCACTCCAGGGCTTTCTCTGACCTCCTCTGTCTACAAAGTCTTGCCTGGGTAGCTCTTTCCTCACTCTCCTCCATTAATTGGTTTACTTGAAGCATGATATTTTTAGAGACAAATAAGGGCTTAATTCTGTCTTTAACAAGCTCTCAAGGATGTTATCTCTCTTTTTTATGTTCCTTTTAACAAGCAGTTGTCTCTGTGTATGTGACAAATTGCAAAAGAGGACCCCACACTTTTTGAGTACTGAAATATAGCCCAGCTGCTTGATGTCCACACATCTCACATGCTGGATGGGCTTCCAGTGTGAACCTAGGGCCAATGAACATTTTGGCCCTGAAGGACAGGAGGTGTCAGGGCAAGGGCTGGAGGTGCGGTCACAAAACAACATAGACATGTTAAGGAATGGAAGACTAGATTTGGGGTGCTAATGGGAGCCCCTATATATGTTCACCATGTGCCATAGAAAGGAGTTGTAAAATTATACTCTAGTCAAATGAAAAAGTGCTGATGAGGTGGTAGTGGTGGGAGTAATCCAGAGCAGATTTGAGGGGACGACCACTTAAACGATCCTGTGCTGCCTGGTTACATTTTAGAGAGAATCTGTGTGCCACAGTGGTGTTTACACATGTGGTTGCCAAGGCTTCTGGATAACTCCATCTGAAACATCAAGGATTAATGTATTGGTAACATATAATGCAAACTTCTTAAAAACTGAAATAAAGTTTATATCACATAAAACCTGTCGTTTTGTCTATAATTCAGCAACTTTTTGCATATTCACATTGTTTTGCAAGCATTGCTACTACTCAGTTCCAGAACATTATGATCATCCCCCAAAGAAACTGTGTTTTTGTCAGCAGTCACTCTCCAGCTCCCCATCCCACTAGAAACCAGAAGTGACTTCCTCTACTTTCTGTTTACCGGAAGTGACTTCCTCTACTTTCTGTTTCTAGGGATTTGCCTATTCTGTATATTATGGAGTTGTATACTCTGTGACCTTTTGTGACTTTGACTTAGCATATTATTTTCAAGTTTCATCCTGTTATTGCATATATCATATCAGTAGTTCAGTGCTGTTTATAATGAAATAACATTTTATTACTTGTATATTTTACATTTTCATTTTATACATTTACCAGTTATGTTATAGTACTTTTTCGTTGTATAAAGAATACTTTTATGAACATTAATATTTGAGTTTTTGCAAAAATAGTTGTTTTTAATTCTCTTAGGTATACATAAACCTAGCGGTGGAATTGCTAGGTCATGTTCTTTTAAAGGCACATCTACTGTCTTTTCTATAGTGGCTGTACCATTTTTCCATTCTTACTGGAAATGTTAAGGAGGGTGTGATTCTTTCATATCCTTGCCAACACTTATTTTCTCTTTTTAAAAATTATTTTTAAATTTTTATATGTCATATATATATATATATATCATATATCATATATGGTTGGGTAGTTAGGTGGGTAGGTAGATGGGTGGATGTGCAGT
>NW_022900935.1:63469147-63518217 GCF_012274545.1 Fukomys damarensis
ATATATGGTTGGGTAGTTAGGTGGGTAGGTAGATGGGTGGATGTGCAGTACATGATAGGCAGTTGAGTAGATAGGTGAGTGGGTGGATGGATGGATAGAAGGAAGGAAGGGTAAGTAAGTAGACAGAGTAGAAGCTTGGTCTGCCTAGCTGTCCTACAATGACTGTGAGGAGAGATGAGCCTGTGGCTTCCTCAGTCATGTTTCTGCTTGCCTCCTAGTGTCTTGCTGTGTTGATTAATTCCAATATTCAAAGAGGTATAGTGGATCAAAATCCCTTTCATATCTTCTGTCCTAACCAGAGCCTGACCCCTGAGTGAGCTGTGATTTGTTCTACTGGGTGTAGTCCCTCTTGTTGGAGGAGACAGAAGTTCTGCAAGTGAAATGGTATGCAGAACATTTATCATGGTGACTTTGGAGAAGCAAGACTTTTATTTTTTATACTAACCCCTTCTATATTTGCATTTAAAAATGATACTTATGTTTTACTTTAATAATAAACAACTGATTTAAAATATCTATAGCCGGGCATCGTGGCGCACACCTGTAATCCCAGCACTGGGGAGGCTGAGCCAGGAGGATCTCTGTGAGTTCAAGACCAGCCTGGGATACATAGTGAGTTCCAGGTCAGACCCTGTCTCAAAAAGCAAAAACAAACAAATAAAGTATCTATTCCCTTTGTCACCTTTGAGAAGAAAGGGAACTATGAGGTAGAAGTCACTTGTGACTTTAACCTTTGGGTTGTGACACTATGGTTTTTCCTGCCATCTCTGTTTCTCTCTGTGCCTTGTGCGTGACACGATGAGCCTGTAGGCTTTGGTGTGGGCCTGCCTTCCTTCCGTCACAGGGGCAGGCCTCACTTTCTAGGTGATGAAACTGCATGTAGAGGTTTATGGTGAATCATTCAGGTATGGCTGCTTCCTCTGCCTGTAAGACCCACACTGACTTGAGGAAACCGGTGGGACCCAGCAAGAGGGCTCTGCACAGGAGCCTGCTCCCTTTGACTATCAACATTAGGATTAAAACGGCCAGGCTTATCATGGCACTTTAATCCACTTTCTCTGTGTTTTTGTCACTTTGAAGATTGGAAGTCCCTTTCTTTGTGCAGGTCTGTGGCTGCTTGAATGTGCTTCTACTGGTGAGCTGATATGAGCTCATTACCTTTTAAATTGACAGAGAAAGAGGAAGAGTTTGACCAAGCACCCTTGTGTGGTTTGACCAGACCTCTCTTGGACTCTTGTTGAGAAGGGATTTGGAGTGGTGAACTTTAGCAAAGACTTGGCTGCTGTATCAGGCGAAGAAGCATGCTTCAAAAATGACATGCTTTGCAAAATAAACCTTTGGAAGTGTAAGTAGGGCAGAGTGAGGATTTCTGCCTGGTGAGGGAAGAGGGAATTCAGCTTTTTAAGGTCTTATCACCTTTTTTTATTCCTTTGGTTCTGCCAAGATCTGTTAAGTATTAGTTTTTGATAGACAAAGTAAGCAGCTGAATTGCCCTCATATCCCCAAAGCACTCAGTGAACAAGGAAGAGAAATGCACCAATGATACCAGTTACTGCCTCTTAGTTTACTAGGTGACTGAGGCTGGTTCTCATGTGCTCCAGCTCCCATCAGCTCACTCTGGAGAAGCAGCCAGAAATGTAGATGTCCTGGGGAGGCTGAGTCAATGATATATTTGCTTACTGGTTACAGAGCTTTTTGTCTTTTAATTGGTGTGTGTAGTCCATTTACATTTAATATAATTATTGATATATTTGTGTTTAAATCTATCATCTTTTTTGTTGTTGTTGTTAATTGGGTTTTAAACAATCATTCCATTTTCCTCTTTTAATGATATAAGGAATTTATGAGCTGCTTGTGTGTTACCGTGACATGGCACATACTTTCTGTATGATGGAGCGACTTCCCTCTTCCGGCTGGAGCAAGCACCTTGCACACTTGCCTTTTCACAACCTTGCCTTGTGATAGATAGTAGTTCTGATTTAAATTCTTGCACAACAGCATTGTTGTTATTTTATACAGTCAGTGTTTATCTGGATTTACCCACTTACCTGTTTTAGTGCTCTTTATTCCACCTTGTGTTTCTGTCCTGTCTGTGGTCACATTCCTTCAACCTGAGAAACTTTAATTTTTTTCGTATTACGAAGCTGTAGACAACAAATTTATACAATTTCTGTTTGTCTGAAAATGTTTTTAATTTTATGTTTATCTCACTTTTGAGGGATAATTTTGCTGTGTGTAGAATTTTTTATCAATCTCTTTTTGCCAGTGTAAAGGTGATTTGCCCTCATCTTCAAGCTGCTAGCCTTTCTGATAAAACTATGACTGAGTATGAGCACCTGCTCTACCCCTGAGCCACACCCTGGGCTCCCAGCAGTAAGTCCTAGTGTTGTCTCTTTTTATACAATCTGTGGTACCTTGTACCTTCTACTATGAAAAAGCAGTATCTGTCATAGAAATTATAGTCACACTTTTAGAGGAGCAAAGTTGGGGACAGTGTGGAACTCCATAAAGAGCTGAGTAACACCATAAAAATCTCATGCAGATCTTTCTAGAATTTCCTTTTTTGTCCCATGGCCAACCCGGCCCCCATGTCCCATTTTATTTTTTCTGCCCAAGCACCACCTTGGGTTAGTCTTCCTGGAGTATCACTGTGGTTCTTTTCCTCACCTGCTGAAAACAAATAAAACAAGATCAAGTTCAAGTTCCAGCCCCAGCCACTGCTGTAGTCTAACTGTCCCCAGACCTCAGGCCACCCCTGGATGCGTTTTCCTCCCTCTTCCCCCTCCATTTCCTCCTCTTCTGTCTCCCGCTTGTTCTGTGTCCTGCTCATCTTCTGGTTTATCCTGCTCTCACTGCTTACCCACCTTTGTGTGTGTCAGCTCAGGGCTCTGGCGCTCAGCAGGAGGAGTGGAGATGGAGTATGGTCAGGCTTGGCAGTAGCCCACTTGGTCTGATGCTGTGATTTGGAGGAGATTTGAAATGATCTGTCCTCATAGTCTACTGACCGTGGATTAGGGAGGGAGTAATTCTGTCTCTACAGCAGGTGTGACTGAGGGAACCCACAGTCCCTGTGTTGGAGTGAGAAGCTAAGGCCAGTAAACTCCCTCAGGTCTTTAGCAGAAGCACTGGAATCTCAGATCGCCCCTTGCTCCTGGCAAACCCCTACACACAGGTGTTGCTGTATGGTTATGCCTTGCTTTTAATTGAGATGTTGCCAAGTTGTAGATTGAGAACTGTACTGTTGCCACCATGTTAGGTCACATGTCTCTGTGTGTTTTGGCCTCAGGGAGGCCTGAAGATGTCTCTGGAGTCCTGGGTTTCTGGTCCAGTTCCTCAGTACAGGCCCTCCTGCTGGTTGGAGAGCTGTCTTTCCCTCTGTTCTCTTATTTTCTGATAGGGTTTAGAATGGTGCGTGAGCTGTTGTTTATTGTCACACATTGGTGTGTTAGCATGGAGTTCTCTAGTTCCCTCAATTTCTTGTATTCTGTGGTTTTAGGGTGTTGGCTGTGATTGGTGACCTTGGTGAATGTCTCAGGATGCGTGGCCTATGCTCTGTTAATCGGATTCAGCCTTGCACCCCAGGGCTGCAGTCACCCTCAGAAACATGGGAGTGGAAGTGTGCAGAAAGTCTGTTCTGTTCTCAGTTTTATATATTCCACGTCTCTTTATGTCTTAAGTTTACAACTTCCCTTTTTATATGCCATTCTGCACACTTTTTTCCAAACAATTTTTAGATGTCATTTAAAATACACAAATCTTAAGTATTTAGTTTGAAGAGTTTTGACAGGTTACTGTCAAACTTCTGTGTAATCACCACAAGACAAGATGGAGAAACATTTGATCCCCAGGAATTTCCTGCATGCCCCTTTCTCATCAGTTTCTCCTGGCCAGGGGCGCTCATCTTCCATCTTCCATCACCGTGAACTAGCTTTGCCTATTCTTTATGCAAATAATCATTCAGTCTCTGTTCTTCATGATTTGGCTTCTCTCGGTGTCATCTTTTTGAGTTCTCTGCAGATCTTTCCCACATCAGTGGTTCCTTTCTCACTGCTGAGTGCTGTCTCAGTTTGC
Organism: Fukomys damarensis; assembly: GCF_012274545.1. Classification (NCBI taxonomy): domain Eukaryota; kingdom Metazoa; phylum Chordata; class Mammalia; order Rodentia; family Bathyergidae; genus Fukomys; species Fukomys damarensis. Next base: position 63,473,219 of record NW_022900935.1, read on the forward strand.
AGGTGAACAGACTTTGTTTATCCATTCTCCTGCAGATGCATATTGGGGTTATTTCCACTTTTGGTCTATTAGGAATAGAGCTGTCAGGAGCATTCATATAAAAAACTGTGTGGGCATGTGTTTTCATATTTCCTTATTAAATACCTGGGCATAGGAACTCAGGTTATGGGTCATTGTGTGTTTGCAATTATATTTTGTAAGTAGCTCTTAATTGACAAGAATGACAGAAATCATCTGTTTTGCTTTGTAAAGCCAGGAATTACTGAGTACCTTTTTTTACATTGCTCTCCCTGTGCTCTGGAGATGTGAAAACATTGGCATTGATGAGGCACTGACATTATTTTCCCCTCAAATCATACACATTTCTTAAGGTGAGGGGAGGCTGTGCTCATCTCTGCGCGTAGTGTGGAAGTGTGTATACAAAAGTATGTAAGTTCAGGAAGTAACCACATCAGTTGCTTTTAGCCACTAAAGAATGGAAGTGACTTGTGCCTTTGAAGGCCCTTCAGGCCTCCCTGGTCACAGCCACCTCTATCCCTGAGGCTACCTGTGGCTGGGTGTTCCCCAGCTTTTTGTTAGTGTTGGGGAGGCTGTGACTACCTTCCCTGTTTGGACACTTGAGTGCTCTTTGCTCAGCCCTGCTGGAGGTTCATCTGGCTGCTGTGGGTTCCTCAGGTTGTCCGGCTTCTGTTTCTGTGTGGGATTCCCTGATGGCAGCAGAGTGGAGTGTCCCCTGTGTGGGTTGGCTGCCATCCCAGACACCATGTCTGTGGTTGCACGGTGTTGTTCTCCTTGAGCAAGGCCTGGGCACTGTGGCATCTGAAAGGGGTTGAGGCTCCTCATTCTTCCTAGCAACCAACATGAGCCCACCAGACTTTGTTCCTCAGTAGCACAGACCACATCTTGATTTTTCTCCCAGAGGCAGAAGCATAGTATAATCCTGATACACATTTGTTGAATGAATGACTAGTGTACCCTAAATGCCAGCAAGAACACATGAACTTTTTTTTCTTGTTTAAGTAACAGAAGCAAAAAGCTGAGGAAAAATTTTTTTCAGTGGTGGAGGTTGTACCGAGGGCCTCACACATGCTAGGCAAGTGCCACCGAGTCACATCACCAGCCCTTTTTGTTTTTATTTTGAGACGAAGTCTTGCTAAGTTAGCCAGGCAGGGCTCAAACTTGGACTCTTTCTGCCTCAAGTCTCCTGAACGGCTGAGGTTACAGGTATGCACTGTTGCACCTGGTCTGAGCAAATAATTTTTACACCCTGTATTGGCTTTCTGCTGCAGGTACTGGGAGCACCCACTGGGAGCCAGCAGTGCCCTGCTCCTTCTCCACTCCCAACTGCTCTTCCAGGCTCTTCTGCCTCTCCCTGCTCCTGTCCTGCTGTCTTCCCGCCAAGTCCCTCAAGAAGCCATTAGGATGTACTCAGAATCCTTGACCTCAGAGCTCTTGTTAATGAAGAAAGGAGAGATAGAGCCAGTTCTCTAAAACAATCATGACTGCTGGAAGCTAGCTCATTTAGAAAATGAGGTGTTTATAATAATGTGGGTTGTTAACTGTGGAGTGCCTGAGATAAATTCATAGCTTTCATTTCTTCAGGAGAACCTAGAATTTTTCTTACAAGGTAAAATGTGCTTTTATAAATTTTGAGTCCAGAATATTGACATCCTTTTAATGAGCAACACTTGTCAAAGGAACAAAGTTTTTTTTTTTCTTGAGCTGTAGAAATCTAGATTTTTTTTCTTCCTTCTCCTTCAGTATTTCCCCATGTCTTGTCTTTCTAAGTGTGTGTGTGTGTGTGTGTGTGTGTGTGTGTGTGTGTGTGACTCTAAAACAATCATGACTGCTGGAAGCTAGCTCATTTAGAAAATGAGGTGTTTATAATAATGTGGGTTGTTAACTGTGGAGTGCCTGAGATAAATTCATAGCTTTCATTTCTTCAGGAGAACCTAGAATTTTTCTTACAAGGTAAAATGTGCTTTTATAAATTTTGAGTCCAGAATATTGACATCCTTTTAATGAGCAACACTTGTCAAAGGAACAAAGTTTTTTTTTTTCTTGAGCTGTAGAAATCTAGATTTTTTTTCTTCCTTCTCCTTCAGTATTTCCCCATGTCTTGTCTTTCTAAGTGTGTGTGTGTGTGTGTGTGTGTGTGTGTGTGTGTGGTACCTGGGATCGAACTCAGGCCCTTGCGCTCCCAAGGAAGGCAGTGGAACCACGGAGCCAAATCCCCCGCCCTCCCCATGTCTGTCTTTTTTCTGTCAATTACAGTGTTTGAAAAGAAGCTACTGAAATAGATGATGTTTTCCCCTTTTTGCTGTTATTGACTGAGGGCCCAGTGGCTCCCCTTTCTCCTACTCTGACTTGGATTTGTGCTTGTTTGCTGGGCTTCTTGTCATCTTAATTAAGTGGCCTGCTGGCTGCTGCACATCAAAGGCCAAGAAGTTTCCCTGGGAGCCACAGCAAGGCAGATGACTAAACTGCCTAATTACTGGGGTGATCGTAACCATCCTGTTTAAAATGCTATAAAATCTTAAAAGGTCTAGGAAAATCTTTGCAGGAAATATAGAAGTAGTATCGCTCGCCCATTAACCCTCCAAACCCTGGATTGTGCTCCTCTCACCCTGACCTGTCTGTTACCCCACCAGACTGCATTCCTCAGTAGCACAGACCACATCTTGATTTTTTCTCCCAGAGGCAGCAGCATAGTATGATCCTGGTACACATTTGTTGAATGAATGACTATAAGAATGAGCATCTATTTTCCCAATTAGACTTGAGGTTCTTTTCCAGAAAGAAGCATCTCTTATTTTTATATCCACAGCAACTAGCAGAGTGCCATATTTTTGGCAAAAAAATCAATAATATTTTGGCACATTGAACCAGGTGGTCATAATTTTCTTCTTCTGCCCCGCCTATGCTTTGACCTAGGTTGAGACCACACTTACAGCAGGCTCACTTATAAATGCACACTAACTAATGCTCACAGCAACGCCCCTGAGATTTCACTCTGTCTTGAAGACACCAGTAATTTGCCCTAGCACCTCTTCTAATATCCATCTTTTATGTCTCTGGCAGGCTGGAGAGAGGGGAGGGAACGATCCTCTCAAATTCATAGCAGGGAGAAAAAGAGAATAATAAATATAATTCATTTTCACAACCAGTTTTGGAGAAAGGTAATTTTTCAGGTAATACCTAATGGCAAGATTTTCAATATTTTACACTGAAAGACATAGGAAAGATGGCTCTTCTCAAGAGAGTCACTGAAGTAAGAAGCATGTCTTCCCTTTTCTCTATGCAGGTTCCAGTCCTGGGACAGATTGCATGGAGTAGAGCCAGAAAAGAAATGGAGGCTTTGGAGTTTAGATTTCTTGTGTCTAAGTAACTTGCCCAGTGATAATGCCTGGGGCTTGGGGCCCAGGCTTCTGAGTTCTTGTTTAGGGTGAGATGTTTTTCCCTGAGACCAGTTTCTTGTCACAGCTGCTTCATTTCCTACCGTGGTGCATAGGGACATCACCTTTAAATTGTCCCTGTTCTTTGTGATATTACCCACAAGGTCAGCTAGACTTCCTTTCTGCATCTTGGGAATTTGTCCTTCCTCTCTCTCCTACCCTTGGTTCAACTCTGGGTCTGAATGCTTTCTTGCCTTTTCTGCCTGTTAGATTTTCTTCCTTTTAACCCAAACTTTTGTCCCATGAGGAATGTGGCAGGCATGGTTAGTGTTGCCACAGCGTGTGATGGTTCCTTGCACCTTGTTCTGTTTATTCCCTCATTCCTGTAATACTTAAGGCCTCTCACATTCAGAGCAAGTTTTGTATTGATTATGTTTAGTGACTCTCCCATCAGACAGTGCCTCTAGAAGGCAAAAATTGTCACCTTTTGATTACAGATGTGTCCTCAGCTCTGGATGGGCCTGGGGTCATCTGTAATAATATGCAGTACACACCCATAGTGTTCCACAGATAGGCTGTAGAGTGACGCATGGATTCCTCTTAAGCAAGGCCTCCCTGGCAGCCATAGGATCTCCTCTGTCCTGGGGCAGGCTCTGTCTCAGAGTAGCACATGCCCCATCTTCCCCTCTTAGTAGTGGAGAGTCAGCTGGCTGTGCGTGGGGTCTGTCAGTCTTGCTGCTTCCGTATGGAGCCAAAGAACTTTGGGTGCATGGGCCACTCCTGCTCTGCTATCTCTTGGGTTTCTCCCCATTTCTCATAGTCCACACCACACCCTGCTCTCCCTAGGCCTCTCTTCTCCGACCTGGCACCTGCCCCCGCCTCCTTGCTTTGACTGTAGTTCCTGTCCCTCCTCCACACCCAAGTCCCTCCTCACCCCTCCTCACAACTGCAGAGCATTTCTTGGTAATCACATTCATGGGTGGAGGGAAGGTAATGCTCTCCATCCACTGGTTTCTTTTCTGCTTCCCTCATCATTCCAGGGTCTGTTTACCTGCCTGTCAGCAGTGCTGTAGAAGAGGCCATAGCTTCAGCGGGTGCTTGTAGTGATTTAAAGTAGGCTGGGGTCCTCTGAAAAGGAATTTAAGAAGTGGGTGACAAGGGGGCTGCTCATGTGATGATGGTTGTTTTTGGAAGCCCTGGGAATCCTAGGGAAGAAGCAGTTCCTCCTGGTCTCCAGGGGTGAGGATGGCCCAATGGGCAGTGGAAGCCATTTCCTGCCTTCTTTCCACAGGCTTCGTTTCCTGCCAGGACCACTGTGATTTTCCCATGCTCGGTCATTCCATTGCCTATTGAATTACACTCTCATGTTTGGATTAGGTATAGACAGCAGAGGAGAGAATTGTGCTGTGTGTGACATACTTTGTATACAAAGGACCCTGGCATTTATGAAAGAGGCAATTAAAGTCTTGTTTAATACTTAGCTGTGGGCTTAATTTCTAAGTAGCTGCTGTAGCATTAAATACCCTTGGCTGAGTTTCAATAATTACTTCCATTTGTATGTTGAATCTATTGCTTTGTTTTAAAATATGATCATTAGTAAGTTGATTTATTTATTTTTTATTTTAGAGGGCTGATCCACAAAATACATTTTTGAGCAGAAACTTAATAATTAAAAAGACTTTGTTGAGGTTCAGATACTGTAGAGGAAGACTGACCCTGGATTCTCCTTCTGTGATTATTTCTCTTTTTATTTACTTTATGAGGATGAAGTTTGGCGTAAGAGTTACAGGAGAAAATAATAACAGTAGTTAAATAGAACTGAAGTTTGTTCACCCACAGTGAGATTATCTGAAGGCAGTTGTTCCAGGGGAACATGTTGGATGCTTTAGGAATACCTCCTCCCAAGCCCTGCTGGGTTTACTTTCCTACGATGGGTTTCCTTGTTTTGGCCACCTCATTGTCCTCTGTGTCTGCTAGAACTCCAGGCTTGCAAATACACTTTACCTTGCAGGAAGGAAGAAGTAGAGAAGACCTCCTACCTTTCCCTTTAAGGATGTTTTGTGACACTTGGTGCTTTTACTGGGTTAAAAACAAAAATAGATTTCTTTTATTCAGGACAGGGTGAGTGGATATTGGGGAAAATTAGTTGATCTAGTATAGGCACCATCCTGGGTGATGTGGAATCCTTCCTTTTCTGCCCAAGCCTAGCTAAGATCTTGACACAATGCCAGGAAGAGAATTGAGTTTCCTTTAATCCTTCTGAATTGCTTTTAAGTAAAAATGCCTTGGGGTCTGATCAGTAGTGCAGTAAAAATATGAGCATGAATTACCCTGATAGTGAGTGTCCTGAAATCTAGGTGTGTGGTAGGGGTTGAACTTAAGTGACCAGTCCTATTGTGAGTACGGGGAGCTGAGTTGCAGCAGGCATGGGAATTTCAGGGTGATTAATAGCAGACTCTGTCAAGATGTGGATATGATGCCTGTGGAAGGCACTGCTGCTGTCTTAGCTGCTGAAGGCAATGAAGGAGTCATTCTCTTACATTTTTCTGATCTATCTACCTACAAATTTCTTACTGCCTATAGGTATTTTGTATTATATTACAAACTTGGGGACATTATCTTAAACCTTAACTTTATCTATTTATTTTCATTTCTGAAAATAATTTTAATGGAAGGAGGTTTCTCTGAAGCTCATAGACTGTTTTTAGATTAGATGCATAAATACTGGACTTTCTCAGATGAGTGGTCATATCACCTATTTGATAAAGCGTCCAGCCCAGAGCAGTGCTTGGAGGATTTTCTTGGACTAAAAGAAAATCTGTTCTCTTTTTTTTTTGGTACTGGGGATCGAACTTGGGTCCTTGTGCTTGCAAGGCTGGTGGTGGAACCACTGAGCTAAATCCCCGGCCCAAAAATCTGTTCTCATTGGGAGCTTCCTGGAGTAGTGAGGATGAGTGTGGGAGCAGCCCTTGCCCCATACCTCAGTGCTGTGTCTGTGCAGTGAGAGTGTTGAAGTGCTCACCCCCGGGGACGTCAGCAAGGCCAAGTACATGCCACACACCTGCCACTGATAGCTGTGAATACTTTATCCAGGTCCCATGTATGTCAGAGATATTAATCTTTTTTCATTTAAATTGTTTAATACTGGACGGATACACACTGAGACAGGAAGATCAAATTCTAGCCCAGCCTAGGCTATGTAGTGAGACCCTGTCTCAGCAACTAGTATATTTAATGATACACAAAAACAAAAATTACATGTATTTTTATCATTACTATCTATGTACAAATTCTCAGTTTTGGAACACGTGGAACCCCTGGGTGGTAGTGAGGGAATCCAGCCTGTGGGGTTCTTTTTCTTTCCCGGGACCAGCATCTCCCAGTCTGGGCTCAGTGTCCTGACTTTGCCTTGAGAGTGCTTTGGAAGAGAATAATCCAGCAACAGGAGGAGAGCCAGCTAGGGGTATCTGTATCTTTTATTCCGAGGCAGCTGTGAGGCAGTTAGGAACTTGTACTACCTTCTCCTCCATTTAGAGGGAAGAGGAAGAGTCTCTGCTTCTGTCATAAGCCCCCGCATTTATGTTGTGGGATTTTTTGCTTTTGGTGTTTTTGGTCTTTTCCTAGTTGCTTTGTTATTATGTACCTATTCATGATTCTGGGACCCATAATAAACAGTAATTCTAACATCAGGTTCTCCTAGAGATTGATAGTAATTCTGGAAATTTGTAGGTCAGTGAGCCTTGTTTTGGAGTGAGGGAAAGGAGTTTGCCGTATTGATACAAACCTGTAATGTCCTTGTACTAATTTTGTTCATGCAGAGAGTTCTAGAAGATAAGAAGTGGGTAGGTAAAGGTGAATGGGGAATGGAATTTGGTTAAACCACGACATTTCTGAAGGGCATGAGTCACTTCCACTAGTGACTGGCCTGGGTGTCAGTGTGGGCCTTGAATGGAAGCATCATGGGAGTTATCTGCAGGCCCTCCTGCAGCCCTGCTGTCTGGTCTGACCACCTGCTGGAGGCCGGTTTGTCCTGGGAAAGTTGGCAGGGCGGCCTGAGAGACTTGGCACGGAGGTGAATTGGGATAGAATGACACGTGAGGAAGCACCTGAGAAAGTGCAGGAGACACAGGTTTTATGTATGCAAGAGGAGCTCTCAGTCCTGGTCACCTGCATGACACAGACTATGGCCCTTTGCACAGACCTGCCTTGGTGGCCCTGGCCATGTCCCCTATGCTTCTTGTGCAGCCCAGAGGCCCAGGAAAGCCCAGGGAGTTGCAGGGTCTCAGCCCCTGTTGAGTGGAGCAAGAACTGGTTATCTTGATTACAGTATGGTGGTCTTTGCTCCATGCAGCCTTGGCTGATGTAGTCAGTCAGCTCTGCAGGGAGGAGGTTTACTTATTAATGACTCCAGGCAGATCTTGGAAGCCCAAGGGTGACAAGGGACAGCTTTAGCTCAGCATGCGTGTTCATGGTGGGTGCTTCACTGAGATGCCCTGTTCTCATGGTCATTGAGCACACGGTAGGAGATGACGATGGGCATTTTCTTACCCTTAGCAATAAATGCACTGCTGTCTCAACTGTCATTTGTGTGTTTTAGCCTTTACGTTGTGCTCTTGGAGATACTTAGAAATTCTGTGCCTTGCAAACTTTCATAACTTTTCTCTACCTTTGTGAAGTGCAATAAAGAAAGCATAACCCCAAAACTGTGCATTAATTCCCAAGCTTGGCACCAGTCTTCCACTCTGAGGACACTATGGGTTTCATTTCAGAGGGCTCTTGGCCTGCTTAAACCGTTTTAATGGCTTTTCATTGAACCTAGAACAAAGTTTCCCCTGGTCAAGCAGACAGAAAGATCACTTTTGATCTAGTCCCTGCTGTCTGCTCCTGCTTCAGTCCCTGCTGTCCTGCAAGACTCAGGCTGACTTTCAACATTTTGGTGTTCTTGACCTTTCCTCCAGTTTTGCTGGGCCAGCTCTCTTCCTCTGCCCAGGACCTCTGTTCATGCTTTAGGTCTCATCTTTGATGTAATTTCTTTGGAAGCTGTTCCTGAATGCTTAACCCTATCACCTTAAAAAGGAATACCACCAAAATAAACTTTCAGGAAGATGCCCACTCCTTTATTCTCCCACAGGATGTTACTCTTATTCCAAAACATATATTACACTAAGATATGTTGATATTATTGGTATTAGTGTTGCTTCTGGTCTCTAGGCTTAAAGCAAAGCCTCAGATCTTTTAGGTCCTATGAAATGGGGGTCCCGTATGTCCCCATATTCCTTCCAAAACAATATAGGACAAAAGAGGAGAAATAAATTAATGAAAAACCATGCATTTTGGGATGGGTGTGTAGCTCAGTGATAGAGCACTTGTCTACATGTACAAGGCTCTGAGTTCAATCTCCAGTACCACAAAAACAAACAAAATCCCCAAAACAACTGTGTCCTAAGGCCACAAAGACTTACTCTAACCAAACTTGGACTCACACAAGGAAATTACCAAGCCCAACATGGAATCCCACCCCCCATCCCCTTCACAGAAGCAGGCCAAGGAGACTTTGGGAGAGTGAAGAGACCACTAGGTACAGGGCTAGAGAAATCCCAGACCACCTTAGGTTGAAAGCCAGGTAGAGCTGCATATGGGCTAGGTTGCAGACCTAAGGACAGAGTGAGGGTTTGAAGGAAAGACACAGAAGGAGGTGTGAGGACAGGGAGGGAAAGGACAAAAAGGGAAAAATTGAGTGGAGATGACATGCAGGATTGGCCACTTGAGGCCTGAAGGCCCCCTTACCTTTCTTGCAAATGAAGTGTGATTAGAACATGGTCAGGCCCATCTATGTCTGTGGTCTGTGGCTGCTTTTGCACTACAACAAAATTGTCAAAATAAACTTCAAGAGAAATGTGCAAAACCATGTGAATTAAATTTTGAAGTACTCCTGAGAAGCACAGTTTACTTGAACAAATGAAAGGTGCCTCTGTTCTTGATGACCATGACTTGGCTTCATAAAAGTTCTGTCTCCCCTTAACTTTATCGAATTCCGTGCAGTTACAATAAAAATACCAACACTTTAAAAAATGGAGTTATGGAAATGGACTCTATAGTCTGTGGGAAAACAGACCTAAAGAATAGCTAGGGATCATTGAGAAATGAAAGCCAGGAGGGGTGACAAGCCCTACCAGGCACTGACACACCTGCTGGTGCTGTTTGGGGACAGTTAAATTTCTAGAATACAGGCCTGGAATCAAGGATGTCTTAGAATATCATACCTGCATCATCCCAACTAAGGCAGAGGTGGATTTTTAAATAAATGAACCTGAGACAGCTGGATAGCTGTTTGGAGAAAGTTAAAATTAGTTCTGGCCTTCAAACCACACAGAAGAATAAGCTACAGATGGTCAGGAAGGTAAAAAGCAAAACCAAGCAAATTCCAGGGGAGGACATAGGCAGGTCCCTCCCTAAGCTTGACGCAGGGGCAGTCATTCTTACAGTCTGGGAGGAAGTGTGTGGCACCTGTATGAGGTCATGGGCATAGGAATCAGAGCCCCAAAATACAAACAGCTGCTAAAAATCAAAGTATGAGAAAATGATGGAAAACAGGAAGAAGATACAAACGGGGAATTTATTCATAAAATGTGTGAAGGTGGGCCTTAAAGTATGAAAAAGGTTAAGGCTCACGATTGGAGAAATGCAGAGTAGAAAACACTAAGATGTCACCCTTGCCTTTTCAGATGGTAAGAATTAGAGGGTGGCAGCAGGGCCTGTTGGCCAACTGGAAGGCCTGTCTTGGCACCTTGATTCCTTGGGCTCAATGGGCCAAGAATGGTGATTTATGTGTTCCTTCCTCTGCAGACGACGCACCCACAAAATTCAGGAGACCATGCTTGAGGTTGTTCCCGGTGGCCTTATTGGTTACAGTCCCTGGAATTAATCTGGAAGGAATGTTGAGAAACAGGACAGTTGAATGAATAGCTTTGAAGTTCTCCAAAGATGCTTACAAATTAGAGGGAAAAATAGTAGCTTTTCAGTGTAGAGACCCAGATGATCCCACCTTAGTCAACTGGTTAAAATGACGATCACTGGTAACAGAATACACAGGTATGCAGGGGGTCACAGGTGTTTCTGTAGCTTTCCTGTCAGAGTGTTGTCAGGTCAGTCTGATGAGGGCTAACAGCAGCGACCCAGACTGAGTTCCACAGAATAACATGCATTTGGGAAATTTATGAAAAGCAAAAGCTGTGGGTGCATTGTGTAGTCCAGGTGGGGAAGGAGCCGATACTTAACTGGAACAGTTCAAGTAAGAAGTAGGTGTGCTGGTGGGCTTTCTGACTTTGATCATACTCCATCACGTGAGATTCAAGGTTTGGGGAGACTGAGGGAAGTCTAGATGGAAATTCTGTACTGATTCTGCCATATTTCTGAGTTACTTCAAAATGGAAGTGAAAAGGGGGCCAGGGATTTAGCTCAGTGGCACTGACTGCCTGGCAAGCGCAAGGTCCTGAGTTTGATCCCCAGTACAAAAATTAAAGAAAGTGAAAAGGAAGAAAGGAAAGAAGAAAGCAAGAATTGTCTGTTTGCTTTTGTGCCTGGCACATGACAGAGCACCAGAGTCATTCGTTCATATTATCTGACTCTGGGTCACTTAAAAATAATGCATGGAAAGGGTGGAACAGGAGATAGACTGGGGTCCCAGGATCGTGTCTCTGAGTCACCATGGACCCAGGATGCTACATTTATCGCCATTTTCGTTGTGGTTCATTACTCCTCCCCTGCAGGGATGGCACCTCTGTCTGCCTGTGTCATTGTGTCCTCTTTTCCCTCCCCTCAGAAGTCAGTGGTTTTGTTACCTTTGGTGGGGGTGATTTCCTTGCATTGCTCTATTCGGACAGTGGCTGTGTTTACCTCTCTGGGCATTTCTCTCCTCAAGAGCCGGCGCGTTTGCTCATTACTCGTAGTATCCCCAGTTGGTTGTTCATTCCTTTTTCCCTGTGGATGAAAGTCAAGTATCTTGTGAGTTCACACAGGGAGGAAACAGTTGGGGCGCTCTTCTTGGGGAACAGAGTCCTGGCCAGAGGTAGGGACAGACTGCACACTGCAGACTTGCTCTTGCTTCATTTTTCACCTCACAGAAAAGGCTTTTGGAGTGGTGGTTAATCTTATTATTATAACAAGATTTTTGTTTCCTTTTTACTAAACTCAGGAATATTGAGATGCCATTATGGACTCACTTGAATGCATTTAAAATTAGGTATTTCTGTTATTTCTTCCTCCTTTTTGTTCTCTTAATATTTGAGCCCACAAGCTATTAATTTTCATTACAGTGAAAAATAACTTAATTAGTATCTTAAATCCTGATTTGAAAGTAGAAGGCTGTGGAAAAGGAAATCATAAATAGCTTAGAACTACAGGAATCCAAGTGTCTGCAGCATTGGTGTTTGCTTTCTGGGATTCGGTTCAGCTGCCCTGGAGCCGGCCTACCCTGCGCATAGCGTTGTGGTGTGAGGCTGTGTCGTTTCCCTCACCAGGGCTCCTCCAGCCTCTGGAAGGCCTCCTGGCGCTCATGTTCTAGGCATAGTGCCTGCCAGTCTGGTGCAAGTTCTTTTGGTTTCCCAAAGCCCAGAGAGAGGGAAGGAGCCCAATGTTGGTACCAGGGATCAAACTCTGACCCTCGCACTGCAAGGCAGGCGGCGGCACCACTGAGCTAAATCCCCGGCCCCCAGTGCTTCTTGGAGAGACTCCATGGCCCCAGGAGGAGCTGTGCTTGTGGTCCCTGTCCTTGCTCAGCTGCAGTGACTTCAGTTCTGGAGTTCCAGCTTTCCTCCCACGGGTGTGCCTTTTTGCCCCACTCTAGGTGCATGTCTTGTTTTTTTTTCTTCATTGAGTTTATTGGTACATTCTAGGTATACAGTACAGTTACATTCATTATTGGGATCTTGTACCTCTACGTGACAGGTCTTGGTTCTCATTTTTTCCCCTTGTCCCTGCCCTCCTTTCACCCCTTCCTCCCCTCCCCCTTTACAAACACTTCATTTCCATTCTTTAATTTTCTCATATTTTTTTCTTTTCCCTTATTAGCTTTCCCCTACCCTTCCCACTTCACCTTTAGCCCCTTTCTTCCTGTTTCACATTGTCAATTATATCATTAGGATCTTATGTACTATTATCGTTTATTGACACCAGAGAAACTATTTGGTATTTGCACATGTGTGACTTATTTATTTCGCTTAGGAGTATACCCTCAATATGTATCCATTTTCCTACGAATGAATCTAATTTCTCATTCTTTATGGCTAAGGACTGTTATCTAGAATATATAAAGAACTCAAAACATTCAGCCCTCCCAAATATAAAGACCTGATTAAAAAATGGGCATCTGAAATGAACAGACATTTCTCAGACAAAGAAGTAAAAGCAGCAAGTAAATATATGAAAAAATGTTCCACATTACTGGTCATTCGAGAGATGCAGATGAACTCAACACTGAGTTTCTACCTCACTGTACAAAGAATGGCTGCTATCAAGAAATCAAACAATAACAAATGTTGGTGGGGTTGTGGGGAAAAAGGAACCCTTCTCCATTGTTGGTGGGAGTGCAGACTGGTGCAACCACTGTGGAAATCAATATGGAGATACCTCAAAGAGCTGGGGCTAGAGGTTCCATTTGACCCAGCCATCCCTCTGCTGGGTATCTTTCCAAAAAGAATTAAAAGAATCCTATCACGAGATATATGCACACCTATGTTTATAGCAGCACAGTTTGTAATAGCTAAAACTTGGAAACAGCCCACTTGCCCATCAGTTGGAAACTGGATAAAGAAGTTGTGGTTTTTCTATAAAATGGAATATTACTAGGTACATGTTTTAGATTTAGTGTTAAAGTGTTCAACTTGGACCTCTTTCCAATCTAGCACCTCTTTTCTTCATTGACTCTGGTCTCTGAGAAACCCAGGTTTCCCTGAGGAAGACATCTGCGTGGTTCATGACCATATCCTTTTCAACCTTTGCTGGGGTCCTAGAGTCCCATAACTATGCCAGGAGGAACTGCCTTTGGTGAGGGGAGGGCACTGACATGCTAATTGTGTTCCTGGCAGTTCCCTTCCCAGCTGCCCACTCACTCCCAGCCAGTCCTGGCTGTGTCCCCCTCCTTTGCATGGCATCACAGCAGCACCCCATCTTCTGTCGTCTTATTTCTGCTTCTGTACAGAGTTTAAGGTAATGGCCATTTGATGGCTGAGTACCTAGCCTTGCCTCCCCATGCTGGGTACAGTTTTTGACTGTGAGATTCACAGAAGAGTATGACTATGCTACTCTCTAAAGCCGATATGGTTAAAATACTTAGAATGGTGCCTGTGAAATAGTAGGGGCCCTGTTAACATTTGTTGGGTAAATTGTTGGGGTAAATGATGAGTGACACGTTTTCTGCTGTGCATCTGAGGGGACGTAACTAGTGAAGTGGCCATGGTACAATTTCCTGTGAGTGGACTGGCATTTCCCATCTGAAGATCCATGTGTGCAGTCTCCTGTCACATAAGCCTGTGACAATTCTGACTGTGTCCGGGTTAGGAAGACCCTCTATGACCTGGAGTGTAACACCAGTTAGAAGTGTGGGGCCCTTGTCTGCCTGGCTTTCGGTTTTCTCCATAATCCCCTTAGATTTCAGCAAACAGGAGGAGGCTCAGAAAGGAGAGTGATATGCTTAGCCCTTTTCCATGCTGAGAGGATAATTCTCGCAGCACTGTCAATTTGCAGGAGTAAGTGCTTGACCTGCAGGGGCGGTGGGGGAGGCTGTGGAGAGCAGGGGCAGTTTTGGCACTTTTATCACATCTGATACGGTCTCTGAAGGACCAGTTAGTGTTAGTCAGTAAAACGTGGTCTCTGAAGGCCAGCATGTATTTTAGCTGCTTAGGAAAAGAACATCTTTAATGGTTGTTTCAAACTCAGTGAAGAGTAGAGCGACTGTGCTTGTGGAGATGCCAGTGTTTTCTCTGCCCCCAGGCTAGGCTTGAACTTTCAATCCTCCTGCCCTCAGCCTCTCAGAGTTCTGGGATTACAGACATGTGCTACCATGCCTAGCTAAATTGAACATCTTGAGGGAAGAGCTGATCCTGGATTGTTTTAGTGGGTCCGGAGTACAAGGACATATATCTTTATAGTGATAAGCAGTGGAACTTTGTGTTGGACAAGGAAGAGAAAGTGATAGGAGTCCGGGGTAGAGATAGGTGGAAATGTATGGCTGCAGGCCATGGCAGCCCAGCAGCCTGGAGGCTAGAAGCTGGAGAGTTCACCCAGAGCCAAGAGAAGAACTGCGACCCTGCTGAAACTGGTTTTGGTTCTCTGGCCTCTACAACTGTGAGAGATAAAATTTCTGTTATTTTAACCCATGAAATTTATGGTGGTTTGTGACAGTAGCCACAGGAAACTCCAGTAAATGGAATATGAGAAATCAACATGGCTATATATTTGGTAAAGCTTAGTTTATTACTATTCTTTTCCATCCCCTTGCTGATAAAAGCTAATGAGTGCTTTGTGGCCTACAAGAGTAGACAACATATAGGAGTCCTCTCTGTTCTTGGCATGAACTACAAATACTTTCTTTGGACATAATTGCCTGGTCCTCAGGATTGGCTACCTTCTCAGCTGGGTTACCTTCTCATTAGCAGGGGTGGTTAGGCATGAAAAGGTGTCGCTGGGCAAGGTAGCTTCCTGCGGGCCAGCTGTCTCTGCCAGTGTGTGGAGCCAGTGCTGTGCAGGACAGGGATGGTATGTGCAGGTTCCTGGAGCCTGTAGGAGAAGTGAGGTTTGGAACATACTTCCCTTGTTTAGTCCTGGAGTCCTCCTCCTCCATCAGCATCCTCTCTGTGCTAGCTTGTAGGACCTGGGGGTTGCTCATAGCTTCTTCACTGTGCCTGCATTTAGTACATTATTGATTCCTGGAACTCAGTTTCCCCCCACTGTTTTGATATCACAGCCCCTCTGGGCTTGGGCCACCATCACTTTCCTTTCAAGCTGCTGACAGCTCTCCTCCCAGCCCTTCATCCCAGCACGGCCACCTGTGGCTCAGTTCCCCTGCAGCCCACAGGGATCTACCACTGCACTTCACCAGGGCTCCGAGGGACACCTGGACACTAGCAGGGAGTTTAGGTTGTTTCTGGAAGGAAATGGATATTTTGCATACTGTTATTTGACATGTCTGTTTATAGTCATTATTCATATGGAAAGCAAAAGTTGACTGCACACCCAGGTGCTTCGAGGGCTGGGGTGGAGTGCTGCCCACAGTGCTTTTGGAGCACCTTTCCACTGTAATGAGAACTGTCCCATGGAAAGGGTGTGCACCTGCAATCCCAGCACAGTGGAGGCCCGGTCTGAAGAGGCTTGAGTTCAAGACCAGCCTAAGCTACAAGTGTATTAAAGGCCAGTTTAGACTGCGAAGTGAGACCCTGTTTCAAATAACAAACGAGATCTTTTGCCCATCCTGTTTATCACTGATGTCTTTTTATACAAGTTTTCCCCTGAACCATTTGAAAGTAATTTGCAGAATCTTGTCTCTATATCCATAAATACATTATGTAGTCTTTCAGAGTAAGCGCTGTCATGTGATAACTTGGGAAATAAATATGGGCTCAGTCCTCTCTGGTCTACTCAAGCACTTCCTTGCTGTCTGGCACAACAAGGCAAATCCCCACCTCATGATGCTGTCCTGCTGAGTCCCGGTTTCTTTTTGTTGGAGACTGGAACGGGGTGGTGGCTTAGTTCTCTTGTGCACAGGGTAGACTCAGATTACCGTTCCTTTCCACCACGGCGGACAAACTTCCTCACGCGAGTTTCCTCTCTGTTCATAGGTATTTTCCATCTGTGGACTAAAGGCCTGCAGGCAGAGTTCAGTGTTCACAGGCTTGTCGGCTTTGTTTTTCCCTCCCTTCAGTGCCCTTATGTTAGTTGTTTGCAAGACACAAAGGTCATTCGTTTTTGTTCATATTCTGGTTTATGTCTTCCCTGTCCTTCTTTATTTTTTTATTTTATGTTTTGAATATGTAAAATACTGACATAGGTCCACAAGTCAAAATTGTGTAAAAAGATTATACCAGAGCAGTGTCGTTCTACACCCCGTTTCCTTTTGTCTCGTGTTCCATGGCTTTAGGTCTACCTTGCTTGTGTTTATTTTTAAATGAGATGCATGTTTGCTTTCTTATTTTTGCACAAAAGATAGCACATTCCTTTGCACTCTGCTTTTGTTTTCCATGGCATAGTGTGTCCTGGAAATAATCTTATCACTTCTAGGAGCCTTTCTCATGCTCTTTATAGAGCTGCCTAGCATCCAGTATCATTGACCCTCCCATAAATGCCATTAGGGTTGTTTGTCCATATTTTGTAAGTGCAAATAATGCTGTATTGAATCGCCTTATTCAGATGTGGTTTGTATCTTTCAGATTGTGTCAAAGTAAATTTGTGGTATCACTGAATAAAATGAATATGTAGTTTTTTTTGATTATTGTGAATTTCCCTCCCATGATAAGGATTGTGCACCTTTTATATTCCCTGCAACCTCACTTAAGAGCTCCCTGTCCAGTGTGTCCCTGTAAATGTGTGCGCCAGTATATGAGAAATTTTCTCTCTGTGTTCTTCTAACTTGTATTCTCTTTAAGTCAAGTTCAGTATTTTTTTTTCTTTTGGTACAGTTAAGAGCCACTTTATATATCTTTTGTTGTGAGTTGTCTATGTCTTTTGCTTGTTTGTCTCAATTATTTTTCTTTTTGTGACTTCTGAACTCATGAGTGATACTCCCTGCTCCCTACACCCCAGCTGCTTCTGACTGTGGACCCTCTTCTGGAAGTGAGCGTAATATAAATTGACAGACTCCTGGAGAGCACTAGGGGTCCACATCACAGGGTCATCCGGTTCCCAGAGGGACATGATCGTCTTTGGGATGACTACGAATCAGAGATTTCCCTGAAGGATTTGAACCTGTGTGCCCCTTCATGCCACCGGGCCCAGCCTGTACTGTGTATTTCTGAGACCATTTGCATCAGAGATAAAAAACTGGATGTGTGTTGTGGGTCACTGAGTGCCACCTGCCGCCAGAGGTGGGGCTCAGCACTCTGCACTGTGACACCGACCTAATGCACACAGTGTGAGCCAGTGCCATTTTGTGGATTAGGCGATTGAAACTTGAGCGCACCCTTATGTGATGGAGCTGTGTTTCGGGGCCATGAAAGGAAGAGAGTAAGAGCTCTTCTCATTGGTATTCCTTCCTGAACCACTTCTTATTGCTAATTCAGACTTCTCTGCAGTGGGTCCATTTTTTGGAAAGTGTTCTTCCTGACAAGATTGGGAAGATCCATACCTATGAGGCCACGTGCCTTGAGCACTCTACAAAATATGAATTGGTGCTTGCTTGGCTTTTACAGAATGAGATTTGTGAGAGGATAAGTGATTAGGTCCCCTGACCTAGCCATACGCCTTCTAAGCTGCTTCAGTCTGGACTTAGGCTATTCTACTTTGGATCCTTAAGTGTAATTTATTTTAAATCTTGAGTGAAATTTATTTGTAACAGGAAGCCTTAAAAGCAGGGGATGTGAGGGCTAAAATCACACGGCTTATTGAACCTGTCAGTTCTAGTTAGAGCTGATGGTCAGCTCCTTTGTTCTTTCAATTCAGTAACCAGAGTAAGATCTGCTTATCTGTGTCTCCCTGGCTCAGTTTCATTTTCACAGGCCACAGCTCCCCTTGGTCTGTTTTCTTCAAGACCAGCTGTGATTATTCTTCAGGCAGGGGCTAGACAGCCAAGCCCCCAAGGACAGCATCTCTGGCTGGTCTCTGTCTCTTGTCCTCTCACACTTTGTATGCTCACAGGCCAGGCTTCTTTCTGATAGCCGCTGTCATTGTGAGGCCTGTTTGGACTTTGTTCCCCTCCCCCCATGGATTGTAGGATATTTTCTCAGGGTGTGATCCACGTGGAGCAAACTCATCACACAAAGCAGCTACTTTACTACCCAACACTGGCCTAGCCATGTTCCTTTGTGCATAGCTTGTTTTCTGTATCAGCGTGGGCTATCACTGTGGTGGGCAAATGTTGCCATTCCCCTCCTGCCTGTGCTATTGTGTATGCCACCTTGTCATCATTAGAGAAAAGTTAAGAAAACAGAGGAGCTCACCTAGAACCCTGACAATATGAATCATTTAGGTAGCCAGCCCTGTAACTGTGTAGAGGTGGTGTGTGTCAAGCCTGTGTGGGTGCCACAGCATAGCCACTGAACTACCGTAGGTTTAGAGAAACAGACATGAAGGGGGTTCTTGTGGTTTATACTGACTGTGACTATCTCGTCTTTCAGAGCTTCCCCTCCAAGAATGAAGCAGAGCTCCACCTTCTAGTGCTCAAACTTTAGCAGGTGGCGAAAAGTGAGGGTTGAGGGCCCATTGTGGCAATTCCAGGGATGGGACATTTGGCCATCTCTCGTTCTCACAGCTAGTGGCCAGGTCTGGGTCTGGCCTGTCTCCAGTACTGTGCCATCTTGCACCCTGCTGCCCAATCCAGACCTAGCTGTCAGTCTGTATGCTGTAGCTGAGTGCCCAGTTCTTGAAGTGTAAAAGGAAAACAAGTAAGTACAAGGTTAGAGTTCATTGTGTTCTCATTCCTTGCTGTACTTTTGGCTCTCAACACCTTGCAAATTGGAAAATCTTAATTTTATGGAGAATTATAGATTTGTTTGGGTTTTACCAACATACATTCAGTCCATTCATTCATGTGTTCATTATTTTCCCCGTGTGTACATGAAGTGGAATGTGTGTCTCCATCCATTGCCATAGAAAGGCAAGGAAATCAGGAAGTCAGGAGGATCCCATTGTTCAGTGGACATAGCACGCCGTTGGAATTAGTGCTGGTTGCATGCAGGGCAGATGACTTGGAAACACAAGATGTCCCCGTAAGACAGATCAGGACCCCAGGAAGAACACACAAGGAGGCTGAGGACCTGTGTAGGGAAGGGAGAAGCTGCTGGTGCAATGCTCTTCCTGACAAGGGGTCATGTGCCTGCTAGTCATGCTCATCAGCACTCGGTGGCCAGTTTGTCAGGGTTCTCCATGTGTGGCCACTGCTCTAAGTGCTTCTCGTATATTAACTCATTAAATCTTCTCAGAAACTATAAGGCAGTCTCCCTGCCCCTCTTCATCTTACAGATGAAGAAATGGAGTTACAGAGAAATCCAGTAATTTGCCAGGATCCCAATGCTTTGTGAGCTAGGGTTTTGTCTGCCTCCACATTTTGTGCTTTTGACCATTATGTCATCTGTCTCAGGATCAGCAATTTAAAAGGCTTATCATGATGCCCAAAGGCGAATGGTTACAGGACTGGCTACTTAAATGGTTGATATTGTCAGGGTTCTAGGTGAGTTCCTGTATTTTCTTTACTTTTCTCTAATGATGACAAGATGGCTACTTGGGTCCAGATGTCATGTCCTGACAGTTGTGCTCAGAGGGAAAAAGCAGGATGAACAGTCATCCTTATTTTATTGGGGAGATCCCTGTTCCAGAAGCCTTGCAGCTTGGCTCCCATAGCTCTCACTGGGCAGAGATCATTAAGTCTCTTGATCTGCGCTGTTTGGGAATAGGGGCTCAGGAAAGCAGCAGGGTTCCTCTTTTCTCTGTTAATTTTGCATCCTGTTTTTGAACCTGGTAGTTGTGTGTCTCTAGGAGCCTGGCAAGAGTTGACTCTCCATAGGGTCCTCCACCAGCACAGCCTCTGCCCTCCAGTGGGTCTGCCCAGAGCAAGGGTAGCAGCACTGTGGTGACCTCTTGTGCCAAACAGCAGCTGGCTCTTTGCAGTTCTGGTGGATCGCAGGATAATTAGGTACTAAAAGTGACATTTTAGATTTTGGATTTGGCATTTGCAGCATTTCTGGAATACAATTCCATGTGTTTGGAGTATATCTGGGCAGTGTTTTCAGCATGACAAAATGATCTTAAGAGGTCAGTAAGTACTCTTCTATCCTCAGAGAGCCAGAGAGGTTGGTCAGCAGGTGAGCATAATCACTTTTATATCCCTGTTGGCAGCTCTATTCTTACAGATTGCATGTGTCTTTCTGAATCTGTGATAAATGCTTTATTTCTTAAAGGCACCGTGAAATCTCACATGGGAAAGTCCTTGGAGCAGAGGTCAGAACCATGTGCTCCTCATCTTGGCTTCCCTGAGCCACTGAAGCCTCAGCCCAGTGTGAGCAGCACCACTGGAGGAAACAGCGTGGTCAGAGATGCTTGTAAGCTCCAGGGACCACCCAGTAAGGGACTATACTGTACTGCCAGCACTAGGACCCCAGGGCCACTGCCTGTCAGCTGGGAGGCATGGGAACACCTGTGCTTGCTGCTTTGCAGTGAAAACCAGAGATGTTTCCTAGTTGGTATTTGATTGTACCTTACATCATTGTTATACTTTACTGTGTCTAAGTAGAAAGGATTATCTGAGGCACAGGAGTATCAGTGAGTGTTTATAAAACATTTTCTCAGATGTGTGGTCTGGATTATTGAAAACACATTTAAGATTTTTACCTGTTTAGATGCCTTAAAATGTTTGTCTGCACCTTGGAAAAAAGGCTTCATAAATTTCAATTAAAACAGCATGTGTTGCTTTTACCACTGAACTATATATAAAAGCATTATGAGAAGTTCTTACATCACGGAAACCTTTTGAAATGCTGTTTGCTTATTTGTTTCTTTGTTTTGTGACTTATTCACTTATTTTAAAACCCTTTATTATGGAAAATCTCCTCTTGTACCTGTTGTCGCCTGTCTTCAGTTGTCACTAGCTTATTCCCCACCTTCTTTCATCCTTACCACCACCTACCCCTCTCTCACTCACTCTTCAGACTTATTTTGAAGCAGATTCTAGACATTGTGTAATTTAATCTGGAAATATTTTCCTCTCTCCCTCCCTCCTTCCCTCCCTCCCTCCCTTCCTTCCTTCCTTCCTTTCTTTCTTTTCCTTTCATCAGGACAGGGTCTTGCTAAGTTGTCAAACTGCTCAGGCTGGGCTTGAACCTACAATCTTCTTGCCTCAGCCTTCCAGACTGCTGGGGTGGAACTTCCGCTTGCAAGTCAGGTGGTGGCACCACTGAACTAAATCCCTGGCCATGTATTTCTAAAGATAAATATAAGAGTGGCTTTTATTCACACAGACAGACAAGGCACAGTTCCCATACTTGTGCCTAGAACAATGCATCTGACTTGAAGGATTCTGGGTGAGTGGTGGGTATTTCTGAAGCAGTGTTGTATGCTTCCATACACAAAACATATGGGTGTCTTCTGTCTGTGATATGAGCAGCTTTTGGTTTTGTAAGACAGAGTCTCACTATGTAATTCATAGTGGCCTTGAACTCACTCTGTAGCCCAGGCTGGCCTCGGACTCCTGGCGATCCTCCTGCCTCAGCCCCCTGAGTGCTGAGATTACTGGTGTGTGCCACCGTGCCCAGCTGCAAGCAGCTGTTGATGAGCATCACCAGGATCCATTTGTTAGACAGCTTAGATTGGCATGATTACAATTCTTATCGTTCCTCCCTGTCTGCTAACTGGGCTATCTCTGTAGAAAGACACTTCTCATCAATTATGAATCTGCTACACTTGAGGTGCAGTTCAAATAGGAAAGCCAGAGTCAATACTTACTGTCTTTTATTTACCAGTTTTAAACTAATGAGTGATCTCCTTAAGAGGTGACCAATGTGAGGCCAGGGATTTAGCTCATAGGGGATTTAGCTCATGGTTTCTACTGCCTGCCTTGCAAGCACAAGGTCCCAAGTTCGATCTCCAATACCAAAAAAAGAAGGTAACCAGTGTGTGTGTGATCTTTTTGCCTGCCCTCTTCAGTGTGCAGAAACCTACCTTGCTTGTTAATCATCAGTGCTCATGATGTTTTACTGCTGGCAAATGTGAGCCTTGTGGTGCTGGCTCCTTTTTGATAGAGGGCTAGATCCAGCATGACAAGTCACAATGTTCTGTATTCATTTTGTACATCACCTGCCCCAGGCCTGAAACCGGCCAAGTCTCTGAGGATTCCCA
This sequence comes from Fukomys damarensis, assembly GCF_012274545.1. NCBI lineage: Eukaryota > Metazoa > Chordata > Mammalia > Rodentia > Bathyergidae > Fukomys > Fukomys damarensis. The sequence continues at coordinate 63,495,649 of NW_022900935.1, forward strand.
GTTTCCTATAGTGGGAAGTGGTATTTGGAGAATATAATCCGGGCCCCAGGGGCGCACCTTGCTCATGCTCAGCCTTTCTCCTTTTGTATTTAGAAGATAGAATCCATTATGAGCTCTTGCTGACTCAGGTTTAGGCTGTAAGCCTTTTCCCTGATCTCATGGGTCTGACAGCTTTACCTTCCTCCTCACATGCTGATGGTCCACACTGTTCATGGATACTAGCATCTGTCCTCATTTTTCTGCCCTGTCCTGTGTTCAGCAGTTTTTGAAGGCAGCACTGGCCCTCCCACTACCACTGCCAGAGCTACCCTGGAGCCCCCCACCAGGGCATGCTCCACCACTTTAAGGTCCCTCCAGAGTTTGTACTCGTTTGATTTGCTTTGTTTTGTTAAGTAGCCACCTGGATGCATGGTTAAGTTCATTTGTTTCATTTTGCTTATGACTTTTAAGTATTGCTTTTTAAATAATTAGTACATGTTTGCAAAACATAATGTTTATATTCCTTGTGGGGAGCTGGTACCTGTACATAACACATCTTTATTCCCTTTTTCATTCCCTTTCTTCCCTCCCTTCTTCAAGAATTGCTTTTTAAAAAAATTTAATTTTGCTTTGTAGTTATGTAAAATATTTTATGACTCCAACGTTAAATGCACAAACAAGGTATCGCCACAGAAGCCTGGAGGCTTTCACCCTTCCAGCTGCTTCCTCCTTTTTTCTTTACATAACCATTTGAACACTTTACTACTATGTGCGTGTATAAAAAAATAAATGTAAGCATATCTATGCACACACATGTCCACATTTGTTTCTCTTTCTTAAATGAATAACAGTATAACTCACATTTCCCTCCACCTTTTCTACTGCTCTCTTTCTACTACATCAGATTATAATCCATGTATCCTCATTAGAATCAAAACACCATTCACTCCTTTAAGGTGATTTATCAAACTCAGCACTATTGCCATTTTGGCTCAGTAACTTGTTATGGTGGTGCCAATGCCCCTGCATATGGTAGGGATAGTTGCTTAGCAGGTCCTCTAGCTTTTACCCATTAGATTGCAGTAGGACCCCCCCCACACACACACACCTGTTCTGACAGCCAGGCCTTTTGCAGACATTGCAAGGCCCCTAGGGTGGAACTGTCCCAGTGGAGGAAAGCATTTGTGTGCCAGCTCTGGGCGTTCTGAGAAGGTCTGAAGAGGCCACAGGTGCCTCTGCTTCAGCAGTACATTCGCCCTGTCTAGGAGCCATAGCATCTGTTCTTGGGTTTTGAGTCATAAACTGACTGTTTTAGTTCTCTTGTGTGTTTTTTGCAAAACAGAGGAGGGATTCTTATTGAATAATACATAAAAGAAAGAGAGACGATTTTACAATTTTCATGTGAAACTGCCCTTTCCAGAAAGATAAGCAAATACGAGGCATTACCTTGGCCTTGTGCTCCCTTCATTGTCCTTGTTGTCATTTCTTACCTGCAGGTGCATGGCTCACGTCCCACGTCCTATGTATCCCTGTGTGCTGCAGGTGCATGTTCTCCTTCCTCACAGTGGAGGTCTAGGCAGTGCTCCTGGGGAACTTGGGAAGAAACCTTGGCGTCTCACAGAGGCCAGTGAGATGACTCCAGCTAGTGAACCAGAGAACGTGCGGCAGAGCTGGTGAGCACAGCCCAGACTGTGGATCCCTGGAATAGCAAGCGCGGAGGCTAGGGAGCGTTCGGAGAGTTCTCTGTGGCCTAGGACAGCAGCTCGTTGTACTGTGTCATGCCCAGGTTTCTGATGCTTCCCAAAGGTTTGCCTCTGACGGGGGTCATCATGAGCTCAGATAGAAATCTGATAAGAAATCACAAATTTTTTGAAAGGCAAATAAATTGTATTATCAAGAATGCTTCGGGCCAAGGATTTAGCTCAGTGGTTCTGCTGCCTGCCTCGTGAACACAAGATCCTGAATTCGATTCCCAGTACAAAAAAGAAAGTGCTTCCATGAGAGTCGATGGTTTGAGTTGGCAGCTATAGACCAAATGATGACAGGTCCTAAAATTTTGGCTTTCCTCTTGGCTGCTGCTCTTCCTTTACATACTTCATTCAGAATGGGTCCAGGTGGCAAAAGGTGGAAGGTAGATACCTGTTTCTCACAAGCCCCTTTGGCATGCAGGTTCTTTGAGTGACTCCTTCAAGCTTGCTCTCAGGTGGTGGTGCAGCAGGGCATGGCCCTGGAGACTGCTCTGCAGGCCTGATTTAGCAAGTACGCATTCCCATGCAGTGTGGCCTCGTGCAGTGTATTATTACCGTTTTGTTGGGCAGGTCCTCTGCAAGCTTCCAGGTACTCACATGGTACCTGTTGTGTACTGTGGCTGAATGAGAGCTGTCTTTGGGGTTCTCTGTGAGCCATGGCAGAGGTGCAGAGTGAAGTTGTGGGACTGAGCACATGTGTCCTGTGAGTGGTGCCAGGCCTGGTGACCAGAGTCTGGTCTCCTTGCCCCCCACCCCACATCCTCTATAGCCTCTTGGGTTCCTGATGTTCTGTTCTTTTCCCTGCCTGGAGGGTTAGTAGATAGCAAGTGTTCCGGGTTACCACCACCATAAACTGTCAGTCCTGCTGGCAGGGGCCCAGCATTCACCTGAGGAGGGCGTGGCTTTTCCTGAGGTAGTATGGCATGGTTGGGAGCAGTTTGGCCAGGTTTGAGTGCAGTGAATGACTCAGGGTGTTGGTATCTACCATATCCATCAGAACCTGTGGCCTTCCGGGCAGTTCCTGGCCTCTTATCTATTTGCCCCTCAGGGTTCTGGCAGATACTATCTGTCTTCAGGGGAACAATGCTGAGCCAGAGACACAGAGACCAGCTGTCAGGGTGGGAGATGGACCCTAAGGACCTTAGGGCTGCTTGTTAGATAGTTCTTCTGGCCTGTTGCTCCTGCTTTCTCCAGTTTACTCACATAGGAAGATGCTTCCCAGCCTCCGTTAGTAGCATGAGGGTGGTGAACAGTAAATAGTAAGTCTGTCTGGCTTTGAAATGGGCCCTGCCATGTGCCAGCTATATGAACTTATGGGGTTCCTTGCTCTCTCTGTACTTCAACTTCCTGTCTATGATGAGGAGCGAAACCAGAGTTGACTTTGTGTGGTGGTGGTCACTGAGGGAAGGGTGACTACATAGGAGGTGAGTGCGCAGAACAGCAGCTGGCCCATTGCATGAGCTAGAGATGCTGCTGGTTGTCTGCCTAGAGAGCACTCTGCATGCTTCTCTTCAAAACACCCTCATGAATAAGCAAGATCTGCTAGTACATTTGTCATAAGGGGGAAAATTAAGCTTTTCATGATATTCTAGGTCAAGAAGCTGGTGAGTCCTGTCACTGGAGCCACTTACCTGCACATACATCTGCCTTAGTTCTTTTCAGCTCACCTGTACCAGGAGGGGCATGGCAGAAACTGCACGCAAGGGGAACGTGGAGCCAGCGCCTTCATATGATATGCACACAGAGGGAGTGTAAGGGAACACTGTGGCCACCGTGGAGCTGATTTCTCCAATCAGTCATTTAAGGTGAAGTGTCATGGGACACTTGGGTTTTATATACTTTGTATGTCACCTGAAATCCCAGAATAATGGTGGCAGTGCCGGCACAGGTTAAAAAGTAGCTTGTGGCCTCCATGATGTATACCTCTGAAGGCCATGTTGTTTATTTCTGAGAAGTCATTAACCTGACTCTTTCTTCTCAGCATGCTAAGGACTCAGACAGCAGAGGTGCCAGGCCAAGAGGGATGCAAAACAAGGAGAGACAGGCCAAGGCTGCCTGAACATTGTGTGACCGAGGATGCTGTGTCCACACTGCGTAGACTGGGCCTGGCTATTTTGTTTGGTGAGCTGGTTTTGAGCTGCAAAGGATGCTGGTTTCATTTTGGTTGGAGCTGCCTGGCTCCATCACAGAGCCAGCACAGTGCCAGCACAGTGGCCTCTTGGCCAAGAGTCCCTTTAGGACAGGATGGTTCTCAAGGCAGCACACAGACTGGTTTGCAGGCTTCCTTTTCACATTTCAGTGACTCGAGGGTACTATTTAAACATATAAGTGGTAGTTTTTGTTCTGTTTTGTTCTTTAATAAAGGATTAGGAAGGAGAACCAGTTTTATAATGATAACACCAGTTTTATAATGAAAACCACATAGAACAGCATCTTACTGTGGAAACATTTAAAGAGAAAATAAAATATGTAAGTGGTGGGACATAGAATACAAACTGTATAGCATCTGCCCTACATTCTTCCTGATATAAACTTAACCCTGAGATCTGTGTTAGGACAAAGCTATGCAGGGATCATGGGGATCGCTTAGTTAATTAAAGGCAAACAGTTGTTAATAAGGTAAATACACTTTGGGTGCTGGTTCATCCTACTCACTGCTCTTGGGTAATGTCTGAATCCAGAGATGGAATCAAAGAGCTAGAGAGAGAGGGGTCTTTGTTCAGAGCTGTGTTCTCGGAGGGCCAGACTGTCTGTGTGAGAGGACCATGGGGCTGAGCCTTGTGTGTAGGTGGAGTGGGTCTTTGGGGAGGACAAAAGCAGCCATGCCCTGGTAAAGACTAGGGCTGACCCCAGGCATAGGTGCTGAGTCCCCAGAGCACAGGGCCATTTGGATTGTGCAAAGGGTAGTGGGCTGAGTGGAGAGCATGTGGGTGTCACATTGGGGCAACTAGAGGCTATTTTGGGGGCTGGCAGTTCATCTTGGAGGCCGTGGCTATCGCTGGGTTTGTTTTTAGAAAGCAGATGGCATGGTCATTGGACTCTGACAGAGTGGTGGGGACTGGGAGGTGGCCTAAACCAGAGACCTGAAGATAGGATGCTTGGCCCTGATGAAGACAGAAGTGGTACAGCTGTGTTTGAGAGACATGTCCTGGAGACCCGCTGGTGAAGGAAGCAGCAAGGATGGGAGCAAAGGAAAGCCTGAGGTTTCTGGGCTCTGTTCAGGTAGCTGAGTTCAGGGTGAGGCAGAGGAGTCAGCGATAGACTTGTTCTTGAAGTGACATCCACTTGTGAGGACAGGAGGAAGAGCAGGGATGAAGAGATGAGGGGCAGCAGTCAGGGTGGCTGAGAGGCAGGACAGCCCAGAGAACCTAGTGTGGTGGGGGTATGGAGCTGTGGCCCACCTGGAGTCCTCTCATTGGGAACTCTCCACTTGCTTGGTCGCAAAGGGCTCCTAATTAACGGGAGCAGGCTGAAGCGGTGTGAAGAATGAGGCAAGAGCAAAGAACACATAGCATTGCTGTTCTCAGTGACTCATACCCTGCCGTCCTTAGCACCGCATGCCTGCTCCATTCAGGGTGCTGGGCCCATGCACTGGTCTTCCAGCCAACGGACAGAGCCCACCAGTTTCCTGGCATTTCAGTTCCTTGAATCGGAGCTAGACATGTTACTCTGCTGAAGAGAGATGGGAGGATGGCGAGAAGCCATCCAGCTCTACATTTCTAGTTAAGTGGGACACCAGAGCTGTACTTCGCTGCTGCCCAGGCTCCTGTCCAGAGAGGCCCCACGGAGCAGAGCCCCTGAGCTCCACCTCCTTCCCAGAGTGCCCTGGCTGTCCTTTCAGATACACTGGCAGTGTCACCAGTTTGGGCAGGGCCCACACTGCCACCCATCATGAAAGGTGAGGAGCCTTTCCCCAAACAGCTCTGTAGCCCTTGGACGCTGTGTGTGCAAGAATGAGCTGAAGAGCAGTGAAGCTGTGTGTACACAGACTGCAGAATCTAATCGCAGGCCTATTCTAGGCTGTGTTAGCATCTAAGGTTCAGGTGTGGCCGGAGTCCATCAGGAGACCATCCCAGAGCAATAAATGAACTCAGAGCTGCCTTCCCATCATTAAGCCCAGAGAGGGCTTTCTTTGCATCTTCTTCAGATATTCATTTTTTTAAATTCTCTTTCTCTACTGCAGGCTCCACAATTCCCATGCGTGTATTTTATTACATCTCAAGATTTGGCTTTTCAGGAGCAACTAACACAGTAGGCAGTATTTTAGAGACTTGCTTTGTCATTTTGTACACGTAGTGAAAAATGTCCATAAATCCCCCAAACGACTGGATGCTTCTTCTGCCACTCCTGCCTCTCATGTCACAGAGCCATTATCCAGGCATTCTCGTTTTGAAACAAAACCTTACCATGGCACGTTGACATTTAATTTAGTGTTTCTCATTTCAGACCTTAAAAATAGTAATTAATTCCTGTCAAACCCCAGGAGGCATATTATTAATATCCGGAGTGCCTTTCATGCTGGTCTATTAATGTGTCCTCTTGGCGCAATAGGTAAGAAAATGAGGCTGAATCATTTTTTTTGAAGCCCCACAAGACAAGACCTAGCTGGAGCCAAGGTCAGAAATAACAAATCCCTAATTTTATTGATATTTCTGAGTGATTTCATCTGTGGCCTTGTGTATGGTTTGGAAGAACAACATTCCTATTTAGGTGTAATCTCTGGAGACAATGAATGATTTTTTTTTCAGTGTAGCTGCGACTTCACAAATTCTAGTTCAATAGCTGTGCAGAAGAGAGCAGAATCGAGAAAAACTGCAATAGCAGTAAAATAATAAGTGAGATATAGACAGCGAGCAGGGAGCCCTTGATGTTTTCACTTGAAAATCACCCAGCAATTTGTGGACCCACAGATAAACCTCGACACGCAGAGCAGCTGTGCCAGTGCTCTGGGAAGACAGACGTACAGATTAGCAGTGTGGCTTGTTCCCAGTTTGGGTGTCTCTTCTTTGAGTGGGTTCTCTTTTCTCCACTTTAGATGGGGATTTCTGTGGCCTATCAGGAAGTTGCAGTATGGGTGCAGAAAGTTGGGAGACTCCTGATGTCTTGGGTTTAGTGTTAGTACCTTCTCTTTATTCTCACTGCCTTGCTGTCTGGCAGGTTCTGCACACATTCTTTTCTAGTTGTGTTTGCAGCACCTGACTTCAGAAGTTTTCTGACTCAGAAAAAATGTGTCTGTGTTAACAGACGTTGAGTGTCATTGTGCACAAGGAGAGGTAGGCGTGCACCTAGTCAAGAGCTGGGTTGGAATGCCAGAATCATGGGATGTTCATGAGAGGTACACACTGAGGTGACCTGCTTCCTCTGTGAACTATGAACATGTGGTCCCAGAACGCTCTGTGGCTTCCATGTGTGAGGCAGCAGCGCTCCCTAGATACTGTCACGAGCCATGCGTGAGTCAGTCAGCACTGCTTTGGTAGCAATTGTAAGGTAAGTAATAATGGAGATAGTACTCCAGACGGGCATGACAGTTAACAGTGATGGCTCCGGCACTTTCTATCACACACAGCAGGAAATGTCAGGAAGTCCACATGGATGGGGAATAAACATATGCTCAAAGATTTATTTGCTTGTTTTCTTCATATTGTGGCCAGAGAGATGGTTGGAGAGCCAGTTGGAGATGGCATGTTTCCATCACCATGGTTCCCTCTGCTTGGTGAGCAGAGGCTGCGTTCTCTGAAACCTTCCCCACCATTCCTGCTCTACTCATGGGAGGTGGGAGAGGGCCCATCCTCTGGTCCTTGGCTTCCAGCCCCAAGTGCATGGGAAGGAGGGCCCCTTCTGGCACTTCTTCCTGATAGATTTATTTGTCTTGGTTGACAGGCATTCTCGCTTGGCCAGTTGTTCATCTCACAGGTATTGTTTTGCTCTGGGAGAGTGTCCAAGGCACCTCTAGCAGTACCACCTGGGTCACACATGCTGCCCCAAACAGCTGGAGCCAGCCTGCTGTGGAGAACTGACCACCAGGGCCCACCCCGAAAGGGTAGCCAGAGGCACCTTGGAAACTCTTTTCGAACCCAGCCCCTTTTGCCATATGATTTCCCTACTGTTTCTCTTGGTGGGAAATAAAAATACTTTCGGTTTTTGTTTTATTTGTTTGTTTGTGTTTTATCCCCCAGAGAAAATAAATAACAAATTGAGGACGCTTTTTAGTACCTATTTAAAATATGTTCCTGAGTCCTATGTCTTGCTTGGTCTTTGCTGTCCCTGCAGGAGCCACCTGAAAACAGTCCTGCAAGTGAAAACAAGTACAGTATTTGCCAGTACCCTCCCACCTGCTATAAGTGCCCTGCCCACTCTCAAGTCTTCAAGAGCCACCCCTGGCCCTTCTGCCCTGGGGCTCTTGGCTGTAGTTTCCAAAATATTCTTTGAATACCTCTCATTTCTATCTATTCAGCTTGAATGCATCTTAAAAAGAACTTACATTGAAAATGTGGAGGTACTTATTTTGATTTGCGTAAGGTCCAGAGCAAAATATCTGCCATTATTGGATGTGGTTTGCTGCCCACTCTAGCCTTAATAGCAGCTGTGATTTAGAGAAGACTCCAAGCTCTGGATTTATGCAGGTCACATCACAGTAGGCTGAGGCGTGTGGCCCAGAATGGTTTAACTGGGTTCTCTGCATGTCGAAGTTCTTGTTGCGGGTGGGGGATGTACTGGCAAGAGGAGGTGCTTGCTGCTGTGTGGATCTGAAGCACTTTCCACCTGGTTTAACTGGTTTCTTCCACCTGCATTTGAAGATAATGTTTAGCCATCTCTATTTCTAATTATTTTCTAATTTCAGAATGTACTTAATTTCCATAGATGGCAATTTGAAGGGCATGTAGCCAAGATCATGGCATCTGAATAAAATGTTTCCTTCATTGCCGTCACAACTTTGTTTTCATTTATCAACTACTCTTTTCTTGGTTTATAAGATTAAGCAAAATCCAAGTGTGTAGAACATGAAACTCAGCCTCTTTGCCGTCTTGCCCAAAGCACAAATAAACAATGCATCAGTGATGAGTCAGGGTGCCTCTGTCATTTTCTTTCTTTCTTTTTACAAAAATTTGATAAAACATTTTCTTTAACCCAATGTATCCAGAATATTATCAATTCAATATGTCATACACACACACACACACACACACACACACACACACACACACACACACACACATACTTGTAAAGTTTTTTATTTTTGTGGTGCTAGGGATTGAACATGCTAGGCAAGTATTCTACCACTGAGTTACACTCTGAGCCCAAGATAAAGATTATTAATTTGGAAAGCTTTCAAAATTCAGGGTATATTTCATACCTATAGCACATCTCATTTTTGTTGTTTGTTTGAGATTTTATTTTGAGTTTTGCTGTATCTTTAACCCTTTTTATTTTTTGTTGGAGACTGTGTCTTGTGAAGTCAGGAAATTGCTCAGGCGGGGTTGGAATTTGTGATTGTCCTGGTTCAGCCTCCCAGAGTGCAGGGATTATGGTGTGTCCCATGGTGCCCGGTGCCTGGTAGCATGTCTCATTTTTGACCACACTTCAGATGCTTCACAGGCACATGTGGCAAATGGTTACTGCTTTGTTCTGAGCAGCTCTGTGATCTCTGGAAGAGAGGGAGTGGGGTACATGGGCTTCAGCTTTGGGGTTGGGGTAAAATCTCACAGCGGCAACAGCTGCTGGAGAAACCAGGCCCCCTTTTCTCTCCTAGACTGGACCCCTTCTGTAGGCCACTTGTGGCCCTCAGGACTCCCTTGAGTGGTGAGATTGTTGCTTCTTAGAGGTCTCTTTCACTTTGGATCTTCCCCATCTCGATACCCTGTTAGCCCCTACCTCAGTCATTTTTTTAACTCCTTTTTTCCCCTGGTACCAGGGATTCAAACTCAGGACCTTGCACTTGTGAGACAGGCGCGGCATTGCTGAGCTACATTCCCAGCCCATTCTCTTAACTTACACAAAGTTTTTTTATGCTGGGTATTAAACCCAGGAGTCTGTGAGTGCTGTGCACTCAGTCTGTCATGGAGCCACTCTTCACTCATTTGTGGTTTAGATCTAAAATGGTTTTAGACCCAAATGTAAGTCTCGTATATTCAGAGACGGGCCTTTTGGAAGGTGATTGGATTGTGAGGGCTCTGTACTCACCAGTGGATTGATCTGTTGTTGAGTTTATGGTTGCATGTGCTGTTGGAAGCTGTGGCCTGCTTGGAGGTAGGCCACTGTGGGCATGGCTGGAAGGGTATGTTTTTGTCCCCGCTCCTCCATTCTCTCTCTGCTTCTGGGCTGCCATGCCAAGCTTTTCTCTTCCCTGCTGCTGCTGCCTTAGAGCCGGCCAACCACATGTGGACTGAGCCCACTGAAGCTCACTAAGTAAACCTCTCCTCCCTTAAGTTAGAAGGGCATTTTTGCATGCAGAATTTCAGATAGCAAAGCATTTGAAAGGCTTGATGGACTCTTCAGTATTGAGCACCTTGAGCACCTAGATCTCACTGTTCTTCCCATACATTGGCATTAACTTGTGTCACTTCAGGGTCACATAGGACTTGATCACTTTAATTTGTTTCTTTGCTAGTTACGATTAATGTCATTAGCAATCTGATTGTCACTTACCAACAGTCGCTAATAACTGTATATGTTGTAAAGCCACGGAAAGGCTACTAAAACGGTGTCCATACTGAATTGTAAGAGTGTCCTTCGCAGGCTGAATACAGTTCAGACAGTCGCACAAGTGTAGTGAGCAACAGAAGTCAGCTGAGAGGAAAGAACACTTCCTGCCAAAGGGTGTTCAGCAAAGAATTTTTGAGAAAGAGCTAGGCTTTGAGCCGCTCCGGGATCAGGGATGTTGCACGTCTCCGGGGCAGTGATGCCCCATCCCCAGTCCTGCAGCAGCACCCTTCTCCTGATGCTCTTTCCCACTGCTCCCTGAGGGGCAGCCAGCCGTGTTCTGGTGGAGTCCCCATCCGGATGTCACATCAGTGCATAGTGCTTGATGGGCGGAAATGAAGTCAAAAGCCTTTGCACCTGTGAGTTAGCGTTCTCTCCGTCTCCTCTGTGGCACTACTTAGAGGTTCAAGGAGTCTACAGAACCTGGAAAAGACATTCTAAAATGTTCACTTTCATCCTCAGCTGAAGTGCAGTATGCTGTTGAGAAGTTTATATTGTCTTAAGTTGTAGTTATAACATGCAGAATTAATGAAGCCAGACCTGGTGTGTGAAGAGAAGCTCACATTGTAACCTTTTTTTCTCCAAAGTCCAGGAAACTTGAAAGTAAGCCTTATACCTCACCCATCTTTCACTCTGCTCTTCTTCTCTGCTCTCCTCTGAGGCCCATGGTGGGCCAGGGTGCTCACTTCCCCTGCTTTTCTGTTTGCTCTCCCAAAGCCTTGCTGCATTTTCTCCCAAACTATGTTGTGGTGTGGGCTTTATTTATTTTATCTCTTTTGAAAAATAAAGTTTAGGGCCGTGAATTTAGCTCAGTGGCACTGCAACTGCCTTACAGGCACAGGGGTCCTGAGTTCAGTTTCTGGTACTAAAAATAAATAAAAATAAATATGAACATACACAATGCTTTTTGAAATCAGAGCATAGTGCCTGTATACAGGCAAATCTTCACAGTTCTTTCTGGTAGGCCATATTTTTGAAGAAAAAGTTTGCGCTGCATGGTGTTGATGTATCAACTTGGGGCATTTTTGTTGACATCCTGGTGTAGCCTAGTGCTTTAATATTCATCCCTTCCACGCTTTTTTTTTTTTTTTTTTTTTTTTTTTTTTTTTTTTTTTTTTTTTTTTTTTTTTTTTTTGGTACCAGGGATCGAACTTGGGACCTTACACATGCGAAGCAGGCGGCGGAACCACTGAGCTAAATCCCCGACACCCTTCGACTCTTCTTTATTGGAGATTTATTATCAAAAGTTCTTTGTAACCAAACAAGGAGAAATGCATATGGTCCTCCTAACTGGCTTCAGCGTCCTTGTCACATGGCCAGACTTGTCTGCACTGGTCTGCTCCAGACTCCTGTTTGCAGCTTACTTAGCACAACCTTACCAAAACCAGCACTCAGAATATGTGTAAATGCTACTCATGAGAAGCCAAGTTGAGTGCAAGGCTCTGACACTAGGCTGTGTTCCAGCTCCTTGGTCCATGGTCTTGCTCCCACCCCCATCTTAATTAGAGGCCATGGTAGAGGTTGGGATGCTGGGAAGACTGTCCTCCGTAGGGTTTCTTTTTCTGTGCTTTCCTGGATCTTCTTATGGGGACACCCTCCCCACCCCTCCATTTAGACCTCAGTAGCAGTTTATCGAACTACATAGAATAGCTCATTGGGAAATTGGCTGGGACTGCATTGAATGTGTGAATGACCCTGGGGAGAGCTGGCATCTTCACAAGGTCAAGTGTCCTACCCAGGCAGGAACACTTTCTGTTTGTTCAAGTAGTTTGTGTTTTGCAGGAGAGTGTTAACAAATTCTCAACTACATTTTGTACATTTCTTCCTAAGCTTATTCCTACATATTTAATCTTTTTGTTGCTTTATTAGTGTGGTTTCCTTTGCTACAATGCCCTCTGTCTGTTGTATGTATGTATATAATATACATATATAAAATACTCCTGAGGTTTGTATGTTAATTTCAGGTCCTGCTAATTGGTGACTCATGCACTATGGCCATTGAATGTCCCAGCAGGAGTAGGGGGTTTTGAGCACTTGAGGGCAGGAATGTATTTCACAGCTCGGTCTCCTTCCTAACTCTGCCACTGCTGCTTTGTACACTACAGGCCCCATTTGAGCTTCTTGTCTTTGTCCCATGTTCCAGTAATGTGTTCAGAGGGATTCCCTACTTCTGAGAAATACCTGGTATCAGTGTAGTAGTAGCATCTGACCTAGGTTGCCACGTGGCAGACCTTTGGCCTTTGTTGTGGTTCACAGTTAATGTGTGAACAAGTGAGGAGCAGGCTCTCACCATGGCCCTGTGACATTGCTCCTGTTCTCTAGATGCAGAAGCTTGGGATCATATGTGCAGGGCCGACGGCTAACTGCAGACCCGGAGCACAGGACGAGGATGCCTTCTGGCTGTGCTGAATCCCTGACAAACATCTCATTTCTTCTCCCACCACAGGCCCGGTATAAGCAGAGCCTAGACCCCACTGTGGATGAAGTCAAGAAACTCTGCACGTCACTGCGTCGGAACGCCAAGGAGGAACGTGTCCTTTTTCACTACAATGGCCACGGGGTGCCCAGGCCCACGGTGAATGGCGAGGTCTGGGTCTTCAACAAGGTGGGCCCACCGTTGGCAACCTGCTATCCTCCTGCCTGCAGGCCACTCAGCTGGGTGCTTGGCTGAGGCCTGGCTCACCGTAGCTCTGCTGACCCATGGATATTTCATCCACTCAGCAACCAGAGAGCAGGAAGGTGGACTGGGGTGTGGGGTCAGTTTTTGCAGGAAATTTTGGGATCACCTCCATGTTGTGTTGGTGATAAAAGCTGAAAAATAATTATGCACAGGAGCCATTTCTTTTGGAGGACTCACTGCCAAAAGGTCCAAAGCACACCCAGCATGAGTAGATAGCAGCGTGTAGCTCTCTGAGGAGAGGCCTCAAGAGCACCTGCCTCCAGCCTAAGCAGTTTTGTTAGAGGCTTCCCTTCTGTGATCTTGGAAAACAAGATGCCTTGAGTACTTTAATGTGCTCAGGCCCAACCACTCTGAAGAGGCAGAGTGTTCTTGGTAGATAACCACGTGTGTTTGGAAAGCATACACAGTAGGTCTGGGGGTCTTTGTGGGTGACCTGGGACCACCCAGGTGGGCTTCTGCATGTCCTTGTTTCAGCCAGTCTTCTGATCTGTATATTCATCCCTTGTCAAATGGCAGCTGGGTGACTTCTTCCTTCCTATCACGTGTGAGGCCGTGGCACGCCTGTGCCCTCTCAGTGCCCACTGTGCAGGAGGACATTGGTGGGTCGCATATTTGTACTGTTCTGAATAGCACAAGTGTTTCAGGTGCCACCTTCTTCAGCAGCACTGGGTCCTGCCAGCAATTATTTGTAGATTTACCAGTTGGGTGAGCATAGAAATGGTAGATTGTGTTGAAATTTGAATTTCCTTGGTAATTGTTGAGGGTGAGCACATTTTGATTTACATACTAGCCACATAGGCTTCCTGTTCCATGAAGCATCCAGGCTCCTGTCTGTTTTCCTTTGGGTTATTTGCCTTTTTCGTGCTTGTTTGAGGGGATTCTTTATATTCCAGACAGTACTTCTTCATCATTCTTGTGAATTGTGATTGTCTTCTCTCTGGGTTTATGACTTGTTCAGTGATTTTTCCCATTCTCTTTACGGTATCCCTTGATCGACAAAATTTGTTTATTCTGAAGTGGTCACAACTGTCACTCTCTCCTTTATGGTGCAGACTTCTTATTCCCTATTTAAGATGACTTTCTTTCTGTGGAGGCCATAGAAATAGTTTGCTGTATGTTCTCCTAATGTTTTCATCTATTTTATTTAGGTCTTTAAAATTGCCGTGGAACGGACTGTTTATGTGTAGAGTGAGATAGAGGCCCAAATTCAGGGTTATAAGTTAACACCTGCCTGTTTCATCGCTATTATTGTCAGGTTTGAACTACATTCTGCATCATATTGTGTGTTGTGTTTCTGAACTTTCTGTTCAGCACCAAGCATTTATCCTAAGTCTAGGTTTTCAGTAGTCTTGGTTTGGGGGAAGGTGAGCACCCCTCTGTTCTGCTTGGGGGTGGTTTAGCTAGTCTTGCCCTTTGATCTGTGAAAAGGCTGAATCCATTATGATCAGTTCCATGAGAACACCTTTTACAATTGTGTACATCAATAGATTATTGTGGGAGAGTAAACATCATTACAATATTAAGTCTTCCAAACTGTTGTATTGCCCAAGCTAGTCCCAAATTCATTCACTCTGGTGATCCTCTCTCCTCAAGCTCTTGAGAAGCAGGGACTATGGGCATGCACTACCATATCCAGCAAACCATGTTTTTAAAAATGTTTGTCAGTATAGTTTTATAATTTTTTTGATAAATGTTTTTATTTCTCAGTCAATTATCTTGTGGAGTATATGTAAAGGTAGATCATTTTTATACTCATACATTGTACATGGCAATATCTCCAACCTCTCTTAGAGATTCTAATAACTTATCAGTGTGTATTCTTAGATTTTCCTAATAGATCTGATGTAAGAGTTTTATTTCTTCCTTTCCAGTCTGTGCCTTTTATTTATTTACTTGTCTTCCTGCACTATCTAGGAGACTGGATACAGCATCTGGATGTATCTGTGTCTCCTTTGTCATTTCTGGATGAAGCTTTTTATTTCATTACATGGTGTTCATATAGGCTATTTGGGGAGGGCAAAACATCTTTTATTGGATTAAGAAAGCTCTATTCCTGGTTTGATTTTTTTGTTTGTTTTTGTTTTTTGAGACAAGGTCTTGCTGTGTAGTTCAGGCTGGCCTTTATCTCCTATATAGCCCAGGCTGGACTCTAACTTGTGGCAGTCCCCCTGCCTCAGCCACCCAAGTGCTTAGGATTACAGGTGTGCACCACCACATCTAGCTTGATTTCTT
Organism: Fukomys damarensis; assembly: GCF_012274545.1. NCBI lineage: Eukaryota > Metazoa > Chordata > Mammalia > Rodentia > Bathyergidae > Fukomys > Fukomys damarensis. The sequence goes on from NW_022900935.1 coordinate 63,510,988, forward strand.
AAGATCATGAAAAGATGTTGATTTTTCTGAAGCCATTACTTTTGTTTCTATTAAGAGGGTCTTGTGATTTCTTTCCCTTTAACTGGTAATGTGTCAAATGAAAACCATTGTGCACCTTCTATTTTTTTTTTTTTTTTGTACTGGGGATCAAACACGTTCTATTCTTGGAAGAACCTATTTGTCATGATAAACTGTTTCATACATGGTTTAATTCACTGTGCCGGTATTTGTTTGGTATTTTAAACTTTAGTTCATGTGTGAGATTTGTCTAGGATTTTTCTTTCTCTCACTGTCTGCCTGGTCTGAGTAATAACTGGCCTTAAAATAAGTTGGTGGATATTTCTTCTTTCGTATACACTGGAATAACTGTTATAGGATTTGAAGCACTTGTCGTGTACACGTTGGTAGAGCTTGCAGGTGAGACCGAACGTGGTTATGCTGGAGGAGGTTTTCTTATGGTTAAAGAGATTGGGTGCTTCCATCTCTTCTCAAGTCAGGAGTTTGTGCACCTTGCTAAGCTTTCAAATTTGTTGCCATTTATTGCTCACGATACCCTTTATTAACTTGTCGGTGTCTGGGGTGTCTCTTAATGATGTGCCATTTATCATTTTGGTACTGGTTATATATGCTTTCTCTTCACAGTTTTGTCAAAGAACCAACTTTGAGGTTTGATCCTCCAGAAATTGGAAGAGCAGTAGAACAAATACCTGTACACTTTTCACCTGTGGCCAGCAGGTGTGGCTGCCTGGTTTGTTGTGTCTCTTTCCATGGGCCACTGTTGTTTTCCTGAACTACTTGTAAGATGCAGGCATAATGACATTAAGAGTTAGATGTCTTTCTATCTAAATACAAACAAGTCTCTGATATCATTTAATATAGAGCCCGTATTCATACGTCCCAGAATGTCTCAGAAATGTCTCCGTAACAAACATTTTGCACTTGTTCATCCTATTTTCTGCTCAGGCCCTGCCAAGGTTCACATGCTATGCCTATCCCTGAGACTTGCCCAGTGTCCTTGAGTGTAAATCAATCTCCTTGTCTTAGTTTTCCTTCTAAACCTTGACCTTTTTTTAAAGTGAAATTTTATCCTATTGTCTTCCTTTGCTAAGTTAAAATAGTTATGAATAGGTCTTTTAAAAACAGTAGACCTTATTTTTTTGTGTACTTGGCTTTGAACCCAGGACCTTGTGCTTGCAAGGCAGAGTAGACCTTGGTTTTTAAAGCAGTTCTAGTTTTACAGAAAAATTGAACAGTCCAGGCACATACTACATAGATCTCTGATTTTCCTGTTATTGGTATCTTGCTTTGCTGTTTTACATTTGTTATAATTTAAGAACTGTGATACATTGTTATTCATGGTGCTCATGGTTTATACTAAGGTTCCTTCTTGGTGTTGGACATCCTGTGCATTTTGCCAAATGCATGGTCACGTATCTGGAATTATGATATCACGTAGAGTTCTTTCATGGCTTTAGAAGTCTTCTGTGTATCACCTCTCTACCACTCTCTCCCTTTCTTCTTCCTCTTTAGAGCTGTCTTTTCAGAGTGCACCATAGTTCCAACTGTAATGCATGTGACCTTTCAGACTGGCCTCTTCTACTTGACAATACACATGTATGATTCCTCCATGTCTTTTCATGGCTTGACAGATCATTTCGTTGTATTAGCAAATAATATTTCTGTTGTATGGCTATACCACAGATTATCTATTCATGTACCTGATAAAGGTTATCTCAGCTCCTTCTAATATTTGGCAATCACAAATAAGGCTGTTATAAACATCTGAGTACACGTTTTTGTGTGGACATACATTTTTTAATCTCACTTGAGTAGGGCACAATTTCTGGATCATATGGTAAGAGTTGCTTTGTATAAAATGTCAGTCTTTTTTCCAGAGTGTCTGCTATTTGCATACCCACCAGCATTGAATGAGAGCTACTGTTGCTTCACATCCTCACCAGCATTTGGTGTTGTCTGTATTTGGCTGTTAGCCATTCTTTTCGGTATAGAGAGATTTCTTCTTATTATTATTTTATTTGTAATTGTAATTGTTATTATGTGTTAATTTTTAATGGCATATCATGTTGAACATCTCATATGCTTATGTGCCATCTGTATATTTTCCTTGGTGAGGTGTCCAGATCTTTTGCCCTTTTTGTGGTTCTGGGATGGAACCCAAGGACTTGAACATACCAGGCAAATGATCTACTACTGAGCTATACCTCCAGCCCAGCCCATCTTAAAAATCAGATTGTGTGCCTTCTAGACATTGAGTTTCAAAAATTCTTTCTACATTTCATTTATTTACTTTTAAGTATTTTTATTACTACATGGTGATTACATTCATCATAGGGAATTGGTACATGTATAATAACATATCTTAATTATTTTTATTTCTCCTTTCCTTCCCTCTTCCCTTCTCTGGTCCTCTTCCCATTTGCAAAAGATCGTTGCACATTTTAGATGTCAGTATTTTGTCAGGTAGGTGTTTTGTAAGTATTTTCTCCTGGTTTGTGGCTGTTTTCATTTATTAACAGTAGATGGTAACTTTTTAAAGGGTTCAAGCCAGTTATTTTTTAGACTGTCCAAAGTTATGGTTCACTTTGTTTATGAATTTATATCAGACTGGATCGAAAAGCCTGATGAAACTTTTGCTGTCCACAGAAGTACCCTATAAGTACAGAGACTTAGGAAGGTTGAACACAAAGGGTCAAGGTTTCCCTACCGCTTATGGGGAAGCTGGCGTGACTGTGTCACAATCACCAAGTATGCTTTAAGATGGCGAGCACTGTTGGGGATGAAGAGAGACCGTTCCTAGTGGCCAGTAGGCCAGTCTGTCAGCAGCACACATTCCATCCTGTGTTCATGCACTCCACACCAGAGTAACACACGGCAAGGTGGACAGAAGTAAAGAGGGAAATAAATACATCCATAAGCTTAGCAGGAAATCTGAATATCCTTCTTTGAGTAATCAATAAATTAGAACTGATAAGTAAAATTGATTGTGCTCACTTTGGTAGCACGTGTACTAAAACAGTAAAATTGTTAACTCCCTTACCAAAAAAATTTAGGCATAATGTATATTCTTTTTACTCCTCCCCCTAAAAAAGCCATATTAATGAAAAGGATCTGAATGATATTATTAATTGGCCAGGAATTTAGCTCAGTGGTTCTGCCGCCTGCCTCGCGAGCACAAGGTCTTGAGTTCAATCCCTATACCAAAATGTGTGTGTGTGTGTGTGTGTGTGTGTGTGTATTATTAATCACCCTGACTTAATTAACATTTATAGGGTATTCTACCCAACAGCCATAGAACACCACATGCTGGGCATAAAAATGTCTTAAGTGTGTAGGTACAGAACCATAGAATATATGCTCAGGTTATGGTATTTGAAATTATGGGCTATCCCAAATATTTGGAAATGAAATAGCACATAAGACAAAGAAGAATCATAAGGAAAATAAAAAAAAACTAAATAATAATGAAAATGTGATCAGAATTTGTATAATGCAGTGAAAACCATTTTATACAAAAACATAGTGTTAAATTGCTATGTGAAGGCTTTAAAAATGACATCTGATTTTCTACCTTAACATAGAAAATGATGAGCAGAATAAACTTAAACAGTAGAAAGGACAAATAATAAAGAGTAGAAGGCATGAAATAGAGAGCTGGTGACAGAGACAGGTCACCCTGCTGCCTCATCTCCAACTGGGTGGGTCCGAGCAGAGTAAGAGAGGACAATCCTGTTAGCATCAGGAATGGGAAGGGGCATCACCTGCAGATACTAATTCAGTGGTAGGGGAGGCTATTCATTTCATGCCAATAAATGGAATGCCTCAAGTGGGCAGACACCTTAAAAAATAAGTTTACCCAAATTGACTCAAAATGACATAGAAAATCTGAATAGGTACAGACCTGTCAACAAAAGTCAATTCATAGATTAAAACATTCTCACCAAGGACATGCCAGGCATTCATTCCCTGTGATGCAGGGACTTTATCTTCTACTGCTGACTGCATTCTCGGCTCCTGAAATATTGTCTGTCGCCTTAACAGGCACTCACTAGCTGTCCACGGGGTGGTTGGAGACATGGGTGTTCTTATTTCAGCATCATCTTGCCTGCCAAGTGCTACCTGGTCTCCACATGTACCACGAACCCACTTCCCTCTCCGTTTGTAAATCGTCCTGGTGTGGCTTCTTTTCTCCCTACTTCCCTGTGAGTCCTCTGTGGGTGGTCTCTGTCTCCTCAATCAGATATGAGCTCAGTAGAAGCCGACCTTTGCCTTCTGATCTGCTGGATCCTGATACCTAAGACAGAGCGTCTTGAGGCATGTTGTATGGCCAGTCAGTGGTTGTCGAGTCCAGGGTAGAGTCATCAAAGCAGTCCATTTGTCTCTCAGCCTAGGTCTTTCTCTAGTTGTTTTTTTACAATGTTATTCTGTTAGTTTATACTCTCATAGGTTTCTCTTTTCACATGGTATGCCGCCAGAGAGAGACCACTATTTTTCTAGGTCTACAAAATCATCAAACCATAGTAAAGCTATGCAATCCTATAACAGTACTAAGCCATTCTACCTTTGAACCTACTCCACCTATCGAAATGAAGTGTTATTATAAATAATACATTGCAAGGAGAAAAAAGATTTAAAAGCATTTGAGCACACTAGTCTTTAAGTATATACTTTGCTCCTTGCAAAGCAGAAAGCCACAGTCCAGAACTAAGCACATCTTGGCTCAGATCGCTTCCCTACCTCCCTCACCGCCCTGTCTGTTTCAGGCAATTAGGACTGGCAGCTGTAGCCATTAAGAATTCACACAGCAGAACTTTACCAAGGGAACAGGATTCATTCACTGCTCAAATACCCCAAATTAACTTTTAGACCCTCTCTTCTTTTTCACAGAAGAAAAGGGTTTTTCCCACTCAATACCTTTTTTTTCCTCCTCTCTGTAAGGTACATTACAACAGAAGCCATGTGCACTCAGGCACGAAGCCCTGTGGCTTTTGCGTCTGCATAAAGCTGGCGCTGCCTCATCTAGAAGGACAGGCTGCTCCCCAGCTCGCCTCCTTCTCTTTGATTTACTAAAGCTAGAGTTTTACGTGGCTTTGCATTTTGGTTTAACATAATGTTTCATTCTCCAGCAGTCTTCTGTTATTTACACCCTGACCTGAGAACCCTACCTTCTGTCGTGCAGTGCCTGATGGCTTCTGGACATTAACTAGGGAGTAAAAGGGCTGTCACTGTGGGGAACACAGATGGAAAACAGAAACTGTCTCAACATTTACTGGTTACATTATGATGTATCAGGGCAACATAGAGAGATCGTGGGCCCTTCAAGGGAAGGGCTGTGCTGAATATGGGCTCCAGGACTGGTCCGAAGGCCAGAGGTTGGGCACTGTGGGAGCTGCAGGTGGAGCTCCAGCTGTAATAGTGTCCAGGATGAGGGTAGAGAGCTGGGTGCTGTGGTGAGCTACAGGAGCAGGAAAGCAGCTGAGGCTGTTGTATCTAGCAGGAAGAAGGTACTTGTGGGCATCCCTGTCCAGGTGGTGGGGAGGCCCTGGGGGCTGTGAGTGTGAGGGTGGGAAGTGGGACAGAGGTGCTCTTTGGGAACCTCCAGCATACAGACTAGAGCTAAAGGAAGCAGATGAGGGAGTGAAATACGTGGACAGAAGAGGATCCAGGGAGTCCATGGGGCCAGGGTTTGAATAGATCCCCAAGGAAGCATGCATCCTAAATTCATATGCTGATGGTATTTAAAGGTGAGAAATTTGGAAAATAATAGGGTTAGATGAGGGTCAAGATTTAGCTTTGTGGTTCCGCAGGCTGCCTCCCAAGAGCAAGGACCCAGTTAGATCCCCAGTACAAAAGCGGGGGATAGATGGGATTGTGAAGGTGGGCCCCATGATGGCATCAGTGGCTTTGTAAGAAGAGAGACCTGAGCAGGTTTGCTCTGTTTGGCCTTGTTATGCTGCTCCAAGCAGGCCTCACCAAATACCAGTACCTCAGTACTGCACTGCCAGCTTCTAGAGCTTTAATAACTTTCTGTTCTTTATAATTACTAGTCTGTGGCATTCTGTCATAGCAGAAAACAGACTAAGACAAGGAGGCGAATCAGGGAGAAGCCCAAGGAGGGACAGCCTTTGGACAGAAGGAAATGGTCAGCCTCATACCCACGAGATGTAGTTAATACCCATTATTCAAAGGAGTTTTGCCCTTTGGCTAGAAGAACATTGGGTTTTGCCTGGAAAATAGTCCAATTCTAAAGAAGCAACTTCTCATTTCTGAGAAATTCTAAGTATATCTCCTGCCAGAGACTGGGAAAGTGAATCAGAGTTCTTAGTGATATTCAGATAGCATCCTCTCAAGAGCTGGCTCCTGTCAAGCACCTCAGGGATGCGAGTTTCCTTTTAACCCAGACAGGAGCTGTAGTCTCCTCTGGATTTGTCACCCAGCCTCCCATCAGCCATGGGCATATTTGCATGCACTGTTCTTAGAGCAGAGCAGAGTTTTATCTCCCTTGCGCGGTGTGCTCTCTGGATGCGGTGGAAGGTGATGTGTGATGTTAGGCATGGGTGAGGTGGTGCTTGTGACCAAATGTGACCTTTAACAGTTTGCAGAGTGTGGTCACAAGTCAGTTTCAGGTCCTTAAAACCCTGAAGGCTGGAGGTTTGCATTAGTTTCTTTGCTTTTTAATACTGTCTCAGCCTTTCTTTTATTCCACGTGAATAATTGTTTACTCCGTGAACACTTTAAAAAATGTTACTTAACTAAGGGATTTTTTAAATGGCATTGTCATTATCAAATAGATATCTCTTATTCAATATAGTTAATTACTGCTTCTGTTGAAAGATGGGTCTAAATTTAAGTTTTTAAATGTGCAATTATCTGATATCATATTGGTGATTTTTAACAAGCAGTATTTATGCCAGACCACATCTCTCATTTATAAAAAGCATTACTTTTATTGAACATTACTTATATTGAAAAGAAAAAAAAACCTGATGATTTTGTTGTAAACCTGACCCCTCTTTTCTGTGAATATCTGGCATTTTGCATTTGCTTACAGTTTAGAAAGCTATCTGTAAAAATTATTATTTCTTAGAGAAAAAATGCAGAAAAATCTGTAAGACCATAAAAGTCTGGTTTTTTAAAAAAATCATTATTTCCATCATCCTAAATGATACAGAACATTAGGCCACGTCACCTGATTTTTTTTTTTTTTTTTTT
>NW_022900935.1:63518504-63539440 GCF_012274545.1 Fukomys damarensis
GCCTCCCAAGTGCTGGCATTACTGGCATGCGCCACCACGCTCGGCTTCAACGGATTTTTAACATGTCCTACATTTTAAAACCCTGATAGAGAGCCACACATCTGAAGCTTGCTGTGCCTCAGTCACCACAGGGCTGTTCCTGCCTCTTGGGTCTCTGGTGGAACCTGGCCATTTGCCCTTTCTTAGGTCTTCCAGGGGAAGGAAGCTGTTCTGGACCAGGTTGGGTGCCAGCACTGTGGGGTCTGATGCACAAGGCCTTCCTACTCTGCCTGTGTCTGCTGGGCTGCTTCTGGGCTCCCCATTCCCGTCTCCAGCATCGTGGTCTAGGAAGGTGGCAGTGCCAGGTGGACATGAAGGTCACCGGGGTGGCCATGAAGAACTGAGAGAGGGCCTCTCAGGTGGCCTTGAATTGGAGGTAAGAGCCCAGACGAGGTGGGGTCTGGGAGTGCCTGAAGGTTCTGGGGATATGAAGCTGTCAGTCCCGTCTGACTCTGATGACCCTGGGAAGCAAGTGACATGGTTCCCTCTGGAGCAGTGCACAGCAGTAGGAGGTGAGGCTGTCACTGTTAAGGGAAAAGAGGGTGGCAGATTTAGTAAGGTCAGAGGGTAAATGGGGAGATAGCAGAATCATCCTTTCTGCATCCTCAGGCCACATGCCTCTGGCAAGGCAACACCAGAGACCATGCTGTTCTTCCTGTTGTGCTTGGCTGTTGCCCCTTGGCCGGGGAAGGGAGCGGAGTGGTGACTGACTGCCAGGAGCTGGGGTCTGCAGGTCGTCCTTCAGCCCTTCCTGCACAGTAACCAGGGAAGCCTCTTGTGGGGCTTATTCTGGTGACCACCTGTATGTGAGGGACACTTGGGGGTGGAGGATTAAGTGCTTTGGTTAATCCATTGGGAAGGTGAATGATAGAGACCACTGCCAGTTTTATTTTATTTATTTACCAGGCTTAGGAGGAAAAAAGAAGGAAATTACTGCTGGATTTTTGCTGCCAGCTGAGAAGGAGCAAATCCCCACTATTATCTAGTTTGGGGTCTGTTTTTATATTTGCAATTTTTATTAAGCCAGTGGCAAAAGTTCTGCCATTTTTCTAATGCCTGGAGCTCTGTCTCCTGCCCTTTCTACCAGTGGCAATGGCTGGTTGGAGTTAGGGGTTATCACTGCCGATGTTTGTGTCTCCTAATATATGAATATGTAATTTTAAATAATATTGAATAATCATGTGCAGCACTTAAAATTTTTAATGAATGGCATTACTCTGCATATTTTACACAGTTTGCTTTTTCCATTCTATTGTGTTTGTGGATGCAGCATTCTGACTCATGTAGCTCATTTTACTTCTCCTACTCAATGGGCTCTACAACCACTTGGCACGGAATTCTTTTTGGTGTTTAGGGTTTGAGTTTCTCTCAGCCCAACTCTTGCTGTGCCTCATTCTTGTGGTGTGCAGCATGTCTGAGGTAAGGACAGATTGGGGACAACTGTCTCAGTGCACTGAGTTCCTTGGCATCCAAGGTAGGCAGTGGTTGATGACTCATGAGTTAGGAGTTTAAGTGCTGTATTATAATGATATATTTCATTTTAAGCATATATTTATTTATAGTTATTTTGTAATATATTTACTATAGTGTTTACTGTTGCGCTAGGAATTATTTGATACCCAGTTAGAAATAGACACTGAGTAAATGGGAAAGGCATGAAATGTCTTGGCTCTTACTTTGGTTCCCTGAGAATGGCTGCAGCCTGTACAGTGTACACAGTTTTAAAGAATAGTGAGAGTGGCCCCTGGCTATTGAATTCACACCTGTGTGCTTATGTGGGTCTGATGTGTACATGTATCACTTGTTAGTTACTGTGTCAGTTGGTTTTCCATCACTGTAACAAAAATCCTGAGATACTCATTTTAAAAAGAAAAAAGCTAGATGTGGCATTGCACACCTGTAATTCTAGGACTCTGGGAGCCTGAGGCAGGTGAATAATGAGTTCAAGCCTAGCCTGGGCAACAACTTAGGTAGAGCCTGTCTTAAATAAATACATACATACATACATACATACGACTGGGGATAAAGTTCAGTGCAAAGGCCTTGGATTCAGTTCCCAGTAACACACACACACACACACACCCCACCCCACCCCACATACCCATTGGGGTATTTTGGCTCAGTTTTGGAGGTTGTTCCATGACATCTTGGCCCTGTTGCTCTGGGAACAAATGGCCAGAATGAAAGAGTGGAAAGGCCTGGGTCCCAAAGTCTCCTTGGAGGGCACATCCCCGGTGACCTAAGAGGTCCCACCAGGGCCCGCCTCTTAAAGGTCTCAGCACTTCTCCAAAGCATTTCCCCCCTGGGGAGCAAGCCTTTACCACATGTGCCTTTGGTGTCCAGATTAAACCCTAGTAGTCATGAACCTGGTGGGCCTGATACCCATCACTAGAACTCAGCAGTTAATTCTGTTGAAGGGACTTCACCCGACTATAATCCCATTCCCTGAGTAAATCTTCCTCTTGAAACTGCAGTCTTTAATTTTGTGCTTTTAAAAAACAATTTTGCCCTGTGCTGCTTGGTTTTGCTTGTTCTTGAGTGTTATGTAAATGTTACCTAATGTAGTGCAGCTAATTTTTTCAATTTGACTTCTATATTTCTGAAATTGATCCACACTGTTTCGCAGTGCCTTAATTAGTTCACTGTCAGGTTAATATTCCACTTGGAAATGTTCTGCATGTATTGATCCATTCTCTTGTTGGTGGGCACTGAGGTTCTTGTTTTGTTTCCATTACAAAAAAACATCCCTCTGAGAACACTTTTGCACTAAAATGTGGATCAAAGAAGAGATGGAGGGAAGTCCACAGCCTGTGGACTGTGACCTTGTTGAAGAACCCTGGTGATTATAGCGACTGTGCAGGGGTCACAGGTCACTAGGTGAGCTGGCCTTGGGCACACTCCTCCTGGGCCAGCTGCATTTGCTTCAGTTAATCGGCCTCCAACTGTTTGTAGGCTGGTTGAGCTCATGCAGTGAGGGGACTCTGCTTCCAAACACAGAGCCTGAAACGGTCTGCTCAGAACGCAGAGGTTGTAGGTCCTGGTGCATCCACTGGCATGCTGCTTTGAGACCAAGGGCATTTTAAAGTCTGTGGAATTTTCTTTAAGCATCCAAAGTTTGTGCGTTTGAGAAAATCTTAAGCATTTTTATGTTGTTGTTGATGTTAGCAGTCACCATTTCCAGAAGGAATTGTATCATTTTTCAGCCTTACAAATCAGGCACAAAACAACCGACTTCGTGTGAGACTGGCACTCCTTGGTGTGAGCCTCAGCTTCTGTTTGCTATGGCCTGTGTTTATGTAAATGGTGGAGGGCCTGTGTTTGACTCCACAGTCAGCCTTTTCCTGAGTTGCTTTATGACAATTCTCTGTCTTGTTTTGTCAGAAATCTCCAAAATTGTAATTATCACAGACTGGGACCACTGTCCTGGCATTTCTAGAACCCAAGTCTTGCAGTTATATTGTTCATAAATTGAAAGCAAAGGATATAGATGTGTCTGAGTTCCTGCTGTTCCCTGTCAGAGTTCTCCTGGCCTGTAGCTGCTAAGAAGTTGGGTCTCCTTGGCCTTTTGCTGTATGGGTAAGGATAAGCCAGCCTCTGTAATGTAAAATGTTGCCTGAGCTGCCTTCCACTCACATTTAGGACCTGCTGGAGATTAGCCAGTAAGTGCCCAGTTAGAAACAGATAAGGTCTTTTGTGTGCAGCATCAGAGAAGTAAATGTATGAACATTCATGTAAGAATGGACTCCCCAAGGCTAAAATTCTGTCATGGAACCAGAAGGCATTACATCGAGTGAAATAAATCAGGCACAGAAAGACAGATTCTACTTGTTTTCACTCATATGTGGAAGCAAAAGGGTTGATCTCATGAATAGGAGTAGAATGGGGGTCACCCCCATCTGGGGAGAGTATGCCCGACCAAGTTGGAGGAGTGAAGTTGGTTAATAGGGACAGGGAACAGCTGGATCGGAGAAATAACCCCTAATGTTCTGTAGCACATTAGCACGTAGGATAACTGTGGTTGGCAGTAGCTAATTGAATATTTCAAGATAGCTAGTATAGAGGGTGTTAAATATTTCCGACACAGAGGTGATAAGTGTCTGAGATATTAGATAGGCAGGCTTCCCTGATCTGATTATTATTCATTGTATATATGTCTTGAAATGTTACAGTGTGCCCTGTAAATATGTATAATTACCATGTGTTAATTAAAACTAAAAGAATATTTAAAAGATAAAATTTAGCAAGAGAAAGCATAAACCCAATGAGTTCTGAAAGTTCGGAGCACATGGGAACTAGTGAGTTATAATAAACATGATTACTGACAACACTTACAGAATCTGAGAGTGAGAGGAGTCTTGGCAGCTCTTCACAACTCCTTTGCACCTGAGCACTCCTTGGTGTTCCTCAAGACCCCGCTCAGGCATCACTTCCATCCCTAGACCACCTTCCTTCCCCCATCCAGGTCTACACAGGGATCTCAGAGGTCCTTACTCCCACCTGTATGTGCCCTAATATTGCCCACCCCCTCCCTGGAGTCTGCTGGCTTGTTTTTCTCCAGCCGTCCTGTAAGTTCCTAGGATCACCAGGACTTTGAAAAGAAAGGCATGTGGAAGTTTATTAAGTCTATTAATGGGCATACATCTTTGTAGTGGAATCTGAGTTAGGCCCAGGGAGGGCTGCATGCTTGAGGGCAAGGGCTTCACAGGTGTTAGTGGGACAGAAATATAAGAGGTCCTTGGACCCAAAATTTGGAGATTTGCCATAATAATGGAGAGTGGTTGGGATAGGAACTAGATTTACATTTGTTCTTACATTTTGTATTTAAAATTGCTGTAGATGATCATGATAATTGGATGTGCAGTGAGGAGTTCCTGTGTCTTCATTCAGCTTCCCAGGGGCATCATATGTTACCTCCACATAGCACCTGACCCTGGGAAATACACATCCTTATGTCCTACTGGCCATTCTACAGATGACTCCATTTCACCTCTTTCCCAAGACGGTTTTTTCTGTCCTGGTTCCTAGCAGGACCTCATGTTGCATTAGATGTTCCGTCTCCTGGTTGTCCCCATGTGTGATGGACCTTTTGTGACCTTGACACCCTGAAGAGGACTGTTAAGATGTTTTGCAGAATGCCCTTTGGTTTAGGAGTCTGATAGCTCCTCGTGATTAGAGAGTAATACTGATGGGACATTCTCTTTTTGGTCTGGGGTACATGTGGTAGATGATTCTCATCACTGATGATACCGCTCTGATTGCTTGGCTAAGGCAGTGCTGCATCCGCCATAAAGTTACTGTTTTCTCCATAATCAGTGATGCCTGGGGAGGCGCCTTGAGATCAGGCACATAGCTGGTGTGTCCTGGAACAGACATCTCCGTTCAACACTTAACCTTTGCCCTTCTTGTAGGGGCGCTCTCCTCTCTCTGTCCTTTCATGGTTATTAACTGGAATCCTTCTCTGCAAAAGGTTTGCTTCTCCTGATCCTTTCTTATTTATCTATTAATATTAGCATGAATTTAGGAATATTTGCTTATTCTTTGATTATAATTCAGTATTATCATTTATTTGGTTGCTTAAATTGTTTCAGCTTGGACCACTGCTCTTTCTGGTGTCTTTTTGATATGACAGTATTTGATTTTTTTTTTTTTCATTTTAAGGTGTTTTGATTCTGAAATTGTCCTACCTGTAGCCATTGGGAGTCCCTAGAGGCTAGTACTTGTGTCCTTTTGATATGTCCTTGTTATTCTTTGAATAATTTCTTTCTAGTACTACAAGATGCTCCAGGCCCTTGTAGCCTTTTCTCTACAATTGGCCTTGGCATCAGATATTTTCCCCAGGATCCTTGGTCTCTTTGCAAATAGTACTTAGAAACCAAGTGGGCTCTGGATGTGCTCTTGTATGGAGGTGCCCGTGCTGCAGAGTTGGATCCACCTCATGCTTGCATGTGCATATTTGTCCACATCTACCTGTCAGTATAGGATCTAACTTTTAATAAGTGAATGGGGAGTGAATGATCAGGAACTAGAATAGGCTATTTTTCAAGAATTTTGGTGATATTATGGAATACTTATGCTTTTTCTAGTTTTCTCCATAATGTGATTTTTGCAATAAGAAGAAGGCTGAGAGCAGGAGAATGGTGAGTTCAAGGCAAACCTGGACTGCACAGTGAGGCTGTGTTTCAAAAAACAGGGAGAGAGAGAGAGAGAGAGAGAGAGAGAGAAGGGAGGGAGGGAGGAGGAGGGAGAAGCTGTGATTCGAGGAGTCTGTTAGATGGTAGTTTGAAGCAGGAACAGGAGTAGAATGTATTTTGTTTCAGGAGGAAGAAACTAGTATCTGTAGATAAAAGAGGAGTCCAAGAAAGGCCAAAGAAGAAAGAGTTTAAATCAGTGAAACAAAGTGTGAGAAATAGGAAAGTGCAGAAATCATTTCAGGGCAGAGAGGGTATTCATCTGGCAAACTGGAGACAACGCAGCTTTCTCTGAGACGGAGGAGGGTGGGAAAGAGGGAAAGAAGATGGACGACAAGAGGAGGTGATCTATGAATGACGCAGAGGCCACAGCTGGCCATGTGCAAGGCTCTCTGACCCAGGCCAAGGCCAGGCTGTGCCCTGAGAGCCAGGGGAGACGGGCGACGTGACAGTGCCCTGCTCCTCTTCCACAGCAACCACCTCTGACTTGATATTTGATTGATTATGGTACTAGGAATTGAACGCAGGGCCTTCAACTGAGCTACATCCCCAGACCCTCTCCCTCCCCTCTTTTAAAATATGTTTTATTTTTAAGTTGTACAGACTGGGATTGAATTTGTGATCCTCCTGCCTCAGCCTCCCAGAGTGCTGGGGATTATAGGGGTGTAACATCACATCTGGCAGATATTTTATTTATATTGAAGAAAACACTGCCATAGTATGGTTAGTAGGCACTGAAAATGTCAGTTTGTATCTAGCAGGATGGTATTTTCGGGAGGTTAACAAAATGACCATATCAAGCTTGGGTGAGGCCCCTTGGAGACCTATGTCATCAGCCAGTGGTGATCTTCCCCTGCAGCCAAAAAGTCCACACTTGTGAGTTTTCCCACCAACAGCAGTGGTTCTGGGAGTCGGCAGGCCAGTGATGTCTGTGGCCAGCTCTCCTGGGCGCCAGAGGGCTCCCCACCACAGAGTCTGAGCTGCTGCACACACCTGTGTTCAGGTTCGCCAGTCGGGTGTAGTGTGGGGGAACCTGTGTGCTGTCCACTCCTTCTCACACCTTCTCACTTGGCTCCTTGAAGCCAGATTTCCCCCACCTTTTCCATTGATTGCAGTGTTGTACCTGCCTTCCTTGCAGGATGGCTTGTGAGTGGCAGGCTGTGCCCCTCCTCTGTGCCCATCTTTTTGGTAGAGCCAGGCATGTAAAGCCTTTTTACATTGTCTTCCAGTCTAGTTTAACAGATAAAACTCCCCCATTTCGTTTAATAAGCCAGAAGATAGCCTCACTCTCCCATCAAAGATCCATGAGCTGTGAGTGATCCTGGGGCTGCCTGGATGAGAGAGGAACAGGCCCTGCCCATGGTTGCCCAGCTTGTGGGGAGGGGCATCCCTGTGCCTTTTATGGGCTAGGCCTTTCTGGCAATGGCTGTCACAGTCTAGTGACAGCCTGATGAAGCAAGTGGATTACTTTCCCCCAATGGTTAATATAATCTGACAAAGTGGATTTTAATGAATAAATTACCTAAACCCATTTCTGTTTCTTTGTTTGAAATGAAAACATGGCCTTGAATATGCTTTTCCAAGAGAAAGGAGAGATGCTTTGATTAGGAATTCTTTGTACATTGAATTTTGGGTGGAGGTGGAACCAGCCCTCCACAGAAGCCCTCAGTGTTTCAGGTGACCTTCAGTGTACCCGGGATTTTGGATGCACCTGCTTGTCTGAGCTAGCTCCTCCCATCTACTTCGGGAATATTCAGGGACAGAGGACAGTGCACCTTGGATGTGGATTCTGCCTCTTCCTGCTCCTGTAAGCTCGCTCCCACGGCACCAGCGCTATAATTTGCTGCTGCCCTTTGCTGGTTTACAGGCTGTAATTTTGGCCTGGGGCTTGACAAACTACCCAGGATCTCTTCGAGATGGGAAGTGCGATCCACGTGCTCATGTTCTAATAAGGATGAGCTCTCAAAGGTCATCTTCCTCACAGTGGTTTAATAGAGTTGATTTTATACTCCCTAAGGGATACAGACTTCCAAATTGTTGCAGTCTTACTAAACTTAACACAGCTAACATTTTAAATGAAGTTGTCCCTTCCAAGGCAGTGGTTCTGAACCAGAGAGGTTTTCCTCTTAGGGGCATTTGGCAAGGCCTGGAGACATTTTAAAGGTACTAGTGATTGAACACCGAACTTAGAATCCTTCTGCATCCTGCACAGCCAGGGGTGTATGCCACTGTTCCGGCTTGGAGCCCTTTTTGATTGTGATTCCTGTGAAGGGGTAAGTGTTCTGGGGCATAGTGGGTAGAGCAGGATGTGTGCAGTATATAAACAGCCCACACAGAGTGATCTGGCTCCAGATGTCTACAGTACCAAGGCAGAGAGGGGCCACTCAGGAAGGACCAGGGAAGCATTTGCTTTTAAGCCATTCTCTGCAAAGAGCTTCCTGTGGCATTGTATCCATTGAAAGTCCCTCATAACCAAAGTCATGAGGCCAAGGCTACAGCCCTGGTTCACCTGGTAGCAAGATCACTTGGGACCCCAGTCTTAGCTGCCAGCAGGTCATAGGGGCTGGAAGCGAAAGTCATTAATGGTTTTCCTGGTGCATTAGTACATCATTTTAATGAATCACTGTTAATTAACTTTGTGCCTCAGAATTTAAACATAACTTGATTTTTTCAAATATAGAAAATAGGCTATTTTATTTCGTGCTCCTTTGCTATCTGTGGGACCTGTGGGCTTACACCTGGAAGGCAGGAAAGGTGACAGTATCACTGACAGTCACCTAGATGATACTGTACCGACAGTGATGAGGACTGTGTGATTTGTACTCAGATTTCTCGCAGGGCCTAGGACAGAGATGGCAAACTTTTTAATGATACAAACCGCCCACTGCAGCATGCATGCCATAGGTTCGCTACCACTGGCCCTAGGACGTTGCGGGAGGTTTATAAGCAGCACACAGTATTTTCAGTGCATAACAACACACCGATTCTGGGTTGCTACCATAGTCCTTCTTCCTGCTAGGTTAGAGCACCCTGCTTTTCGGCCTGTTAATGTGCCCTCTTGACTCAGATCAGGATCTGTCCACATGGTACTCCTGAAGCAACTTTACTCCAGCAGGCACAGTGGCCCTGCTCATTGCAGACCAGGGAGGAGCATGGACATCTGTTCCCAGGGAGACCTGCTTTTAGGCCCTGCTGACTTGGTCCAGGGGGCTATCAAATGTGGCCCCTGCTGAATCATCTTTAGTGGTGCAGTTGACGGGCAGTTCTGCTCATTGACAACCAGAAAGGAACCTGCAAGTCTGTTCCTGAAACCCAGAGGCTGCCCCTTTCTTCCCTCTGGACAGTCTGCATGCTTTTTAAACAGAATTAATTTCTACTATGAAAGATGACTACAACACAGAAGCATTAAAGAAATAACTGTGACATGCCTTCCATACCTTAACCTCCCTGAGAAAACAGCCATGGCAGTTTGGTACTTACTCTTTTAGCACCTCTCAAGTGATTGGTTCACTCATCAGCACAGTTATTGCATTTTATGATGATGTGTGAAGTGCTGCCCAGGTGGTGGGGGCACAGCACCTTACATTCATAGCTCTTCTTTTTCTTCATATAAAATGAAGCTATATAATCTATGATATTCCAAGATTTACATTTTTAAAACCACAGAAAGCCCCTGACATCATTCTATAGAAGTGCTTATAAAAATAGCCTCATTTTGAGGCAGAATATGGCAGTCCTTGAACTCCTTGACTCAAGATATCCTCCCGCCTCAGCCTCTTGAGTAGCTGGCACCACAGGCATGCATTACCACACACAACATGCCTATTGCTTCTTTTATATTGAATGTGCTAGGATCCAGAAAGGCTCCAGGTTAAGCTGCTCTGTCCTTGATTTGATTGCCATTTGGGCCTAGGCTCCTTCATCTCCCAACTCTGCTGTACCTCAGCTATCACCCTCAGCATTGTCAGAGATGTTTACCACATCCATAACCC
This sequence comes from Fukomys damarensis, assembly GCF_012274545.1. Lineage (NCBI taxonomy): Eukaryota > Metazoa > Chordata > Mammalia > Rodentia > Bathyergidae > Fukomys > Fukomys damarensis. Next base: position 63,528,724 of record NW_022900935.1, read on the forward strand.
CCAAGATGGGCATTGGGCATCATTTATAATGTGAACACATTTCTACTGCTCGTGTCCCATTGGCTGCAGTTTGGAACTTAGATGCAAAGGAAATTGGGCAATGTGTCCAGGTAAGAGTCTGCTCAATGGGGAAGGAGAAAACAGATAACTACATCATTACATTAGTCTCTGCACAGTGGCATCCAGGTAGTTCACAGTGTTTTACTAGTACCAGTATCTCTGTGTGCAAATACTACTGTTCCTATAGTGTGGACACCTAAAAGTCTTCAAAATGAATGCACATTTTAAAATTGTATCAGTACCGTAAACTTGGCTTCCAAAGAAAAGCTTCCTCAATCTCCATTCCCACCACTTAATGAGTGCCCTGTTCAGTGATGAGTCAGCACATCTTCTTTGTCAGCATGGAGTATTATCCATCTTTTATCTTTCTTTCCAGTGTGCTGGATGAAAACACAATAGGATGGATGAATGGATACATCAGTAGACTGATTCTCATTGTTTATATTTCCATGATCAGTTGAGAGTGTGAAACTTGGTTTGTAATCACTAATCATTCACATTTGCTCTGTGGATTGACTACTCAGATCTTCTGCCTGTTATGTTTGTTTTTATTGTTGTTTTTGTCTTTGTTGATCTGTAGCAGAAGCTTATACACACTTTTCAAATATAAATTCTATCACTTTTCTGGTGAGCTTGCCATTCATTGCTATGTGTTTTTATCAGAATTATATTTTATATCATTGTATCTATTGATCCATTTCTTCAAGACTTCCCAATTTTTTTTTTTTTTTTTTAATACTAGGGATTGAACTCAGGACCTTGCTCTTTCAAGGCAGGAGGCAGCACCACTGAGCTAAATGCCCAGCCCTAAAACTTTTCAGTTTTTTGACTTATGAAGACTTTTCTTAGCCCCAAATAAAAACCTTTTATTCTTTTACATTTTGGGTTTTAGTCCACCCTGATTTTTTTGTGTATGGAATCTGAGGAGACAATATCAGATGGTTAGATTCTCCAGCATCACTAACTGAACTCTTCATTCTTTTTTTACTGATTTAAAATGCCACTGTCATTATAGTTATGTATGTGGGTCTATTCTAGGCTTTCTGTTCTGTTGATTTGTTTTTCTTACCCTCACTAATGCTAGCCTGTAATTACCATAAATTTATAGTGTATTTAATATCTGGTAGTGCTGAGTCTCTATTCATTATTCTTTATTAAAATTTTTTTCTAATCTTGTGCATCTCTCTTCTGCACTCACTTTAGAATGAACTTGTCAAATTCCATTAAAGGAAAACTCCTGCGGGTGTTTTGATTGTGCTTGCTTGGACGGTATGGATTCATTAGGGGAGAATTGACATCTTTAGAATCCTTGAGGGAGAGTTTACTTAGAGAACATTTCCAGGTGTTCCCTAACAGACTGCAGTGATCGTAAACAATCCACCAAACGAGGACGGTGTCACAGATGAGATGGCAGCATATACGCAGGGTGCCTTGGTCCCCTGTACATGTGTGCGCACCTCCCCTGGTGGCCCAATGCATTGTCCTGTCTGGGAGGCGACTCCGGCCGGTTCTTTGCTGTGCATGTTGTGTGAGCTGCAGGCCACCCTGCTACCACATTTCCCCAGGCCTGGCTCGACCTTCTTGACTTCCTGCTGAGCCATAAACAACTCATAGGCAATACCAGAGGCAGTATTTGGCTTCAGCTGCTCAGAAACAAACTCACCTTTACTCTAGTCTAAGTGTGCATAATTTGATTTCTGTCAGTTTTTCTACCTACGTTATTGATGTCCAAGGAAAGGTAAGTGAAGGTATTCTGTGAAGAATTGCTTTAAAATATAGTTTGAGTGAGCATTTTAGGCATTTTTCTTGTGAGACAAGGACTTTCCCTGCTGTGCTTACAAGTAATCACTAGAGTCTTTTCAAAACAGAACAATGTGTCCAGAAAAATGCCTCACTTAGTAGATTAGTGTTAATAGTTTATTGTTTGTGATTTGAAAAAAATTTACAAGGCCAAACCCACTTGTGTCACTATGTGTGATTTTTAAAAATCACCTAGAAGATAAAGTACTTGTGGGCATCTCTGAAGTCATGCACATTCGAGGACCTGATAAACTCTTCAAAGCTGATCTTCTGTGTAAATGGGCACTATGCCTTATAAGCACAGAACAGCTACCAAGAGACGGTGTTAATAGCACACATATCCTTTAAGGTGATAAGCAGTAACCATGGGATATGCGGAGCAGTGGGCATGAACCCATCTTCTAAGGGGAAGCCAGGGCATCTACAGAGCAGCTCCAGGGCTGCAGAAGTGAACATAGAAAGCTTTCCAGCTGTTGGCATTGCTAAAGTGAGATAGCATATAAGAAAACCAGAGACCTCTGGCTTGCTGTTATGGGTAGTTTTGTAAGAGTGAAAACCGAAGAACATCTGTCCAGTGATGAGGCAAGATATGTTATTCCTTCTTTAACATACACGTGCTGGTCAGCAGCCTAGTTTGTGAAATGTACTTGTAACCCATGTGTACTCTGCTTGTTTTCCAGAACTATACTCAGTATATCCCTCTGTCCATCTATGACCTACAGACATGGATGGGCAGCCCATCCATCTTCGTCTATGACTGCTCCAATGCCGGCCTGATCGTCAAGTCCTTCAAGCAGTTTGCACTGCAGAGGGAGCAGGAGCTAGAGGCAAGTGTGACTAGGTTTCCTTTTTCCCCTGGGGTAAGGGCCAGGTGGGAAGTTGGGGTGCTAGACATTGTAGACATTCTGAGGGTGAGGTAGCACATTTGATGGGCTCTGGGGAGGTTCTCAGAGCAAGCTGATGAACCTATTTTACATCCCATTATATATGAGGTCATACAATTAACAGAGTTGGTTGCACTCCATTGGTCTCTGCCTATAAGACAGTATCAAAATAATACACATTTATTTTAGGAGAAATCGACCCATTTCTTCAATTCCAGTTTTCATTTTCACTAGCATCTTTGTTACTTATTTTCTTTTGAGTTTTCGATCCATTTCTTCAATTCCAATTTTCATTTTCACTAGCATCTTTGTTACTTATTTTCTTTTGAGTTTTTTTTGTTGTTGTTGTTGTTTTGTTTTTGGTACCGGGGATCGAATTCGGGACCTTGCACTTACAAGGCAGGTGCACCACGGAGCTAAAACCCCAGCCCCCTTTTGAATTTTTTAACGAAAGCCACCAAGCAAAATAGTTAAAACTAAAACACCTGCCACCAGTACCTGCCATGTAAGGCACCAGAGAACCTGAGTGGTGCTCAAATAATGAGGTGATGTTTTTTGCCTGGTTGTTTTAATTAATATTTGATGCTTGAATTAAATGGTGAATTCTAAAGAGAAATTGAGGAGGCCGATTCAATTAAGAGGCCTCCAGCCTGTGACCTACATGGGAGTGTCAGAATTAAAATATTCTGCAGCCTCCAGGGGGCCATGAATTCTGATTGGTTGCAATGCAGGAAATTCTCAATCCAGGAACAAACAATGTTCTTTGGTGTGTTTCCTGAAGCCTTTTTGGGTCTATTCATTTTTAATGTATTGTTTTGTTTTTCATATTTCATCAGAGAATAATGCTGAAAGAGTCAGTAACGAAATTTGAAATTCTATTTGGTAGAATTTACAGTTAACATGTCTGCAGTTTAATATTTCATATGCGTAAATTAAGTCCTTATTCGGGACACTGCATAAGAGTGACTGATAAATATAGTGCCCTTTATCCTTGGAAATGGCACTGAGAGCTACAGGTTTGTTTGTTTGCATCTTTGTTTTGCATTCTCTCACAAGAGAGGGGAAAAATCAAATTTTGTATCACCAATTTTTAACCTTATTCTCGGGTATTTTATCTAGGTTTACCCAAGGATAGGTTGTCTAATGAACACCAAAAAGCCCAAAGCACTGAGAAATAATTTGTTTCTTCGCATCAAGCCATAAATATTGCAGATAATTTTTTATATTTATAATATTTCAGTAAAAAAAGCCAAAGAATCCTGCCTGACTTTTTTTTCTCAGTGTCTGAGCAAGGAGGAGTGGTCAGCAAAAAGACCAGTCCACCCATCTTCGTTAATTCAAGTATGTTGGATATAGACCCTCTTCCCTTCAGCCACAGGCTCACTTTTTACTGATGAATCCTTTCAGATTTCCTTCCCGGCATGGGTGTGTGCTCCGTCAGGACTGTGTGTGTTCTCTGTAATGTCGTAAGGATTAATCAGCCTAAGATGCTGTTCATTTCATAAGTTAACAAAAAGAGATTTACGTGCACCTTTTTTTTGAAAAACAAAAATTTAATTGACTTGTTCCTCATGAAGGAGATGAGGTGGAAAAGAACGTCAACTGAGGCAGCAAGTGGAAGCAGCACAGCGCTGCAGCGTATGTTTTATAATTAGCTCTGATCTTTATCTTCGTTCTTTTTATAATTACAACGTAGATCAGCCTTGTGTTTATCACACCTACTATTGTTGGCTATTGTTCAGTCAGTCTCTTGCATAAGCAGCAGAAATTGAAATGATAAAATTGGCTCCCAGCTAATATCTTAATGTTCACTTTAGTCATTTACTCTTTGCTCCAGAAACAGACATCCTATGTGGCCTGTTAGGTGTATACTTTTAGAATATTTCTTCTTGTACAGCTGGCCAACTTCTCTGTAAACTTGCACTATATTTTCATACTTTTTGTAGTATATGTGACCTGAGAGAAATTGGTGAGTAAATGGTTTGTGTAGATGTTTAAAAAATGAAGAGAGTCTAGCTGTTACTCATTTAGTTGGCACTGGATGTGGGGGAGCAAATCCTCGTGCTTCCCTTTGGCCTTTGTGGCAACCTGATCGAATTGGGGATCACATTTATAGTTTTAAAAAAATGGAAGAAAGAGAGAAGTGAGTGAAAAATGATTAACTGTAATGCAGGAAGGTGGTTAGTTGGAACACAAAAACCTCAAAATAATAAGACAAACAAATAAAAGTGACATAAATTTTCGGAGCTGATCATCAGCTTTCATGTTCTTAGTGGCACAGTGCTGTTCTAGCCCTGGAGGTTTGTTTGTCATGTGCTTCTGTCTCTGTAGGCAGAATAGAAGATGACTCCATAAAAGCACAGCATAATTTATTGCACACAATTGAAATTTCATTGTAGTCATAAAAATACATGTCTGTCAGTCAGGAATCTGCCTTATATTTTTCATTGTGTCACACTATTTTGCAATTTGAAAATTACAGAAAACCTTCAAGACTGCTGTCAGTGTTCTTTTTTAAAGAAGTATTTTTATTTTACCAAATCAGTACATCCTATGGCTTAAAGAATTAAAGCATGCAGAGGGCTTCTTTATAATGAATAAAATAGTCCCTGGTCCCAGCCCTCCCAAGCTGGGACTCTGTCCAAAAGGCATCTCTGAACACTTTCCTCCTTACCTGCAGATCATACACAGATGCTCCTGTTTCTAGGCTCACCCATTTGGGACTGTTCCTGTGACCCAGAACCAAGGCAGAACTCCCACTAGTGACTTCTCCATAAAAGCTGGAGAAATCAGGTGGAAGACTGATAATACAGAAATATATTATGTGGTAGTGTTAATTAATATATGTTTGTACTTGACAGTGGATTCCAAAGAGAAAGTCCTCAACTGAAGAGGACTAGCTGCTCTTCCTGCTTGTCACTAGCTACCCTTCGTGATTTTCTACTGCCATTTCAGATAGCACTCTCTTTGGTTTCTGTGTATGTTGTAAATTTTGCAGTTTTGATAAGGTCTGTATGTTTTTATTTCTAGTTTTATCACTAATACTTAATGCCTTCTGTTTTTAAAACTCTTAGCTTCCTTCTCCTTTTTTTCCCTATTCCCAACTCTTTGTCTCTACACTTTTACTCTTGTAGTTATCTTTTGTTCTCTGACATAACCAGGTCCTTTATGCTGGGTTTATGGAGAGTCTTTAAAATGATAAACATTGAACTCCATTGTATGTTCATTGAGTGGATGGATAGGATGCTATGATTTCCATTTTGGGGGAGTTTGTTTGCTCTTCTGTAGTCTTTTTTTCTTTAATTATCTGTAATACATGCTCATTGTTAAGGTTTAAATATGAAGTAACCCTGAAATGCTCATGTTGAGGGCATTAACCTTATCAATGAATTAAACCACAGCTGAAGGGGCTGTTAAGAGGTGGGGCACAGTTGGAGACAGCGGTCACTGGGGCCACGCCTCTTCTCTGGCTCTTCTCTTCCATTCTGTTTCCTGACTGCCCCGAAGAGAGCAGCTTTTTTTCTGCTGTACCCTTCTGCTATGATGTGTCAAACCTGGAGCCAACTGACCATAGACTGAAACCTCTGAAACTGTGAGCCAAGATAAATCTTTACTCGTTTAAGCTATGTAATCAGATGTTTTGTCCCAGTGACAGAAAGCTGACTGATATACTCAGCTCCAGATCCTCAGTGTCAGAGTGTGTCTTTCCCCAAAGACCCTTGTTCCAAGCCCTCTACCACCAGTACTACTGACAGCTGTCTTACCGGTCTCCTTTGGCTTGCTACCCCGCTCCCCTGGGTGTACCCACTGTTCTGGACATGCCTCTTCTTTCTTGATGCTCTCCTTTGTTCTACCAGAGCACATCCTCAGGTACCTACCCAGAAAGGATCTTCCCCCGGCCATATTTGCATTAACAGCCTTCAGCTGTAAGCAATGGAAAACTCACTGTTGATATTTTTGTTTGTTTGTTTTTTGAGACAGGGTCTCACTATGCGGTTGAGACTGACCTGGAACTCACTGTGTAGCCCAGGCTGATATCGAACTCACATCGATCCAACTGCCTCAGCCTCCCGAGTGCTGGGATTACAGGCATGCACCACCATGCCCATCTTCACTGTTGATTTTTTTTAAAAATAAGTTTGTCTTTTTTACTAATAAGATCTCAGAGGCAAATGATTTACTTCTTAAGCAGTGCCCCCGGCATCTTCCTCTCTTCCTCTCTGGCATCCTTCGTTGATTAGTGCTTTATCCTCATGACTGCCACCCGCCCACCACAGCTTGAGGCACTTCATCTGTCTCTGCAGCAGGACGGAGTGGGTTAGGGGCAGAGCTGGACACCTGTCTCCCTCATCGGACGGTGCACGCAGACTTTCCTCTAGACCGCATTGGTGACAGTTGGGTCACAAAGCCAATGCAGATTTAGACCATGGAGTAGGAAAGGGGAGTGGAGTTGGGAATGAACCCTGGATCATCTGCTGAGGGATGGCAATCACATTGCGCTGTATACGTTATTAATAGCGTGCATGTGGAAGTTTGGGTCATTTTCACTCTTAAAGCAATCCTACCATTACTATCAAAAATCGAAAGGTACAGCTATACCATCGAGATAAAAGCCAATAAAGGGATATACATACAGTATTCCCCCCTCCTATATATATGTTGAATATATAAATATATGTTGAATGAATTGGAAAAAAGAAAAAAAAAAAAAGAGCATTCAAAACCTTTCCCAACAGCTTTTGTCTCAGACATTTAATTCTTGGCCTGTCGACCGAGAAGGAAGGCCAAATTGTGAATAAGCCCATCCTCTTTGAAGTGGTCTTTATTCAGTGCTGTCCATCAGGTCTGCTTCTTTTTAGTGGCTGCTTCCCAAGGGCAGTTACAACTCCCCTCTCCACTGAGGCAGCAGTGTGGTGGAATCAGATCTAGACAAGGTGTTCTTGGTGATGGGAAGCAGAGGCAGATGCCTTTATGGACTCAGCTGTTCCGGTAATACCAGCTCCTGAATGTCACCATCTTTCTTTGATTCAGCACTGGTATGGGACAGCCCCTCCATAGTAGCCAGGCAGAGGAAGAGTCCCTTCCTGGAGGAGACTGGGTTGTCGTGCCTTAGGAAGAACCCTTGTTTGACATTGAGCCCGTCAGGCGGGCCCTTTCTCCTGACACTCACTGCTATTTGCGAGGCTTTACTTCCATTGGCTCCATGCACATTGTGCTCCTTCCTGTCTGACACTGTTGTAGAGTCTGGTCCTGCAGCACAGAAGCTTGTCTGAATCACTCATCTTCCCGGCAGACGTAGACCCAGCATTGCTGGGTGCAGTGCCTAACCTCCCGTTCCCCTTGCAGACATTCTGATATGAACCATTGTCGGGTGAATCTCCTTGTGTGTCAGTCACTGTAACTAGTCATTCTGACAAAAATGGCTGCATTGTTGGGTTTTCTGAAAAAGTGCGAAGGCTATACCCCACAGGGCTAAGCAGTCTATATTTTGAAATATCATGCCTCCTCTCCTACTACTGTAGTCAGATCCATTGTGTGGCTATCAGAACTCTCCATGAACGTGATGCTCTGTGTTTACAAGGTAATTTGTGGTATTACAGTGCACACCTGTGACTTTCGAATGCAACAGGTTCATCCTTAGGTTACCTGTCAGAAGGCATGTTTGTCATTTGTCTTCTCCATGGACTCACCATGGTCATGGTGTTCGTGCTTCAGGGCAGGATCCATAGTGCTAATGCCGTAGCAACTCAAGCCTTGCTTATCTCTGTTTTCTGTGTTTTGATTTTCATAGCTCATGTCCTTTATCCTCCACTTTAATCATTTGTAGGCAAGGAAATGAGCCAGCATCTGCTTTATAGTATTTTTACTTTCTCCTTCAATTTTCTTTTAAGGGTGGGTACTGCGGATTAACTCAGGTCCTGTGCTTGCGAGGCAGGCAGCAGTACCACTGAGCTAAATCCCCAGCCCTCTCCTTCAATTTTTAAGTGATATGAATTTGTGGGTTTTATAAAGCTGCTCTTCACTTTTCTGTATTATGTTTCCTCCATTATATGTCTTTCTTTTGGTTTATTTTTTATTATTCTCTTCCATACTGGAGGCTTATGATGATCTGTTGTTCTCATAGTGATGAGTGAGGCAGAGGAAACCTGCTCTTGCTGGGGTCCTGGGCTGTCTGTCCTGTGGGAGGCAGGTGGACTGTCTGCTGCCTGGGACTCAGGTTGTCCCACGCAGGATCTGAGTGTGGAGGGGACCCACTAAGTGCTGGGAGCAAGGAGTGGCACATGGTCCATGAGTGCCAGCCTCTGGTTAGTATTTAACTAAAGTCCACTGATGTCATGAACAAGTGGGCAGAGATCACTTGAGTGGCTATATAGATACTTGCCAGGTGCTGGGCAGGGCTGGAAGTAGGGAGAAGTCAGGTAGCTGTGGCAGGGACAGTAGTATGGTGATTGAGCAGGGCCCATGGTGGAAGAAGAGTGATGTGCTTGTGGTAGGAAAAGAAAGATGTCCACACATTTTGGTACAGATAGACTGGAGCAACTATTTCCTGAGGCTGGGGGCTGGATGAGCGTGTGGAGCCATGTGGAGTTTGAGGTCCCTTCAGAGACCCCACCCCAGTGTGTGCTGCAAGGTGTTGGAGGCATCCCTGGGTGGTCTGTAGCCTCGAGGTGTGAGTGGCTGGAAAGGAGAGGCAGGGACCTGCGCTACAATGCTTTGCGAGCCCCAGTGAATGGGAGAGAATGAAGAAAACCAAGAGCAGTGTGCTCTGGATGTGGGGTGGGAGGGAATATTCCTGTAGGTGGGAGAGTCAGCTGATGGGCGTACTGCTGAGAAGATACACAGTGGAGACGGAGGACAGACCTGTGTCCACTGTCAGGCCACAGGCGACTCATCAGAGCCCTGCAGTCTGGATGCTGCGTGCTCATGAGTGACTGTGATCCCCCTCAAGAGCAAGTGTGAAAACAACAAGTGGAGAAATCCAGAGCTCACAGCTCTTCAGGAGGGCAGAGAGGTGGCGGGGAAGCTTTAGGGAGGCACCTTTCTTTGCTTTTTTCCCCTTGTTGTTTATCTGTGTGTGTTTTTTTGGTTTTTGGTTTTTGGTTTTTTGGGTACCGGGGATTAAACTCAGGTCCTCTTGCTTGCCAGGCAAGTGGCACACCACTGAGCTAAATCCCCGGCACTGTGTGTGTTTTTTAGTGCAAACATTTTTTTGAGTTTGTGTGTGTTCTAGTGGGAGTAATCCAGGAGTTTCTGAGGATGGTCATTAAGTTGTGGTGAGAGGGAATGGGACCCAGCACAGGCAAGCAGGACACCATAAAGGAGCAGAGAGGGGCCAGCAGAGGCAGAAGCTGCAGTTGGGGGAAGGACAGAGACACATTGCCCAAACCAGTGTAGGGAGAACAGGTGTGCACACACATGTGCATACATACACATGTGTATATACACACATCTACTCCACATGGACACTTACACACATGCTGTACATGTACAGACATTCACATGTGTGCACATAACGCTTAAACATACACAACTACACACTTACACTTTTACTCATGCACACATATATGTGCACTACAGTTGTGCCTACTGTCTTTGTAGACATGTCCCTTTTATAGCAAGATGCAGTTGGTTGTAGAAGGGGGCGCATGAGTGCAGGTGTGTGGGTCAGTCATGTAGGCTAGGCTGAGGACAGGGAAGAACATACATGTTTATGCTGAGCTATTGCTGCTTTCCCCACCTTTCCCTCTCTCACTTGCTAATGGAAACCAAAGCTTCCTGTGGTCCTGTCATTCTGCAGAAGCCAGGACTCTGATGACTCAGTTCATTACAGTTAACTCAGCAGAGATGTGATGAGTGATGGTGGACAGTAAGTGTCCAGGTGGTTTGAACAAGATACTTAGCTCCTCAGTGTGAGAAGTGAACTCTACGTGCCTTGCAAGCGCAAGGACCCAAATTCAATCCCCGGTACCAAA
>NW_022900935.1:63539579-63572521 GCF_012274545.1 Fukomys damarensis
GGGGGAAAGGGAGGTAGCTGTGGCTTCTGCCCTCAAGGTGGCCTGTGCCTAGTGGGGTGAAGGCCCCACAAATTAGTCTAGTGTGCAGACAGAGTATTACAGACAGACAAGATCATGGGTTCTTTCAGATTTACAGCATGTAGAGGTGAAAAAGCTATAAGGACCAGGGATGATGATGACAGAATCTTAAAACATGGAAGTGGCCCATGTATGGGCCGGTAGGAAGAACATTTCATTGAGAAGGGGTATGGGGACAGGCCAGGACTTGGGGACAGCTTGACATGGGGAGCTCCAAGCTGTCTTCGGAATGCCTAGCTTTAGAAGACTCCATGGTGAGGCTGAAGCACTCAGACATTACTTGTAAAAAGGGTCCATGTCTCCTGGATACAGAATCCTAGAACCCTGTCAACACTGAACCCAGATCCTCCTCTGTGATGCAGAGGCTCATCTCCTTCCTAATGAGTGCCGGCTGCTGCAGGTGAAGACTGGGCTGATGGCTCCATGGAGAAGGCAGTTTTGGATCGTGCCTCTCAGATTATGAGCATTCAGGGCAGAGGACTCCTGCTCCTTCCACGGAAGAGACGGGACTCGTACTGCTGAGTGCCTCCCTCTGACAGCAAAGGTGGGCACAGCCCTGGCCATGGCCTCCGTACTCAGCCTGTTTAGCGAGCGCTAGGATGGGACAGTACGTGGCTTTCCCTCAGCGGCTGGGAGCTTGTAGTGCAGAGATTAAGGCCTCCCTTCTGATGGGCAGGGTTGCTGAATTTTATGCATCTTCTTTTCTTTAGTTGTTAACTCAATCTGAGAGCAATTGGAGTGGAATTTGGTTCTGATTTCTAATTAACCATCTTCCCTGATTTTTTTAAAAAATAATTTTGGAGCATTTAGAATCTGCTAAGTTGCCAGTAGCTAAATGGGCTTAAAATAGGGGATGGTTGGTTCATTTAGGTAAACTCAGGATAATTATGGTGAACTAGGCAGCTCTAGTTGGCCTCTGAAGTGCAGTACTGAGTTGTCGCTCACCAGAAGTGACATCCCTGCACTCTGGGCCAGTACAGTCAGTTTCTGACTGACAAACAAGTTCTGTTCCGGGGAAGCGTTCATAAGTCAGATTTGTTCGTAAGTCCAAAAAAGTGAATCTTACACACTCTTGTCACAAATATACAGTGTAAAGCGTAAGAAAACCAAACATGTGCACAAAGATGCATGTAAATAAACTATTTTTACTTTTACAGATGCCTTAAAATGGTGGTACAGTACTTCTATGCATTGTTTGCATTTATAAATGTTCGTAATGCAAAATCTGTTCAGTTCATATCTCTAAAATTTGCAACTCACATGTTCATAAATCAGAGATTTACTGTATTTCCAAGCTCCCAGCAATTGGCGCCACCTGTTTTTTAAAAGTTGTCATTTAATATTCAATACATATAATTATTTGAGGTACATATTTAAAATACTACTTGATCTAGGATCTGCTGTCTTGGTACAGTGATTGTCAGGTGCTAGATCTTTGAATGTTGATGGAGCTGGACAAATAGTAGGAGCTCATCTTCCATTGAACTGTGCAGGAGTGGCCCTTCAAATTAGGTATTGTCGAATTAAGAATTAAAGTTGCTTTGCAGCAGAACTAAAAGTACTGCTGAGCTGTTACTCTCAAAATTCACTCCTTAAGGGTGCCTCTGGAATATTGGTGCCCCTGTCTTCTCATGAGGATGTCTCATTTTTGTTTGAGAAGGGACAGAAGCAGCTTAGTGTTAGATTTGGGAAAGAAAGGCAGGTTACTGCCCTGGGCTAGCAGCAGTATGTCTGTGGGTCTGGGGGCTGCCCAGCTGCTGTCTTACAAACCCTGAGCACCTCAGCTCCACGAGGCCCACATGTGAGAAGGTACAACAGATGTCTTTTTTGGAGCCAGTGCTGTGAATCACATCTGAAAAATTTTCTGGACTTCTCCCAAACCCTCCAGAAGGCTACGAGGAGCCTCCCAGTTCCCAGGAGAAACACTTGCATGCAGCTGCTGCTCAGCTGGGACCTTGTGGGTTGGAAGCTGGAGTGTCATGCCTGGCTGCCTTCACAGCCCTGCAAGTTACCAACAGCCTTAGAGGCAGCTCTGCTTCCAAAGAATAATTCCAACTGAAGAGTCAATATCTTAGATGAATATATAACAGTATACAGGAAGTATCTTATCTGTTAAGATGAGTTTTTTTAATTCTTGGGTTAGCAAGCCTGAAAATAATGTTCATTAGTGGAATACTTTGCTTCAGCTGTAAGGGTTTTTTAAAAAAATGTCATTGGTTCTAATCCCCACCTTCAACCTTTACCCTTTTTTCCCCTCGTCAGGGCTGGGGACCCAACCCTGGGTCTCATGCATGTTAAACAAGTGCTCTACCACTGAGTTTCAACCTCACCCATTAAAAAATTAACTTCAAGACAGACCTTGGTTAATTTTCTCATGCTGACCCATTGTGCACTATCACACCCACTTCCAGTTACCCTGGAGGAAGAGCTCCCCCGACGCCGTCTGGCAGTTGTTGGCAGTTCATTGACAGCCAGTGGGTAGGTGCCTTGGAGCCTGAGGTGTTAGGTAAGTGGTGATGACCCAGAAAAGAACACAGCCAGCCTGAATTTGGGGTTCCAGGTAGGATCTCCTGTAGTAACTCAAGAGGGGAGCCTGACTCCACTTTATTGAGGGGTTAGTGGGATGGTCTTAGGTGGGGTGAGGTAAAGGGGGACATGAGATAGATTGGGCTAGTGAGAATAGCTGAGTACGTGCCCATAGCAATGGCTGTAGTTCTGTTGTGGGTGCCCTGGGACCCAGGAGGTACAGTGGGAGTGCCATATCCTAACAGAATAAACATTTTTCCCCCGGGCTCAGGCGGCTGGCAACAGCCACTATAGGTACTTGGTGGCTTGGGGGTGGGGAGCAAATGGAGGCCAGACCTGTCATTTCTCTGGTTTTAAAGATGGTAAAGAAAAAGCAAGATAAGGGATCTGGTTTGGAGATGTGAGTCCTCATTGACCTGCTTCGCCCTGAGCAGGGGCAAGTTGTGGAGCCAGTAGGCACGACTGGTGAGAAGCAGCGAAGGGGTCACTTGAGAAATAAGCAAGGCATCTGTCTCTGAACAGAGCTAGCCAGGGTCTGCAAGAGACAGGAGGCAAATCTGATTAGAAGGAGTATTGAAACAATGAGCCCAAGGAGCTCCAGGAAATGCTCAACCAGCCAGGAGGGGCCTGGGACGAGGCCTGATTTTGTGGGCAGTGGCTTGATCCTGCAGCCTTTTAATACTGTCTGAGTCGGGTCTTGCTGGTGAAGAGATAGTAGGTTCTCTGGAGAAAGGCACAAAGTCTACCTCTTTGTGGTGAGCAGGTCTAGGCCTCATCTGTTTTGCAGCACAACAGCAGCCAGCAAGTGATTGGTCTTGCAGGTTAGTAAGTTCAGTAGGTACCTGCTTAGAGAGGTAGAGAAATGGGTAAGGGAAGGGGAATTTAGGTCAGGCAGATGACAGGGTGATCAAGGGTGGGTTGAGTTCCAGGCAGTAGGAGATAATTTTGACTTGGTGCCAGAGCAGTGAATTTTGTTTGTTCTTGGTGAGGAACTGAGGTTGTCAGCGTGGGCAGTCATTGGGCAGGGGCTGGGGCTGAGTCTGACAAGGTCACTTTGGTTTTGGAGGCATTGTTGTTAGGGGGTTAATTTGATCTTGAAGGTTGGAGAGTCTTTTGGGTATTTGTTTGAGGGAGAGCTGAGAAATGGTGGAGACTGGCCTGGGACAGTGCCAACAGTGATGGCTGTTGTGACTCCTGTCAGGAGTGGAATTAACTGAACGGCCAGAGAAGATCATTGTTTATTATGGGTAATGTACTGGATGGATTAATAGAAAGCAGAGGCAGAAGGTGAAGAAGCTGATTTAGATTGGAGTGAACTCAAGATGTCCTGGAGCCAGAGGTCAGTGATTATTTTTGGGAATGAAGTTGAGGTTAAGGGAAAGGATGTTAATTCTTGAGTGAGGGAGAGGGTAAAGCAAGTAAATTCATGGAGCAAGAGAGTCTTAATGAATAGCTTTCTGAGAGAAATCTGTGGGGAGAAGATGCACAACAGCCTGACACCCTTGGGTTTTAAAATATTAATAAGGGAAGGGTGAAAAGGGCAGCCAGAATAGGAGTGATAAGGAGGGCCACAGGTCTTTCCTGTGTTGGTTGAAGAGTGGCCTTTTTAAGGGTTGTGAGCAAGAACTGCTGGCCAGGGATAAAGGGAGAAGGGGATAGGGGGTGCAGAACCTGGCAAGAGAGAAAGTCAGCATGTGCTCCCGCGTCCTGCAGTGACTGAGAGTAATCGTGTAGAGAATGAGTTGTGGAATGGGGCCGAGAGTTAAGGAGTGAGCTCAGGACTCAGGCCTGCATCTCACTTTGGCAGGGCTCTCATGGAGGATGTCTTTCATTTCTTAAGAGGGATTAGATTTCAGCAGCCTGGTACAAATAGCAAAAGTGGAAATATTACAGTGTTTAGAGGTCATGGTAAGAGGACCTGTTGTTCAGTTCTCAGCCCTATTTAGAAAATAAACAACATGGAAAGAAAGTATGAGAAGAAAAGTTAAAGCTAGTAAGTCATACCAATTTCTCCTGTGAAAATGTATGTCCTGTTGGATGGGAAAAATCAGAATGTGAATCTAGTTTTGGAATAAATGGACATTTCTTTCTACTTAGAGTCGTCTCCTTTTTAATCACCTGTCAGCCATCCTTATACTTCCATGCCCAGTGGTAGTTAGTGGTGCTTATTAAAATAGTGTCAGTCTCCTGGCAGCTCCAGACAGATATCGCCAAGACTGTGTCTCGCACTTCAGGAGTCTGCTTCATTCTGCTGAGGTGCGCCCAGCCATTTTCCTGCCAGCCCAGATATCAGAGGACACTTCTGCCCTGACAGTGCCAGGTTGTGGGGCCTGTGCTGTGCTCAGATGCTCTGCAGCTCCCAGATACCCTGCCTGGCCCCTGCGTGACTCACAGCTGATGAGCTGCAGACTTGAGCATGCCCAGACCCGTCATCTGGCGTAGGGGGTCGATGCTGCAGACCTGGAAACTAATTTCCTGTGCGGAGCTGTTGCTTAGCTGTTAGCTTATACAGCCAGAGTCCAGGAAATTATTAAAACATGATTTTGACTTCTCTTTTGTCTCTCCTTTTAAAAAGCCCGTACGTTGGTGGTGGTTACGAGTCTGGCTGTAATCAGTGCTATTGGACTCTGAACTATACATCTAAAATAGCACAGGGCTGAGAGTGTAGCTCATTGATAGAATACTTGCCTGTTCCTGGGTTTGATTCCCCGACACTGCAATCAATCAATCAATCAATAGTAACATAGCAAATTGTGTGCTACATATAATTCACTATAATAAAAGCACCCATTCTTATAGAAATTGCTGTTTTTAATTAAAAGGTTTGTATCATTTTATTATTGTGCATACAAATATTTGACTTGTACTTTGGGTTTAATGTTCCTATATCAGACAGCCTTTAGTACCTTGCGTTTGAGAAATTCAAAATGTTAAGATAGAGTTTACGGATGTACAGTAACACATTCTGTGTCATCATCACTAGGCTGGTCCCTAGGAAACAATATAGCTTTCTGTGTATTTGATTTAAAAGATACCGAGCATGCTGTGTGGAACTTTGGAATTACAGATGCCTGGCAGAGATTAGCATGAAGACGGCCCTAAAACCAGCAGCAGCTTACTGATGCTCCAGCCTTGTCCTGACGTGGCAGCTGCTACTCTCTACTTGAGGCCTCTGTTTCCTTGTTACTGAAGATCTTTGAAAATAGAGATGAAAGTCACCTCATCAGTATGTTGTAAAAAGCAAATGAAACGATACACATGAAAGAGCTTTGAGAAATGTTAAGAATTGGGCAACTAGACGGAATTCTTAGTAAGGAGCAGAAATGGTGATGCGTAAACGTACAAGTCACAAAACATTAGTGGCCGTCTGTGGTGAAAGTGATGTCTCCGGATTCATTCCACCTTCCCTAGCACTCCTCGTGGTTGCAGATGTGCAGCACCTTTCCTTCTCAGAGGTCTGCTGTTGTCTGAGTAAAAAGAAACACCATTGTGCCCCTGTGGTGTTTATGAAATAAACCCAAGAAATGGCTTAAGTAACAAATAACTTAAAAAACCCCTAGAGGCAGAATGATCAGCATTCCGTAACATTTTTCTCCAGATCTCTGTTGTTCAACGGCTTGGTAAATGAATAACAGTACGTGAGAAGGCAGTTCTTTTTGGCTTTCAACTTCATTTTAGCAGGTTCCAGGTGGAGCTGTGTTAGGTCATATCCCTAACCAAAGTGGGCTGGATTAAATTTGGGCTTGTGCTAGATAGTTTTCATCATGGCAAATAATTGGTATTCCCAGGCCAGTGAGGGAAGACATTCTTAAAAGTTGTGTGTACCTGTATAGCCTGTAATTTCTGAGTTTTATGTTTTTTAAATTTTAGTTACCTAAATATTATGCTCAGACCCTATAACCCAGGCCAACAGAGAAAAATGTAAGTGCTTCTTTAGCAACCTGAACATTCTTCAGGGCTTTTTTTCCTTCACTGCTTCAACCCTATAGTTGTCCCCCATCTAGTTGGTCCTGGCAGTACTGCTGAGGGGCTTTGGGAGCCCACTCTCTCCCTGGGCACCGGGAGCCTCCCACTCTTCCGAGTCATCACAGCATCCCGAGGCGAGCTGCTGTGCATTGCTGCTCTCCTGAGCTGAAGCACTCCCTTTGGTGAAATGGTCCTGACATTGTTCTTTGCCATTATTTCCAAGAGCAGGCAGTGCCGTGGGTGTGCACAATCCCTCATGCATTAAACTTACTAAATTTTACTGTCTCAAATGCTGTGCACGCTTGTGAACCTTATTATTCTAAAAATGACAGCAAAACCTGTGGTGGACTTAAATCTTGTCACATGCATGTACTGTTTAAAGCAGAGAAGAGAAGCAAAATATATGTGCTAGAACTCTTGTGTTTGTAGTTACAGGGTTCCAAGTTCAGTTGAATACTGTTCTTTGCTAGTGCTCTGAGAATCCTTAATTTTCTGTGACCATGTGGTAAATCCAGATCAATCAGTCCTATAATTTTTTAACATTTGGCTGCATTTCATAGTTTATAAAATGCACACTTTCAATTAGATTTCATTAAGTCAGAAGTAAATTTTGCCTGCATTTTTTTTTTTTTCCCTCAGTACCAGGGATTGAACTCAGGATCTTGCACGTGCCACGCAGGCACGGTGCCACTGAGCTACATCCCTGGCCTGCATTCTCATAGTATACAGTAATTGTCTTGGAGACTGTCATCTTACCACCGCAGTGTGGTATCAGCCTCGCCTCTGGGATCTTTGCCTCATGATCAAAGTAAAAATCAAGCAGGTGTTACTACTACTTTCTTTAAATGGAGATTACATTTTGAATTTTAAAAAATACTTTCTCCCTGATTACAAAATATATGCACATCTGTTTGTAGAACATTTTGAGAAATGTGGCAAAGATAGGCAAAAAAATTTTTAAAAATCACTTTGAACCACCCATCTGCCTCTACCACTCAGTCTGTCTCAATACAGTGGGCTAATGCATGCTCCCTTCCCATCCACAGTCTTCTGCATTTCTCTTGGGGTGGGCTGTGCATAGCCTGAACATTAAGGACACCAGAGTAAGGTCATGATGGATTAACGATTGTTTAAGAACGATAATAAGATACCACAAATGACCGGGTGGCATATATGCAGGACGTAAAAGAAACCCAGTCGTCAAAGGCATAGCCACATTTGCTGTAGAGGACTTGGGAGTGATGCAGATGAGTTTTCAGGCTTTGTCATCAACCGTCAGCCTTCCCCAGAAGGGCTTGGTGGTGAAAACTCACAGCTTGAGGCCTTAATTGATTCCTCCTTTCCTTCTCATTCCAGTCTGGCTTCCCCTCCAGCTGTGTCAGCTAAGCTAGTGTCTTCCTGTGTTCTCCCCATAGGTTGCAGCAATCAACCCAAACCACCCACTTGCCCAGATGCCCTTGCCCCCGTCGATGAAGAACTGCATCCAGCTGGCGGCCTGTGAGGCCAACGAGCTCCTGCCCATGATCCCCGACCTCCCAGCCGATCTGTTCACATCCTGTCTCACCACCCCCATCAAGATCGCCCTGCGGTGGTGAGTGCCCTGCTGGCTTGGGATCTGAATACCAGGGTCTAAGGTGGCTGCCTGAGTTTTCTGAGCCCAGGCTACAGTGGGGACATGCCTTGTCTTTGCTTGATGTCAGGCCTCTAGGTGGATACTTGGACTTACCTGAGAACGAAAGGTTCATCTTCTTCCTCAGTTAGGTCTAATGCTGTTTCCTGCTTTGTGATTTCTAGGAACACCCTGTGCAGGTCTTTGGTAATTGTGGAGGCATTGTTTAGTCGTACTAAGACTGATCCTGCTGATAACTCAGTTCCGTGGGTAGGGCTATTATGAAAAATGTTGTTTCATTCTTTGTTGAAAGTATAATGTTTCAATTTATTCTTAGTACTAAAAAAGTCACGCTTTGTTTCCTACCACCATAGAGCTGAGCACTGAGGAATTGCTGAGGAAATGTGGGTGGGTACCCAGACCAGAGAGCCCGCCTTTAAGACCCACATCACTGGCAGCCCTTGCTACGTATGGGGTGTATGTGTACCTCTTGCAAATCCAGCTTCCTCCCGGGCCACCCTGCCACTCTTTAGTATCTTCTTTTCCATTTTATGTGTTGATGAGGAGCTTGCAGTAGTTGGCCCCCAGCCAGTTGATAGATTCTCTCTAATGGGGTCAATGAGAGCCACACAGCAGTGTTGTACACAGACTCTCAGTGGGATGTCTTTCTTAGGTTCTGTCCCACAGCCTAGCAGCACAGACTCAGTCTCCTGGTCTCATCTCCACACCCTGGAGCAGCTACGGAGAAGTGTAACCTGGGAGCTAATGATAACAACAAAGGGATTAACCTGAGGAGACCCCCCCCCAGGTCATCAAGCCTAGGACAGGGGTGGCAGCAGATTGCTCAGCTGCTGGGTCGAGGAATGTGGCTTTCTTGCTTTGCCTCTGCAGCTAAGCCCTGGGCAGGAGGTCATATTAGTGGGGCTGGTGAACCATAGCCCCTGCCACCTGTCGTCCTCCCCTCCCAAGCCCCAGTTTTGGCAGCAGGCAGGTACACTTCCAGTGTTTATCTTCAAGAAGTTAGCGACAAGGTGGAGAGGGGCTGCCTGGAGTGGACCACAGCAGGTCTAGCTGTGTCTCTGCTGCCCAGGATTTTCCTCCCACACCTGCCAGCATAACCTGGATCTGGCCAGGACAAGTCTTCACATGGCACAGCCTCTTATGGCAAACTAGATACTTAAGGAGCATAGACACCACACATGGGAATGATCGCATGAGGTAGCATTACTATAAAAATAGGCATAATTTACATAATCGAAGAGAAAATGAAGGTTACTAGTAACCAGAAGTATAAGAAATAGTATTTATAAAGGACATGTAGAAATAGAGGTGTTTGAAGCAAAAAATTCTGCATGTGAGATCCTAGCAGGAAGAGGCCACTGAGACAGAGAGTGAGGTAGAGGCCCTCACCAGGGGGCGCATGGGGACAGCAGGCCAGCAAGGAAGAAGGGGACACGGGGAAGAAAATGGGGCACCAGTCTGCAGGTTTCTCCTGAGAGAAACAAAACATGGCCGAAGTGAAGGCACCCAGAAGTGAGAAAGGTAGAAGCTGTCAGGCCTAGGGGACTCCTGCCAGCAGCACCAGGGGAGAACTCACCTCAGCGGGGTGAGGGGGAGATACAGGGAAAACAGCCTTGCTGGAAGCCATACTGCTTCTGCGCCACTCTCGGCTCTTACTCCTTTCTGTGTTGTTGGAGGTCCCTGCATTCATCAGTTTCTGGGCCTTGTTCCTTTTACCCACCAGTGGTGTGTGTTTGGTCACTGGTTGGTTTATGAGTGAGTCCCCATGAATCGTCCCCACATGGAAAGCCTTGGTTCTGGCTGCTACTGAGTGAGCCCCCCATGAGCACCACAGGGCATGCCCTGCAGCAGGTTGCTTTGGATCTCATCTTCTAGCTGAGTAGATGAGATGGCCTGAAAGTTTGTCTTTCTAAATGGGTACTTCATGCAAAGCCAAGAATGCTGGAATATTCCAAGACAGTATATGAGCAAACGCTGAATAAAATGTGTGACACTGGGTCAGTAGCCCAGGTTTGGCCTATGGGCTGTGATTTGCTAGTTCTTGCTCCAGAAGCGGAAGCAGGTACTAGCTATATACAGTGACTCCTATGTACTGGACAGTGACTGAGTCAGAGGAGATAATGCAGAGGAAGTGCCTCCCCCGCAACACTTTCTTGAAGGACAGTGCAAACTCATTGATTAATTATGGAAGACATGGTACCTGCAGAATGTTTTGTGCTTTGTAAACAATACAACTTTGCTTTATGTATACAGAATATGTATGTGTGGCTGGTGGCACATGTATTGATGAATTTTGTTTAATGATGAAGTAGTTGTTGGAAGACAGTGCTCTCATTTTTTTGTTCTATTTTTGCCTCAGTTTTACTTTCAGAAACTGATTTCAACAATTCTGAAATGAACAATTACATTAGTCTCTATGTAAGTAATTACCTTACTGAACACATATATTAGCATAGTATAAAAATCCAAATTATATTTTCTTCTTTGGCTGTTTCTATTTCTTTGATTGAGTACTATAATACCATTTTAAATTTATTATGGGCATATCTGTGTACTACTGAAAAGTATAACTCAGTGGTACTTTATTTACTGTGAGATTTGCTATAAAGTAGATTGATGCCTGTTGCATTGTGTAGCATGCACTCATGTTGTCTATTAATGAAAATGATAGACATTACTTTAGATTGAATAGAGGTCAAGAAACTTATTTCCTTTCTTTCAGTTAAGCTGAGGAATGTTGGGCAGTTTAAATGTTAATAGCACAGTGTTAGTGTATATTTGAAAGCATGAAGGTTTTGCTGTTACATTTACCCAGAGAAATGGCAGGTGCGCACAGGTCCTAACGCACAGGTGGGATGTGAAGCTCATCCTGTGTCATTTTATCTGGCCAGGCTGAGTAGGGTGTGATGCTTGTCTCGTTTCAGATCCTGATGTGACATTTGGTTTGTTTTTTTCTTGATGATTCAGCCAAGAATCAGCAACAGTTACCTTTGGAAATACAAGTTCTTGCAGTTTTTGTTGATAAGATTTAACTATTTGCTTCCTGAGGAGTCTTTTGGAATCCATGTTCTTTGCTAGAGATCAAGCTTCCTGCTCATTTGTTCAATACTTTATGTGTTATGATCTTATTGAGCCTCCTTAAAAAAAAAATGGAGGCTACTGTCTTTGTCCCTGGTGTTTTGCAAAAGTGAGAAGCCTGCTGTTGCTCCTGCCTGGAGCATGCCACCCTTTGTGACTCAGACCTCAGTAGAAGAGGAGTTGGATTTGTAATCTATTTGTGGAGAAATGACTTTTTCATCTTGAGACCTTCACCTAGGGACTCAGCCATCATTTACTTTTGTGCAAACCCCGCTGCAGCTTCCAGGTTATGTAATTTGTTATATTCCTACCCTGAGGACAGTATTTTTTTCTCCCCAAACTAGACAATGTGCTATCGCTGCCCCAGGCTCTTTATGCATACTCGGTTAAGATGAACATGATCATGTATTAAGATAGAGCTCCTTTTTAAAAAGTTGACATATAAAAATCTGATTACGCCTGGGTGTGGTGGCGCACGCCTGTAATCCCAGCACTCTGGAGGCTGAGGCAGGAGAATCGCTGTGACTTTGAGACCAGCCTGGGCTACATGGTGAGTTCCTGGTCAGTCTCAACTACATAGTGAGACCCTGTCTCAAAAAAAAAAAAAAAATCTGATTACTGCCAGCATGAAAGAGAATGAACACACCCAGAATGCCCTGGCTGACAGTTCCCTTCACTAAGGCCCCTACTCCATCAGTGCTGATGGGTTCTAGGGTGACTCCACACAGGAGAAAAGGAGAAATAGATTCTTCTTGTAGGTTCTCCCTGAGGGTGGGGTGCAGGCAGGTAAACACTGGCACAAGTAAGGCCCTCAGAGCACAGCTACGGTAGGCCAGGTGGGGCTTCCTGCTTGTGTACTTGGCTCTTCTCCCAGTGCCCTGGATGATGCCATTGCTTTGCTGTGTGTGGGCCCAGGAAGGACAGGGGAAGATAAAGGGAAACAGGTGTCCCACTTCTCCCTTGCAAAAAATTGCCCAGGAGAATGTTAGAAGCAGGAAGAACAAATGGGCTGAAAGGAGGAGCAACCGGCCAGATTTACAGAGTGTGAAAACACCAAGTGTGGTTAAGAGATAGGCTGAGAAGTAGCATGATGAATATAACCAGGAACAAATCAGAGAGCTGGGAGCTGGTCAAGACCTTCTCCCTGAGGGATAGTGTTGGAAAGAACAAGAGGAAACTGAGACACCAAAGAGAGCTAAATTATTGATCATAAAACCCAGTCTTCTTAGCCTGCTGGAGATGGCCACCAAAAGGATGAAGATAGAATATGTAATTTTCACATGAGGGAAGAAATGTTTCTCATCACCAAAAGATGGTAGAAAAGAGTAGCAAGTAGAAAATATGAAATAAGATTGCTGAAAGGAGTTTTGAGATAAAATTGGTTACCTGACTGTAAATGAGTTGAATTCATTCCTCAGAGGACAAAAATCATCATGATACAGCACTCTCTATGACACATCTTTAAAACAGAACATATAATTAGTTGAAAATCAAAGGATAAAAGAAATATAAACAGAGGAAAGCTAGAATGGCAGTTAATACAAGTCAGAGCAGAATCTGACATAGAAACTATGGAAAGAGTCCAAAGAAAATGTCTCACTGTGGAAAGAGAATGGGAGGTCAAGAAGATACGCTGCTCACACCCCATGTGCACATGACAGTATGACCTTTATTTACAGAAGATGAAACTCTCAAGAACACGGAGAAGAGAGAAGTCAGGTACAATTTGAATCAGAATTAATCAGCCCGGTCTCATGGTCACACATAGAGCCGTATATCCAACCAGTAGAGGATATACGTTATTTCCAAGCAAATGCAAGCCATTCAGAAAAATACCCCGGGTAATACACGCTAAGGGAAGCTCCAGTAACTCTAAAGAATCAGCGTCAGGTGCACTCTCTTCTCAGACCATCATATGCTAGAATTGGAACTCAGTAATGATAGTGTTAAAATCTGGAAACAAAAATATTGGATCGAAGAGGTAATACTTTATAAAGGATAAAATACTAAAAATTTAAAATAGATAATAAAATACTGAAAGCTGAATGAAAATAAAAGCACATTTCCTACCCGTGGGATGTAGCTCTAACAGGCTAGGATTTAATAAGTTTAGTCAGAAAATGAACATTGAAAAATAAAAGGAAATTAAATATCCACTTCCATGTATTGGAGAAATGCAGGGGGAAACAAGTAAAAGTGTGAAAAAAGGAAGTCCTGAATGTAATGGCAGGCCTTGGGTCATCATGTCTCCACATCTAAGTGTATCTAGTCACTTGCTGTAGAATCCGACAGTGAGGAAGGGGGAATCGAGGGCTCTGAACACCCTTCACACAGCTTTTCAGGCAGCACGCTTGTTTGCAGTTCTGGAAGGGAGACTGATTTTTCAGCTCTTCCTCCTTCCTGGAGCTTTGCTTATGAGCTGGTGTGCTTCCTCTGCTTGTGAATTTGTGTACTTTGCTTGTGAGCAGGTATAATTTTATGGTTTAGTTCTAAAATGTCCCCCACAAGTTTGTGTTCATAATGAGGCTTTAGAAGATTATTAGATCATGGGGTGTGATATTCATCAGTGAATTAATCTGTAGATGAGTTCATAAATGAACGTGCTGCTGGGTAGAGGTGGGTCACTGGGCACAAGACCTGGAAGGGTATGTTCTTGTTCCCTTCCATCCCTCTCTACTTCCTGGCTGCCACAATGTGAGCAGCTTTCATCCACCACACCCTTCTTCTGTGCTGCTTCTGCCTTGGAGCTGGTTAACCATGCGCTGAGCCCTCTGAAACCATGACCCAGAATAAGATGCCTGTGGTATCTGTATAAATGCCTCTTTAATTGGCAGCACTGTTTTCTTTCTTAGTGGTATAGACACTGTCAAAGACCCACTCCGTGTTATAACCTTTCTTACTGCAGTGCTATTTGAGGTGACTTAAGTGTTTAATTGCTAGGGAATCATGGGGTAAGGTGTCATGTATGCAACCAAGAAAATTATTGAAATAGTTTTTCAAATGCCAACAATTGCTCTCAAAAATCAAAATGGTGTTCATAAATTTTAATTAGGCTGGGTTTTTTTGTGTGTGTATGTGTGGTGGAAAAGGACTCACTGTGTAATTCAGCCTGGCCTTGAACTCACCATGTAGCCCAGGCTGGCCTCAAACTTGTAGCAGTTCTCCAGCCTGAGCCTCCTGAGTGCTGGGAATATAGGCATGTGCCACCACGCCTGGTTTAGAACATTCATAAATATGTAGTCTAGTTAGCTTTCTCTTTAATAACAGCAAAAGAAGCTGGGAGTGGTGGCACATGCCTATAGTCCTAGCACTCTGGAAGGCAGGCAGGAGGATCACTTGTTTAAGCCCAGCCTGGGCAACTTAATGAGGGAGTGGGAGCGGGAGTGAATATTAAACTAAAAGTAAGTGGAAGGAAAGAGAAAAGAAAAAATGAACTAGAAAGTGGACCAAAACTTTTGAGAAAATTGATGAAAGTAGATGATATTTTTGAAAAGTTCAATAAAACTGTTAAAACTCTCACTACAATGGTCAAGAAAATAGAAAGAAGGGGCATTGATACAGATGCCACAGACACTAGGAGGAAAATGAAGGGGTGTGGGTGCCGCTCAGTAATAAAGTGCTGTGCCGGCTAGTATGTGCAGGAGTTTGGATTTAAGCCCCAGGACGGCAGAGAAGCGGGTAGAATAAGGGATTTTTGCTGTTTTGTGTTACTTCATTTTGGATGGGGGTGGCGGTTGCTAGATATATAACCCAGGTCCTTGCACATGCTAGGCAAGCACTGTGCCACTGAGCTACAGCCCCAGCCTGGAAGGTATCACCTTAATAGTGAAGGATCTTATACCAGTATAAATTCTACATGTAGATGAAATGAAAGAATTCCATGAAAGATACAAATTACCAAGTCTGACAGAAGAAAGAGAAAATTTGGATAGGATATATCTTTTAAAGAAATCGAATTCCTAATTTTAAATCTCATAAAGAGCTAGACATGGTGATACATGCCTATCATCCCAGCCTCAGGAGGCAGAAAGATTGTGATGGTTACCTGGGCACTTTAGTGAGACCCTATCTGAAAAGAAAAATAAAAAGAGCTAAGGATGTAGTCAGTGGTAGAGTGCTTGCTTAGCATACACAAGGCCATGGACTCAATCCTCGGGATGGGAGAAGAGGAGCACTCACAAAGGAAACCCTCTGCCCAGATGTATATGATGAAAAATGCTGTCGAACATTTAAGAAAGAAACAGCACCCTCATACAAACACTTCAGAAAGCAGAGGAAGGGAGGCATTTCTGATCTCATTCTAAGAAGATGACTTTACCCTAACAGTCAAAATCAGGCAAGGAGCAGAGAAAAAAGAACCTACAGATGAAGATCCTTTCTGAACAGGGATATCAAAATTCTTGACACAATATTAATTAATCCAACAATATATAGTAAGGATAATCTGTTAACTTTATATAAGTAAGTTTTATGTCAGAAATATAAGACTTGTTTGATATTTGAAAATCAGTAAATGCAATTCATTATAGTAACATAGTAAAGAAGACCACATGATCATCTCAGACGTGCAAGGAAAACATTTGACCAACGTTGATACCCATTTGTGCAAAATCCATTTTACACACTGGGAAGAGAAGGAAAGAGACACCCCCCCCCAGCTTCTACAGGCAAAAAGGAAAAGCTGTCTTTCTGGCATTGTGCTAAATGGTGCAGGGCTGCACATTTCCCCAGAGAGCAAAGACGAGGAGAGGTTTGCTCTCTCCATTGCTGTTCTGCCGCAGAAGGGCAGCAGGAAAGAGTAACAGGCACACAGACTGCCAGTGAAAGTAAACTTCACATTTTTGCAGACAGCATGGTTATATACACAGAAAACCACGAGAAGTCAACAAAATAATCACCAGAACTAAGAATTCATTTTAGCAAGGTTCTAGGACACAAGGTAGTTACCCCCAAACAAGTTATTTTAAAAATTGTATTTCCTATGACACCAAAACTCTGAAGTACTTAGGAATAAGTATAATAAAATGTGTAGAAGATATATGCACAAGAGATGATAGCACATCACTGAAAGAAATTAAAGAAGACCTAAATAAATGGAAAGCAGTTCTATACTTCAAGATTGAAAACTCAGGATTTTAAAACATGAATTCTCTTCAATCTGATCTGCAGATTCAGTGCAATCCCAAATCAAAATCTTGGCATTTAAAAAAAATTCAAGTTGATTTTAAATTGTAAATAGAAATGTAAAGGGCCTCGCCGGGACATTTTTGAAAAGAAGCATATTGCTTCATCTCCAGACTCAGTGTAAAGCAGGACAGCATGGTGCTGGCAGCAGGACAGCTGTGTAGATTGCTGGTGCACAGCTCAGAAATGGAGCCACACGTGTACACTGTTTGTTTTGGACAAAGATACCCAGGTAATTCAAGAAGAGGGACTGTTTTCAACACATGGAGGTAGAACAACTGCCCATACACAGTGAGAATTAAAAGAAAAAAAGCATTAAACCTGTCATTTCTACCATATAGAAAAACTAATATCTGTATTAATTATCACATAGAAAAGATAAAACTAGATGAAAACATAGGAGAGAAATTTTGTGATTTCTTAGGCATGACACAACACAAAACAACATCAAACTGGTAAGTTGAAGTTCATTTGAACTGAAAACTTCTGCTTTTTGGTAGACATTTAGGAAAAGAAGAGACAAGTCACACTTGGTTGAAAGACATATGTTAAGTTTGTGATCCTGGGATGCTCGCAGGCAGCCGACCTGTGACACACGAAGCAGAGCTGTGGCTGCCAGGGCAGGTGCAGGCACAAGCAATGGACCAGCAGTGGACTCATGTGTTGTTGGCCTGGCAGTTCTGTCCTCTGTGGATTGGGGACAAGGTGGGCAACACAGAAACATATTTGCCAGTGATGTAAACTATCATTTTGAAATGGTATATTTTACTCTATGCAAAGTCTACCTCATTAAAATTGATTTAAAAGTTTTTAAATACAAAATATTAGCTGAAAAAATGAGCAAGCGGATTAGATGTATAGCCCAATATTTTTTGTCAATTAAATGGAAATTAGAGCATAAGTATTTTAAGTGCACACATGCACTAAATGCAGTCAGGGAAGGACGTGCCTTCGATAGCTGCAGGTGAGGGCACAGGAGGAGAGCATCCACCCGAACTGCACTTTCTCTATGGGCATCTTGATTGGGACCTCCTTCCTACAAAGGAATCGAGAAGGGTTGGTGGCACAGGAGAACAAAATAATGAGCACAAGGAGGAGGTACAGACCAAAGGTGATGTGTTCCATAAGTGAAAGCCACAAGCAGCTTCTCTGGGCACCTAGATGTTCAGAAGGTCACATATGTGAGAGTAGACAGCAAGCCCCTGTGAAATACCTGCCCTTCAAGATCGTGTCTCCTCCCATTTCTATAAAATAACAGCTTATTGAAGTCCTGTCCAGAGGCCCAGTGTAATCAGTAATGGTAAAAACTAAGAAATAATGCTAAGTTGCTGCTTAAACATTGACTAAAGTAAGCAAAATTAGGCACTTAGGACCTTTGAAAAATCAGTGTTTTTCCCTAAGGAAAAGTATTGAGTGAATTTTGGGGGAAGAGCACTTGTTTTTTGAGACTTAAGACTGTCCTTGAACTCCCTACATAGCCCAGGTTGGCCTCGAACTCATGGCAGTCCTCCTACCTCAGCCTCCTGAGTGCTGGGATTACAGGTGTGCGCCACCATGCCTGGCCCAACTACATGTATCTTTTTTCAAAGGCATCTTGCAGTTTTACTCTTGGATCATATTAGGATTTACACATCTTTACTAATTTTCTCTTGGCTTACATTTTTTATTCTGTGTTGATCTAAGAGAACCATGAAATACATTGTCTCAGATGTGCCCTTGGTAGGTAGTTTAGTGAATCCAGGAGTTTTTGAGAGAGTTAAATACATCAGTACATAATGTACATGGATAACTCAAGGGTAGCATGTGTACACAGAATATGCTTTTAGCATAGAGAGTGTTCAGAAGATAATTGAGATTATATGCAGTTTAGCTCACAGTGGCTTGCAAAACCATTGGGTCATTAATGCAGTTTGAAGAAATAAGTGAAAAATAATAGAAATAGTGCTGAGCCCCAGCCTCAATCCCTCTCCCAGTCCTCCCGAGTCCTGGCTAATAGGAGGAGATTCCTTTGCTTCATGTTGATGCCATCATCACTGTGTTCCAGATTAGTGTCAGTTCTTACTGGAAATCACATCTGCAGAGCAAGTGAATGACACCACATTTAGAGAGCAGTTATTTGTTAACTTTTTGTTTGCCTATTTGTATCTTTTCACTACATTTTGGGATAATTTAGTGATAGTCTGGCTTCTAGTCTAATTTACATATGGAGATCTGCACATACTTGCAACTTTAATCAGTAATGTGGTTGCATTGCCAAAATAGTTGATGCATAAAGCTGCATATTTAATAATGGACATTTGTGGCCTTTGGGAAAATTAAAAAACAGTCCCTTGATACACGTCACTGTGGACAGTATGTGGCAGAAGGAGCTTTCATTCTTGTTTCACTTATACTGAGAGTGAACTGGTGTGCCTCTTAGAGCTTTTGGGTGCCAGAATCATGTTGTCATGTGTGACCTGCACAGATGGCAGCCCAGCATTGCCACCATTGTTTTAAAGTGGTGCGAAGTAACCCAGAGGACATCAGCCTCTAGATTCTTGTTATTTGTGTTCCCTGATGCCCATATACTTGATGCAGAATAGTTTAAAATAGGATTCAGAAGCTAATTCCATGTATTCTGGGTCTCTATTTAACTTGGCTTTCATGTTTGGTATTGTCCCCACCATCATTAGAACAGCCTGGCACCTGCTCATTCTGAGATGGAATCAACAAATTCTTATGAATACCTGTTCTGGTCCAGGTATAGCCTTGTAAGTATCTATAAGTCTTATAACAAAGGTTTATGAGGCCAAGTCGCTATCTGATAGGACAAGGTAGTTTAAAGGCCAGGCATGTAGTTTGATTGGTCTGCTCTTGAGGAGAGAGTTGAAATGGAGAGACCCCCACAAGCATTGGCCATGCAGTCTTCACCAAGGCGTCAGCACCAGCCTCCTGTAATGAGTCAGATTGCACTGGAAAAGAAGGAGAGGGGGACATTCTGCACGCACATTCCTCTCTTGGCCATGATCAGGGCATGGCAGACAGCCTGGTGGGACAGGACCCTGGAGGACCTAAGGGCAGGGGCAGTGACCAGGACCCAAGAAGGAGGGTGAGGTCCCTGAGTTGAAGCTCACAGCTTGGTTCTATTCTGTACTTAGCACTGGGTTTGTGACAGGAGCCGTGCCAGACCTGGGTCTGTCTCCAGAACCAGTGACGTATTGATCCCTACCCTTATCTTAGTCTATTCATGCTGCTAGCACAAAATACCTGAGACTGGGTAAGTAGGAATTTATTGTTCCCAGTTCTGGAGGCTGGAAGGCAGACAGGTATCCTATAAATATGAGGAGTGAGGAGAGGAAGACATGGATGAGATTGGTCAGACTGTGGATCCAAGGCCTTCACAGTGGGTGCTTTTCCTCTTAAAGACTGCAAGTAAGCTGTGAGAAGGAAGGAGTCTTGGCCACCAACCTGGAGGTGCTGGACAGCAGGGAGGGTCTTTGAATTTGGAAAGCAGATTGATACAGTTATATAAGTCCCTGAAAGCATAGCTCAAATAGAATAAATATATAAACCCAAATACCAGATCCAGGTACTTGGGTTGCACTGTGGTGACAGAGCCAGTCCCATGGCTGGTCAGTGGGTGGGAAGCTCTGCATTCTGGTGAGATGTGGTTATACTGCTGAGGGTATTCTGGCCAAAGCTGGTGGGAGAGACAAGCCATGGAGGCCAGTTGATTCAGAAACCAGGAAAATCCAAGGACTGGACTTAAGGACAAGACAATAGGACATTGACAAGGAACTTTCAGCAGGAAAAGCTCCAGGAAGGGTAAGGTGCCAGGTTAGGGCATGGTGGCCTTGTGCATGGTACTAGTGGGTTGAAGGATGACATGGAAGGGCACCATTGTCCCGAGGATCACCTCTGCCCCAGGGGTGAGATGAGCTGAACGTACCTGGGGAAGCTTCCAGAGAAGTTGGCAGTGAGGTCTGTAGAGAGCTGTGGGAGCAAGCACTGAGCAGGTAAGTAGGGTGAACAGGGCTGTCCGGCAGACGGCCAGTGGCACTATGCACCGTCCCTCAGTTGTCTTCACATGTGGGTTTGTAACTCTTTACCAGTACATGTTTTGGAGCTGGCAAATTTTGCTACAATTAATTATAAGATGAGAGGTCCCCATCTTCTTATCAGCCTATGCACTTATTTGCGGGTAATGTCATCTGCTTAAAATCTTTTAGGCAGCCATGGTGCCGTGCAGAGTTGGCCCGGAGTAGTTAGAGGTCTCGTGGCCTGAGCCCACCCAGTTTTCTAGGACCACTCACCAATGGGAGAGGTTGGATATGGAGGCCCATCTCAATTGCTCTTTCAGGGAATGAGGACCACAGGGTGTCAAATGGGAAAATATTCCCTGATAACACATAATCCCTTCCTTTCTGTTTGATCCAGCTTTCTATAAATAAATACATTTGAAAAATAAAAGAAATAGAATGAAAATAGAGAAAAGAATCCCAGGGGCTGGGGGGTGGCAGCATGTGGCACATGAGTGATCACATCTGTGACAGCAGCACCAGACCTCCCACTGGAGCTGGAGGCTGACTTGGGAGACTTCCCTGTAGAATCCATGGGCACCCTCCTAGGCTGCTCTGGAAGAAGATCATGGGGCCAGTGACAGCAGGGGAGCAGGTTTCCCAGGTCCCCACCACATTCAACTCAGAGCACAACGTGGCAGGGTCTCCATTAGATGGCCTGGGTAGGGCTCTGACTCTCAGTGCACTGAGCCAGAGTATGAGCCTTGATCCCCAGTCTGCTCTCCACACACTGAGTGGCCACAGCCACCCAGAGACCTTGCGAGGAGGGCAGCTCTGGCAGTGCCATGGGTCCAACTCTCATGGTGCTGCTGCCACCAGCCTTCTCCCTGGTGGTCACTAAGATCCACGCACA
Source organism: Fukomys damarensis (assembly GCF_012274545.1). Lineage (NCBI taxonomy): Eukaryota > Metazoa > Chordata > Mammalia > Rodentia > Bathyergidae > Fukomys > Fukomys damarensis. The sequence continues at coordinate 63,560,953 of NW_022900935.1, forward strand.
TGTGGTCCCCCAGCACTGCCTTCTCTGCCTGCCCCTTTTTCCTCCCTAAGGGCTCCAGTGGCTGTGGTGCCCATCAGAGACTCAGGAGCTTGTTTTACTCTCCTGGATAACGGTGAGCCTTTGAGAGCTTTCAGTGGTAGAGACAGCCGGTTGCAGCACGCATGCCATAGGTTTGCCACCACTGGCCTAGAAGTACCCAGTCTGGGCACTGTGATGGCTTTATTCATTAGTGAGTAAAAATCTTCTGAATGAGGAAGCAAGCTAATGTATATTTAATTTTTATTATATACCAGGCACAAATTAAAGCTTTTGGTTCCTTTTAATCTCAGTAATTCTGATTTTATAGGTGTGTTATCCTCATTTTGTAAGTGAAAACCACTAGACTTCGAGAAGTTAATTTACCCAGAGACCTATGATTAGTACATGGCATAGCTGGGATTTGAACCCAGGACTCTAGAACTCAAATGTTCTGTTCTCACAAGCATTCTTACCTTGTGATAATTACCAGTCATGCAACTTAATGAATGCAGGTCTTTTAATGTCAGATTTTCTCAGAGAGCCCTCACAGTGGGGTGTTGGGAGGCACAGGTGGCCCTTCCTGTCAGAAAGCCATGAGGGGCCACTGGCTCGGCAGCACCCCAGCATTTGGCCAAGACTGTGGGGATGCTTACTGCTCCTGAGGTTGGTGTTTCCCTTCTCCTGCAGTGTGTCTCAGGGCCCCGAGGGGACCCACTCAAGGTGGGCTCATGGAGTTCTGCTCCCCGGAAACGGCACACCCATACAGGGTGCCACAGCTGCAGCTAAATTATGCTGCAGTGATCGGTATCCTGAGCAGCGCACTCTAATATCCTCTTTGGTGCTAAGCAGCTTTTCTGACAGTGTGCAGGAAAGCAGTCACTGAAAATGCCTCTTCCTTCTGTGGGTCAGTCTCTCTTACTCTTTGTCACTCCCGAGCCAGTTGTTAGGCTTGAAGTGTGTTGGAAGGACCTCCCTTTGTTTTGATTTATGCCTATGCTTTGCTCCAAGGCAGGCCGCTAGAGGCACATTTCACACCGAGGACTGACTTGGAGCCATTAACTGCTGCTTGGCTGGAGTATTTTGTACACAGAGCAAGGCTTCAGCTTTAGTCGGTGCCAGGTGGCTGCTAGACTGCCTGGTTTTGCTTCCTCTGGCACAGGGCCCTCCTCGCGTGGGCGCTTTGAGCAGGCTGACAGCCTGATGTGTAGCCTTGTCAGGGACATGTTGTTGTGAAGCTGTTGCCAGTAAATTGTTCTTTCTGGAAGACAAGTGCTGGTTCTTTGCTGTACTTACTGTGTGTCATTGTGCTGCAGAGCTCCCTTCAGGCTGAAGGCTCCAGGTCCCCTCTGGACAGCTCCTGGCAGACAGGTGCTAGGCCTATTCCAGTGCAGTGCTGTGCTGTGACACAGTGTCCTCTCCTGAGGCAGGCCAGGAGGATGCTGCTGCAGGGCGCAGGCTCTTCTCTGCAGTAAACTTACTATTGTGCTTTTCTGCCCCTCCCCTAAGGGGAATGCTATTCGGGGTATCTGTTAGAAAGAAACATGCTAGTGTCAACAGGAATGGTGGTACACATCTGTGCTCCAGGCACTCCGGGAGACTGAGGCAAGAGGATCACAACTTTGAGCCCAGCCTGAGCAACTTAGTGACTTAGTGAGACATTGTCTCAGAATAAATAATAGAAATAATGAAGAGTTATAGATGAAGCTCAGTGTACAGGCCCTGTGTTCAATTGTCATTACCAAAAAATAGAAAAAAAAGAACACCCTGGTATGTGCTGTGTTGGCCACTGTTGTCTCCTTAGGAAGCAGAGGCCTGTGTGCTGTCTGGTCCCATCCCCTCCCCAACTTTAGGAAGCCTCATCCCTCTCCACTTAGTAGTTTTCTCCACAGCATGTGTGTGATGATGATACTTTGCCTGCCAGCAATTGAGGTAACAAGTGTAACTGTCCACAATGTCTGCAGAAGTGGAAACTGCAATGTAAATGCGAGCCTTCATGTATTAATTGTATAACGTAATTACAAAGCCTTTTGCCATATGGGTGCATATTTACTTTTGCTAATAACCCAAGAGTAGTGGTAGCAGATGTAAGGCAGGAAGCATCACTATGTGACTGATAAGAGACCAGACACTCCGCGTACTATTACAGCCGGGTTTCCAGCAGAGCCCAACAGGAGGCTGAACACTGATCCCAGACCTGCCTACTCTTCCCCGTGGCCTGCTGCTGCCTTTGCTAGTGCTGGTGTTCTGACGTGCTGCTGCACATAGCCTTCAGTGCAGGCAGAGGTAGCCACCGTGATGTGGCTCATCCTGAGAACCTCCAGAGATCATGGAGGACCCCGCACAGCATCTGCCCTTTTGCCTTCCTCCTGGCCTGGAAAGGTATCAAGTAATAAAGTTATTTTCTTACAGTTTGTCTTTCTTCACCTGCACCATCGGTGCATTGTCAGCCTCCATCCTGTTCGCCACTGCCCTTCACAGTGTGGATGGCTTTGGTGACAAGCCTGGACCCCCGGCTGAGCAGGAGCCGCACCCTGACAACAGGAGGTTGCAGCCAGGTGCTGGAGTCCACAAGTAGAGGCATCTTTCCTGCCATGCAGGCTCAGAAGAGCCTTTTGGCAGCCTTTTCCTCTGCTCTTCTCTTCTCCAGCCATTTCTTTTCCCATATTCTTTCATCCTTAGCTTTTGCCTTTGGGTTGTTCTTAGTCTCTAGATTTCTTTCCTTTGTTTTAGGCTTCTTCGTTTGTTTTCTTCTTGTCAGACTCTTGAGGGAGTACTTGAGAACGAGAAAGGCAGCTGAAGAGCAGCAATTCAAGGGCATGGAGTAAGCCTGATTCTACCCCAAGCGGCACTCAGATGGCATTTGGTAAGGTGACCCAGCGAGGGTAAGGATACCCTCAGGTTTGGAGACAGAAAAGCTCAGCCCGTGTAGCCCAATCTTTTGCACTCTGCTAGGGCCCCAGAGGCTTCCTTCTCACTTACTGCACAAACAGCATTATCATGGCAGGCAATGAAAAGGACGATGCGAAAGAAAAAGTAGCTACAGCTGTTTGTTATTCCGTAGCCTTTATCCTTTCTGTCTGTATATGTACATAATTTCACTCGACTGGATTTATATATGGTTTGTATTTTGTTTCCAAAATTCAAAGATTACTTATTATTTTATATTGCTCTTCAGTGTTTTATTTTCCAATTTAATGTTCCATCATATTTATGGACTGTATTACTAAGGGTTTCCCTATCATTGTAAAATTACAGTGTGTGGGGGCAGCAGGACCTTGTCCATCTCTGCAGAACATAGAACTTCTCATTTTGGATTATTTCTCTAAAAACATTTCCAGAATGGGGTCAGTAGGTCAGTATGTTCAGCTCTTGGTAGCCATTGCCAACCTTCTATTACAGAATTTTGGACTATGCATTAGACTGCCCACAGTCATACATGTACAAAGGTGTCACTTTCAACACAACCTTATCTTATTTTAGGGAGAAAATGTCTCTCACGTTGCATGTTGCAAAGGAAAGACCCTATTCTGTGGATTTGGCCAGCCAGTGTGAGGAAGGAGCAGCACTGTGAGGTCAAAGTGATAGTTCCAGGGCACACGGGGACTACATCTCCTTGGTAAACACAGTGCTGGGCTGTGGATTGGAATGAAAGGGAGATTGACACCGGCAGGTCAGGAACAGTGGGCCATCCTCGGCTCCTTCTTAGGCTCGTCAACACTGGAGTATGTGTCAGTGTGCTTCCAGATTTCCTGATAAATGTGTGTAATACACATTTGAACACAGGCATATAGGCAGGACTAAGGCCAAGGTGCCTTTCTGATGCCTGTCAATCCTGGACGCTCTCGTGCATGCACCCTGGTACCTCGCTGTGTTGAGCTGTATCCCCCAGTGACTGATGGTGGTGGGCTTCTCTCCACAGGCCTCTTGGCCATTTGTGTAGCTTCTTGGAGAAATGTCTGTTCTAGTCCTTTGCCCATTTCTTCTCTGGGCTGATAAGAGATCTTCATGTATTCTACATACTAGACCCTTATCAGATGTATGACTTGCAGGTATTCTCTCCCATTCTGTGGTTGTCTTTTCACTTCCTCGATAGTGTCCTTTGATGCAGAAAAGTTTGAAAATCTGAGTAAACACAAATTACCCTTTTTTTTCTTTTGTTGCTTATTCTTTTAGTGTCATGTTTAAGAAACCATTTCATAATCCAAGGTCATGAGATTTTTACACTTAAGATTTTACATCTAAGAGTTTTACAGTTTTAGCTAGTTTTTATGTCATATGATGAATCCTTAAATAAGTATGCCTTGGACTTGTGGTCTATTTTTCACTTTGAAAATGTTTCCAAAGGAATGACGGAGGTATTAGCTGCAATGACTTTGGAATTATGTAGTTAAAGAAAAGATTAATTTCTGAGGTCAAAGAGGAAAGGCCCATAGTTTAGCATGTTTCTGTGTAGAGCAGCATTCAATGGACAGTGGATAGGATTAGTTTATTGTGTGAAGCTTAAGATGTTAATTCATCATGTAGTTTATGAAAACAGGAAGACAATGAGACAATTTGTATATACTTGACAAATGTTTGCAATCTTAATATGCACATAAAACTGTGAAAATATATTTTATCCTCTATGGATTAATCAAGCTATCAACATAATTTTTTTTTTCTTCTCTTTTTTGGCTGTGCTGGGAATGGAACCCAGGACCTCCCACATGCCAGGCAAATACTCTACCTTGAGCTGAACTCCCAGCCCTCAATACAGCATTAAGACCGCCCAGGTTCACACTTTTTTTCCATGCCACCAGATAATCAGGGCAGCCACGGCTCAAGGATCCTGAATTTGGTGGCAGGTGAAAATTGGTGTTAGAAAGGAAATAAGCCTTCTCTAGGCTGTGTGAAACTATGTCCCTTACTCTTCATTTTTCCCAAGGAATGAAAGCCCAGCAATGAGGAACATCCCACATGCCACTATTCTCTTGGGAATAGTGATGACCTACCACATTTGAAAATTGCAGTGAAATCTTCTTTTCAATTTTTTCTTCCATTTTGATGTTATTATTGTTTTTTTTTTTTTAAATACATTTGCCGTGTACCTCAAATTATTGAAAGATTGTTCTTTAGGGATTGGGATGATAAAACCACAACACTTCAGAAAAAGGACAAAAAACTCAAGTCCAGTCAAGAGTGAGGGGCTCTCAGCCAATGAGGCCAGCAAGTGTAGCTGAACATTGGCCATGGTTTGAACCAAGAAATTCGGTTTTCACTCACCATTTTCACTTGGAAAGCAGAGCCATATGTTTGTGCAGAAAGTACTGGGACAACATGTTGGGATACACCTGCCGGCCCATGCCTATCCTCAGCCTCTTCACAGAGCACAAGCTGAGGGTGTTTGCAGAAGTAAGCATGAAGTGCTCTTGTTTGCATGTGCCCACTGCTATACACTGTCTTTGCATTCACAGATGTAGTCATCTCCCTATTAAAATATCAGAATTTTTCATAAAAGTAAGTGAAAATATGCTCTCTAGTTTTTGTTTTGTTTTTGTTTTTTTGGTTTTTTTGGTTTCTTGTTGAAGGATTTGGCCAGAAGGATGGGACCTGTGTATCCTATGACAAGCAGGAGATACAGGGAGACAAAGGAGATAAGGCTTGAGCTCAACAAAGAGTTCAGTGAAGGAAGGAGCATTGATTTACCTATCCTTCAACACTGGTGTTTGTGTAATAGTATAAATTCCATTATTCTGGGCGTGGTAACACATGCCTGTAATCTTAGCACTTGGGAAGCTGAGGCAGAAGGATTGCCTCGAGTTTAAGACCAGCCTGGGCTACAATAGTGAGTTCAAGGCCAGCCTGAACTACTTATACTTAGGGAGACCCTGTCTTAAATAAATAAATTTCAGGATTTTCCCATGTGAACAAAGAAGTTTGAAATGCCCTGGGCCCACAGGCCACTACTCTTGACTGTAGGCTTGCCTGCTTGTGGAAGCCTCAAGAACAAGCATGGATTGGGCAGAATCTCCATGGAGGATTGGTTGTAGGGCAGCTGACTTCGCATCTAAACCTCAGACCAGAACCCAGCAGATGAAATCAGCAAGTGACAAAATAAGTGACAAAGGACACAATTGACATTTAAATTAAATTGGAAAACTAATATGACCTCTTACTTGCTCCCAGAAAGGCAGGAATGAGATGTTCCCCAGCACCCTTACTCACCTCCTACCCCAGGAAAAGATTTTATCCCTGGCTCTGATGCTCGTGAGAACAGGGAGAAGCCAATGACTGCATCTGGACCTCCTTTCCTGCAGCTACCTGGACCTTGCTGCAGGCCTCTCCTGCATAGAAACTCGCTCGTCTAGTGGAAAGCTTTCCTGCTTCTGGCTGGTTTCCCTACAAAATCCTCAAACCAGCAGTGTTACCATCAAGTCCATCTGCTTCTATTAAGTTAATGTGCACATGGTCATAAAGCAGCTGAAATGTCTGGTACTTATCAAACTGTAATTGATAAATGTTTCGGGCATGAGAAGTTAAAATCATGTTGGTGCTATTAATGTTCAGAAGCATTCTGGGCACTTTATTATTCCTAAGTGTAATTGGAGCCATCAACAGAGAGAAGCCCATAGGGAGAGCTTAAGTGTTGGAAGGGTACCAGAAGAGACAGGGATGGGAACAAAGGCTGTGTAACTTCAGGCTCGGAAACCACTAAGGTATGATCCTAAGGGTGACGCTGATGGACACTGAGCTTGTCCGGCCTGACAGATCCAGGATAGGCGGGTTCCAGGCCAGCCCGAGGCTGGGTAGGTGCTGCCCCCAGCTCTTTATGAAAATGTAAGTTGTCCCCTCTGGCCTGTGTGCCCGAGATACGCAAGCTTTTCCCCTCCTTGTGGTTTGTGCTATTCTGTGCTGTCTCTGTTTTACACATTAGGAAAGAACGTGTGCACCTCCTGTAAGTAGAAGTCGTGTGTGCATTCTCCCCTGTGCCGGTCGCTGGATGGGTCACTCCTGCCAAAGGGCCCCATGTATCCACCCATTCTCCCCCTTCCTCTCACCTGCATTCATTTCACCACTCACTCTTCTTTTCTTCCTCTTTCTCGAGAGGAGTTTGAGATGATGGACTGTGTTTACTCCACTAGTGAAAGGTATGTGTCATTTCTGAGTTGACTAAAATGTGCTGAGAGTCATGCTATCTCAACCCATCCTGACCTTCAGCCCCTTAACTGGCCAACTGGCTGTGGGTAGTTTTGGACCTGTCTGAACCAGTGTTTTCACCCTCTAGGACCCAAACAGTAGTAAATGGAAACTTCCTGGCCGTAGAAGACCCTTGATATGTGATTTTGTGGTCCCCATCTGAATCTTCTTCAGACCCTGTGGACTCTTGGGTACCTTGAGCTGACAAGAAAGACAGGTGGAGGTGTGTGCATTTCAGATTTGGGGTTTAATTAAAGTTTAATTTGATAGGTTAAAATGTTTTAATTGAAGTAATTTCTTTTATTGGCAAATAAAAATAATATATTTTATCTTTGGTCATATAGTCCAGTCTCTTAGCCTTTAACTTCCACTCTAATACAAGCACTCTTCCCTTGTTTCTATGTGGCTCCCTTCTCCCAGGGTTACTAGAAGTTAAACCTGGTGCAGCCAGAGAACAACTGGAAAAAATTTTAATAGATGGCTGGGGGTGTAATTCAATGGTAGAACACTTGCCTAGCGTGTGCCAAGGTCCTGGGTTCGTCCCAAACACCACAAGATGAAAAAAATTAATAGGAAGCCTTTCCCATGTTAAAATGGATGAAATGTTATCCAAAAAAGGCCTACCCTTGTGTATGGTTTGAGATTAGATTTTGCAGCACTGTCTTGGGTGGGAACTCTTAAGCACCTGAGACATTTGCCCCAAGTGAAACCTTACCTGATTTTACACTTGATCTTAGCCAAAAGGCCGAGAAGCGATCTTACCTGATTTTAAACAGCCTGGGCTTTTAAATTGTATCCTAATGCAACCTTCCTGAGAGTGGGGGGAGGGGGTTGGGATCGATCTCAGCAAAGGAAGCAGAGAAAAGTCAGGCTCTGTTACTCTGGTAGAACCTCTCTCCTACACTGGGGGCCTTTCATCTGTGTCTGAATCGCAGAGGGAGTTGTGGATCTGCATGGCTCATTTGGTCTCCAGGCCTTTTTAAAATCCCTTTCAGCCGATTTCCTCTCACACTGACCTCTGGAAGGGCCCGGGCTTGGCTTTGATGAGAGAGAGGTGAGGTGTGCCGGGCTGCAGCAGTGCTCTCCTGTCCACCACCATGGCTGACTCTTTGGCTGGTGTGCTTCCTCCACCCTGTCAACATGGGGGTCCACCCCACTGAACCTCAGGATGTAAGGGGAAGGTTGAGGCCTAGGGCATGACTTCTTAATGTGGAAATAGAAAAGCAGATGGCAAGAAAGAAAAGACAGTAAAAGTAAACGTGGCAGATAATTATAATTCAAGTATCTGGTTCTTTATAATTTAAAAGAATTGCATGCTTTTTAAGAGCTGAGTTTTGTGGGTTTTTCATAAGACTAACCTATGTCCTAGACAAAGATAGATGCTGCATGTGAGCATGTAGGGTGCACTCAGTGGGAAGGTACCCTTTCAGCTATTTAGCACCATTTTCTTTTGTTGGTGGAGTACCTTGGTTCTCCGGGGATCACAGCCTGAGCCCGCCCTGTAACCATTTCTTAGCACTGCCATCATGAAGGCTGAATTAGAATGTGAGGCTGGGACTCCTGAGGGACACTGGCAAAGTGGCAGAGTCCTCTCTGTAGTCCCTTGGTGGGCTGTCCCTCTACCTGACTGCTTGGCTTCCTCCAGGCAATTTAGTGTTTATTCACTTCTAATCCTTGTCAGCATGTAGTGTAAATACAGTCCTTGTTGTTGTAGTTTATTAGGTGAAAATACAGTGAGAATTGAATCAGGCTGAGAAACATGGAGGATCTGGAGCTGTCCCAGATGAACTGAATTCTAAGTGTGGAGTGGGTTTAATGTAAATAGCAACCCCATGGGCACAGATCCCACTCTGTGGAGGCCACTGCTGATGCCAGGTGGGTGTGCCTGTGCCCTGAGAAGAGATTTGCCTTTTAACAAAAGACTGCTAGTTGTCTGCTTTGCCAATCGGTGTCAACAATTGGTAACCTTGGGGACAGCAGAGGGGAGAGAAGCTAGAAGCCTCCCTTTAAATCTTGGCACTCTTCACAAATACAAGTTTTAAACATTAGCTAGCACCCTTAGAGGTTCTTGTGACAGAGGCTCATCCATTTAGAGTGTATTGCTGTTCACTTCCATCGGTCTGTCTCTCTCTCTCTCTCTCACACACTCTGCTCTAGGACAGTTTCTAGCCATTCTAAACAACAGTTGAGAATAAAATGAACCCCTATATACAGATTTTACATGTTATTTGCTCTATCATTGTATTTTTCTGAGTATTTTTATTAAATGACAGACATCATGCCAACCCCTCCTTCAATATGCAGTTGACTTCATTACCGGCCAGGTACTTCGCAGATATAAAGCACCCTTCCTCCATTCCCGCCATAGATGGGTCAGTTTATATATCATTCAGGAGCGAGCTCAGAGGAGGAGCTCATCTGTATCTCTCTCACTAATGAAATGATGAGTTTTTCTTTCAGCTCACTTGCTGCTGAAGCAGAGAAAGTAATTATGAGGCAGCAACTGCCTATGGCTCATTTATGTCTTGTCCTGGTCATTGGCCTAGAAGCTGCTAAAGAGAGAAACATTAAAAAGTGGCAGCTAGTTAAAGTTTGTAAATTAGCTGCAAAGAGCAAAATTACAGCAAATATAGAGATCTTTTTTGGCTTTGTTTTTAATACTAGAATTGGCAATACTTCATTTCATGTAATAGAGTAAGTATTCCATTGGCTGAGCAGAAGAGTTGGTTTTATAGACTGAAGGGCTGAAGAAAACAAAGAATAAAAAATGAGTTGGTCGTTTCAAAGTTCCTTGTAAATTACCTTTTTCATGGCAACTCTGTCATGGGGACGGAAACTGCCCTGCCTGTTTAGGACCTCAGCTGCTATCTCTCTAATCCTGGATCTCTGAAGCTCAGGTAAGTACCTTGGTTTGAGGTTGATGATACTGAGTGGCTCCATTGTGGTGTTTAGCCTGGTCTGTTGGGCCCAGTGCAGGAGCTGGGTCTACAGAGCCTCTTCTGATGTTTATTAAACTTTAAGAAAATTTCTTCTACTTTTTTTCCTTCTAAAGGCATAGTTTTTCGATCTAATAACAAATAGGTGGTTGGCACACTGATAACATGCGTCATTTATTTTCTTTCCTTTCATCTTTCTTTATTTTTGGGGTTTTATAAGCTGCTTTATAGCAGAGTTGAAGTAATTTTCTTGTTGTAATTGTAATGTGTATTTATTGAACTGTGAGCTATTTCTAATTTTTTTTAAAAAAAAGAATATTTATAGTCCAACCTCTCTGGCAGTTTGCTTTACATTCAGGAGAACGAGGTTAAAGTACCCACTGTGGAAGTTTCATTGACACCTTTATCAGCACAGATGTACAAAGACCTGGTCCCAGCTGGTGGGAGTGAGCTGTCAACTGCTTAGATTGAAGAGTGACAGGCCTCCCATACTGAGTCAGAACTCCACAGACAGCCCACAAGGGAAATGTGTTTCCAAGGTCTTGTCCTGTCCTTTGTCCCCACTGTTGCCCCAGGTGCAGGCTACATCCTAGAACAGGGAGGGTAGAGAAGAGGATGCCTACCCCTAGAGAAAGCAGGAGATGTGACACATTCCCAACATACCCTGCACTTACCTTCCAACCCAGAAGCTCTCAAATCTCCTTGTTTCAGGGTCTTTATTTGGCTTAGTCTCTGACAACCAGATCTCCTTGCCCTTTGGCTGAGGTCCAGGTTGGGCTGAAAATTTCACCCTTCCATTCACTTGTTGAGCTCTCTGGTGGCCCACTCCATCCTGAAGTCATATGGAGACCCTCTGAGTCACTTCCTTAGTATAAATCCGGATAGGGTCAAAGAGACTTGATATAAATAACCAAAGACACTCATATTACTCAGAAAACGCCACGATTTTTTTAAACCAGGGATAGATCTAGACCTTGTGCTTATGAGGCAGGTGCAGCACACTTGAGCTAAATCCCTGGCCCAAAACTCCCAAGAATTTTAAGGGCTCTGTGGGAGGAAACAGGGACAAAGAACAAGTATGTATTCATCATAGGACAATAGGGGAAAAGGAAAACTAATAATAATAAGTGGGGTTTATCTTTAGAATGCAAGGCTGGTTCAATATTCAGAAATAAGTCAGATGCAGTCACCATATTAACACATTAATATTAAATCCAAACATGATAATTTCAATGAAGGAAACAACTGACAATTTCAAGATCTGTTCTTGTCTGAAACTCAGCAAAGTAGAGATACAAGGTAGTTCTCAGCCTTATGGAAGATATATATTAAAACAATTAGGCTGAGGATTTAGCTCAGTGGCACCACAACTGCCTTGAAATGCAAGGTTCTGAGTTCAATCCCCGATACCAGAAAAAAAAAAAAAAAAAAAACTTTAG